>NC_051318.1:3642025-3949971 GCF_015220235.1 Choloepus didactylus
ACCTTCGCCCAGCCCGCTGCAGCGAAGCCATTGTCAAGCGCCCGGGCACCACACCAACACTGAGCTCCAGCCTCGCTGAGCCACCGTCAACCCCTTTTTTCCCTTCCCTGACCAACCCCTTCCCTCACACTTAGCGGGCCTCTCCGGTAAAGCCTCTTCCTCTAATTAGAAAAGAAAGGGGAATTGCGGGTGACTGAGCTTGTACCTCGGCTTACCAGGCCTGGGCCAGGGGACCTGATATCACCCCCTGGGGAGGGTAGTAGGTACGGGCGTTAGTGCCCTCTGCAGCCCCCCCGAGCCTGGGGAGCGAGGTCAAGGCAGCTCCCTTTTCCTCACCCAAAATGCCACTGGCAGAGGAGGCTTGCCGGAGGAAACCGCCTTTCTCCCAACCGCCCTTTCCTCACTTCCTTATCTTACCCGCACACTCCCCTGTGCCAAGGCAACTCCTGCCACCGCCAGCGCGCATGCACCGTGGCCAGAACAACCCCCACCCCGCTGCAACGGCTCCTGCGTCCTCTCAGAACCAATCCTAGCCCCTATCCCTTCAGTATTGCCATTTAAGGCTACTTCACCTCCTTTCCAGCCCTGCCCTTCTTACCAGCCTATATAACCTGTGATCACCCCTGAATAAATCTCTTTGGCGCATACTCCTAGTGGATGAAGAGTGTCTTGTCCTTATCGCCGCCCTCCACACCTTGCACGCCTCCTGCCGAGGACCCGGCCAAGTCCTCCGCCTCGCCCTCGCCTCCGGGAAAGAGCCCCCGCCGCCGGTACCCTTTAAGCAGCCCCGAGAGCTGAGGGCTCAGCTACCGGCCGCCACTCCCCCCAGAAGCAGTAACCGCGACCGCACCAGTGCCTCCCTCCTAGGGTCCCCACAGGCCACCTGGGCCCCTGGGAGAGTCCTGCCCTGCTGCACACACTGGGGCATGTCTTCCAAGGTGGCCTCATCATTCTGGGGCCTGTGCGTGCAAGCTTGAGTGGTGGGCCGGGCCCTGGACTCCAAGCCCATGGCTCTCCAGGGCTGAGACTCAACGTACCAACCACCCTCTCCTCTCCGCTCCCCACCTGGAGAAGAGAGTTTCATGAATCATGCAGCAACGCACTTTTAGGTTTTAAAAAAGCTCACGTGCCTGCATCATGTAGATCTTTAAAAATGCCAATGAGATGATTCTTGCTGCCACTCAGCAAGCCTGGATCAGAAAAATGCCAACCTTGCTTAAAGCGGCCATGGTTGGATCCCACCTTCCAGCACCTGCCCCCACAGTCCACAGAGCCCCTCTCTTTCCCTTCTCCAGGCTCCCTCAGGTTTAATTCAGTGGTTGTCAACTCTGGCCACATATCAGAATCATTCGAAAGCTTGTAAAACAGAATTCATTCAATTTTAAATTCAATTTTACTGAGATATATTCATACACCACATAATTCTTCCAAAATGTACAATCAGTGGCTTACAGTTCATTATATAGTTGTGCATTCATCACCACAATCAATTTTAGAACACTTTCATTATCCCTCCAAAAATATAAAAAATCAAAATATAAAAGAACACCCAAAACATCCCATATCCCCAATCACCCCCTATTATTTATAAGTATTTTGTTATACAATCATCATAAGAATCAAGGCTATTGCATTACCATTCAACAGTTTCAGGTATTTCCTTCTAGCTATTCTAACACACATTATATCTATATAATGCATAAGAATAACCTCAAGAATGACTTCTTGACTCTATTTGAAATCTCTTAGCCCCTGAAACTTTATTTTGTTTCATTTCTTTTCCCCCTTTAGGTCAAGAAGACATCCTCAATCCCATGGTGCCAGGGCCAGGCTCATTCCTGGGAGTCACATCCCACAAAAGAGGGTGGATAGTGAGCTAATTTGCAGAGTTGGCTTACGGAGAGAGGTCACATCTGAGCAACAAAAGAGGTTTTCTGGGAGTGACTCTTAGGCACAGTTACAAGCAGGCTCGGCTTCGCCATTGGGAAGGTAAGTTTCATGGGGTAAGCCTCTAGATCGAGGCTTAAGAGAATAGCAGAAATTCCCCATGTGGAGAAGTTTAATATTTCCACATTCTCCCCCAGTCCCTCAAAGGGACTTTGCAAATACTTTTTCACTTTCCGCCCAAAATATTCTGGGATGCATTGGTGTATTATATTAACCTACACAGAATAACAAGATCTCATTTCCTATTCTAGGTTCCATGTAATTACGTTGTTTAAACAAACTGACCAGAGAACTTAAATTAGATAGTGTGCTACAGAAAATAATTTGTGGGAGTTTTGACTTAACTGCTTTAGGAGGGAACCTGGAAACAGCATTTTGTTGGAAGCTCCCCAAGGGGTCCTAACTGAAGCCAGGGCTGTGAACCACTGAACCGTGTCCTCCCTGAACCCTCTCTGGAGCAGGAACTTTCTCCCGGTTAATCCCCTCCCTCAGCAGCCGCACTAGACCCCATCCACCCTCTCTTCTTTCTCATCAGAAACGAGAATGTTTAAAATTAACGTCTTTTCTCTGCAGCGGGCTTGCCCTGTTTCTTATCCTAGCTCCTGTGTTGGATGAACCCCCTCCTCCAATACATGGTTTAGAGAGAAACAGGGCTCACACCTAACAAGGAGCTGGAAAGGCCGGACACCTGCTATCCCTCCTTTGGAATGAGAGTCGGACCCCATGAGCCTCTGATACACGTCCAGAGACCCTGCCTGGACCCGTCTATTTCCGTACCTTGTTTCCATTCTTTCTTCCACTTGTATGAACAAACAATCTGGCTAGTTGCCCTCTCAGGCTAAGTCTCCGTGCTCTCCACTGAGCTGCCACTGGGTCAAACCCTGACTCGACTACCCCAGCCTGGAAACAGACCTCTCTCTTCTAAGGCCACGGATGTGAGATTCCCCACAAAGAAGAAAAGGAAGAAATGGGGTCTGACCGTGCTGTGAGCGTTCTCTCTCGGTGGCTGCGCAGCGCGGGCACAGCTGGGGCGGCCGCGGCAGGGAGGACAGCCTGGGTGGGACATGACTGCCACAAGGCGCGCCTCGGAGCCTCCCTCCTTCCTCGCTGCAGTGAAGGCTGGATCGTCACAAAGCACGGTTCTCCCAGGAGGGGGCTTCCATCGTGAATAGAGGCAGTTTCTGTGCCTTCCCCCCACCGAAGCGCCTTGATTTCGTGTCAAAATGAATCATCATTTTGTACCTTAAATGCCTAACACATTCTCAAGTAATCAACATATACAATGTGGGCCCTAATGAAGCAAGTTAACATTCCATGACTGATCCCCCAAAACATTCCACCACTGATCCCCCAAAGCCCTCATATTTTCTCATCAGTTTTCTTTAGTAAGTTTGATGTTGGTAAAAGTTGGGGAAGAGTCCAGCCGGGAGACAGGCGGCTTCTTTCTCTGCATGGGGCCTTCACGTGGAATACTGTGAAGCATCCGCAGTCCCCACAACTCCAGGAAATGATATTTTTCCGGGAAGTGTTGGTTTCTGCGTGATGACCTCATAGACAAACGCCCTTGGAGACCGAAAGCTGGTCTCCCCGAGAGATATGATACATTGGATTAGGCCCGGCGTCCCTGGAGGGCAAAGCCTGTGTTCTTTCCACATTTGGATCCTGAGCATTTGAACCAATGCCTGAACCAATGCCTGGCCCATAGGAGACACTCAAATAATATTTGGAAATTAATATATCCATGGTTGGATGGATGGATGGACGGATGAATGGATGGAGGAAACAAAGTATAAGGCAATAAGGGAAGAATAAGGCAAAGAATAAGGGAAGGAGTGGAAGAAACAAGACTGATCCTTGCAGGAATGCAATTAATAAGGTGAGAGTAAAATGCCACTTAAGAACTCTGAGGTGATAGTTTCAGAGATCAAAGCTATCATTTTTCATGTCAAGGATGTTTCAACTTTTGATAAATCATAAAGATTTACTAGACCAAGAGTCAAAAGACTCTTGCTTGAGCCATTCGTTTCATCTCCCAGAACTTCAACTCCTGTGTTCATAAAATAACTGAGATGAATTAGCTAGTATCTTGGATTTCTTCCAATATTAATGGCCCAAAGTTTTATTAACTTCTGTGATTGCAAATTAAAAATGCAAACTTGCAGAAAGTATGGTTTTAGAAATTTATACCATCACTTGAGTTTTCCATTTCCCTCTCTCTCTTTCTTTTTAATTGCCTTTTGCTAAAGGCTTGACTCTTCTAAAATTCAGTTTGCTTTGAAATATAACCACTGGTGGAATTCATGTGGAAAGGACAGTAGAGATAACCACACCCGCCATGACCTTGTCAACAAGTGATGGTAGAACACCTAGATCTCCACATGGGAAAGAAATGAATTTTGACCCTTACCTCATGATCTGGTTCAAAATATGCCCACAGATTTTTCGTTACTCCTCTTGAGTGTGGGCTGGACTTAGAGGCTCACTTCCAATGGGCAGAACAAAGTAGAAGGGATGGCAGGCAGCTTTATGGACCAGGTTATAAAAGCCACCTCGGCTTCCTCATCCCCTATCCTCACTTAGACCATTTGCTCTGGGGAGAACTAACAGCCAAGCTGTGAGGACACACAGGCAACCCTGTGAGAATCCCGTCAGGTGACAACGAGGCCTTCTGTCAACAGCCAGAAAGCAATTGTGGCATCCTACTAATGGCCATGTGAGTGCGCCATCTTGAAAGCACATTGTCTAGCCCCAGCTAAGCCTTCTGATGGCCACGACCATGGCCAACAGTTTGACTGAACCCCAGAGACATTCTGAGCCAAAGTTACCCAGCCAAGCCACTCCCAGATTCCCAGATCTTGGAAACTGAGTGACACAGTAAATGTTTGCTGTTTGGGTTGCTAAGCCTGGGAGTGATTTGTTACACAGCAATAGCTAACCAATATACTGCCAACATATATAAAAATTAAGTCAAAATGAATCATAGATCTAAATGTAAAAGTTAAAACTATCAAACTTCTATAGGAAAACAAAGCAGAAAATCTTTGTATTCTTGAGTTAGACAAAGTTTTTTGTTGTTTTTTTTTTTTTTTAGGACAGAAAGTGTGAACCATAAAATAAAAAGTTAAAAAGTTGATAAGTTGGACTTTATCAAAATAAAAAATTCATGCTCTTCAGAAGACACCACTAAAAGATGAAAAGACAAATCACAGAGTATGTACACATTGAAGGAGTCATATCCAAAATATATAAAGAAACTTCAACTCTGTAATAAGACAAACAACCCATTGTAAAAATGGGCAGAATATTTGAACAGATACTTCACAGAAGATAAATAAATGGCCATTAACACAAAAAGAGATTCTTAATATCCTTAATTACGGGAGAAATGCAAAGTAAAAAACTATGACATACCTCCCACAGCTGCTACACTTGTATCCCTGAATCATTTCAGGAAATCAAAAGCAACAATGAGCAATTCCTTTTTCCAAATGTTTTAGTTATATGTGGGTTAATTATCCATCCTTTTCAAGCTATTGAGTATTTAATAAGTAATATACTTCTCAAACACCGAATACTCTCAGGTGTGCATGTTGCTAGCCTGGCTGACAGGTGAGCCTGCTGGGTGGGCACCCTGGGCTTTGGTCTCGAGAAGATGTCCCACTTTCCAGGCCACGGAGCATGGTGACTTCAAGTCCCTCCCACTTAAGGTATTTCCTAGAAACAGGAGACATATTGGAGCCTCCATTGCTTTGCCTTTATCTCCTTCAGAAAACCAGATCTGAAGCCATTTTCCTGTCCTGGGCTTTTTCTTCACAGATTTTCTTGAACTCTTCTAAAGGCCAGAGTGTTTCTGGTCCATCTGAAGTGGCCGCTCACAACCTTTCCACAGCCACAGACCTATTCCATTATATTTTCCCTTGTGGATGCCATGTTTTAGGAGAATTTAAATACCAAAACTGCATTTATTAAGAAGCAATGTCTTCCTTTTTTTTTTTTTTTTTGTAATTTTCTAATGACATGTTTGCACCTCGATTACTCACACTGGTTAAGAGTGGGGGCTCTACGGTCAGACTCCACTGTCTACACCCATGTGACTGGGAAAATTTAATCCTTTCCAAACCTCTGTTATCTCATCTATCCAATGGTAATAATGGTGCTCATTTTGCCTGGGGATTAAATGAGATAGTTTATGAAAATCTCTTAATGTAGTATTTAACAAAGAGAAAACAATAAAGTTAACTCTACGCTATTGAAGCTTCCGATCAGAATGTGATGTGTTAAGGAAACTCATAATCATAATCAGAATAATCAGAAATCCCATGTGCCGGTTTGCATATTTATGCCCCCCAGAAAAAGCCATATTCTTTAGTGCACTCTTGTGGGGGCAGATGTATTAGTGTGGCTTGGGTTGGAACCTAGTGGTTCAGTGTCCATGGAGATGTGACCGCCCCAAATGTGGGTGATGACTCTGATTGGATAATTTCCATGGAGGTGTGGCCCCACCCATTCAGCATGGGCCTTGTTTAGTTCACTGGAGCACTATATAAGCTCAAACAGAAGGAGTTCACAGCTAGCTGGAGCTGAGACAGACATTTTTGAAGACGGCAGTCGGAAGCTGATGCAGATGTTTTGGAGAACACCATTGTGAAACGCAGCCTGGGAGCAAGCAGACACCAGCCACGTGCCTTCCCAGATAACAGAGATTTTTCCGGATGCCAATGGCCTTTCTCCAGTGAAGGTACCCTTGTTGATGGACTCTTTATGGCCTTAAGACTAACTTTGTAACCAAATAAACTCCCTTTATAAAAGCCAATCCATTTCTGGTGTTTTGCATCCCAGCAGCATTAGCAAACTGGAACATCCCACTTACTTGGTGGCTGCTCTGTGCTGGTCTACACATAGAATTCCATTCCCTCTCACAACAGCTCAGCCTGACGGACGCTAGTCCCAGTTTCCCAGTGGGGAAAGTTAGAGGTGGAGAGATCATAAGGTTGCCCATCTACACCCGAGTAAACGAGGAAGCTGCTGTGAACCCAACCCCTTCTGGATTTACAGTGAACCCCACCTCTCCACACCCCGCCTCCCCAGATGGAGCCCTGTCCCTCAGCCAAGAAAACGTGGCTCAGTTAGCCTGTCAAGTTTTATGTCACACACATGAGCTGTTTCCAGCAGGCTTTTGGAAGTCTTGAAAATAGTGTTGCAGCATTCCCCAACACACACACACACACGCGCACACACACACACACACACACACACACACCCCTACCTGCATCGTGGACCCCCCCATCCAGCTCCTGCCCCCACATTCACACCCTCTGCTTGGCAGCAAGGTCAGGAAACACAAACCCGAACAATGCAGCACGGCCGGCTCCTCACAGCGTAACAGTCTTGGGGTGTGGGGGATCATCCCGGGGAGCTCTCCTTCCCCCTCAGCCAAGACACTGTGACGGGTGCGGGACAGGGAGGGCAGTGCCAGCCTCACAGCAGGGCCGGGGACGCAGGGCCCGAGGGAAGGGGTTACTTTCATGACTGCACGTTCACTTTGCATATTTTTCATACAGTTTATTTTTCACAGTGGGTAGGGATGGGTTACATGGTTCATGAAAAGTAAGAATCTTCTCATACAACATCAGGCTCATTTCTCAGAAGCTTTCAAATGGTTTTTTAGAACTTTCAATCCTATAATCACTTGGCATTTGCTTTTAGCATCTCAAGTTCCCTGAAGGGGAGGAAATTTCATTTTTAAAAAGTGTCAGAAAAATCAATGGGGCTCCCAACCAAGTCCTCTCTCGGAGGCCTGGCGCGGAGGACGGTGTTCCTGAGCTGGTGTCATTTAACGCTTCTGGGAACAGGCAGCTAATTAATGTAGAGATGAGATGAATTTTTAAAATTATGCATTAATGCAAAGGAAGGTACACTCTGAATATTAAACAATGGAGTCCCTGGCGTGCCCAAAGGCGGCCTCCCTTCCGGAGCGATTAGGGGAGTATTTTGAGAAGCCAGTGTGAGCACCTGGCAGCCACCAGGGGAAACGAACGCTTTAGCTTATAAAGAAAGAGCAGGGGGGTGGAAGAAAGAAGTCAAGGGGCAGCCCCCTCAGTGCCTGTGTCAGCCGTGCCACCCTGAAACCACAAATTAGGGAACAGGGTTGTGGCTTTTAATTACCAAGTCGCCGTGGCAGGAATGCTCGTAACAGCTGCTCACCAGGAAAACTGCCCTCTCGGGTGCAGGCCACCTGCCCGGAAGGTGGTCATGAGAAAACAGTGGCTGCAAAGCCAGTTGAGCACTTGGCCCAGTGTTACCATAAACATAACTCAGCAACACGGTTCTTTCCTGCCCTCGAGGAGCCCACACTGGACTTGGGGATGGGGACGTAAGCCCAGAAGAGAAGCGGTGCCAGGCCGTGCCAGCCCTCGCCGCTCAGCCTCCGGTGGGTGAGAGATGCCTCCCACATCCCTGAAGATTCTGGAGGCCTTCAGATGTCTCACTCCCATCCAAAAAAAGCACATCGTTGGCCCTTTGTCCCCCTTCCAGAAGGTTCCAATCTCCTTTCTCAGTTGCTCACCCCTCTCAAAAGTCACATAAACCAGCTTTGTTTACCCACCCCACTAACACACACCACTGCCTTCAATGTCCCAAGAGCCCTGCTGGGTACTGGGGAGCCAGTGAAGAATAACCCGGGGTCCTGGGAGGGGGGGGCAGGAGCCAAGCCAGGGCCAGAGACCACGCGGTCAGGGCCAACAGACATGTGAGCTCAGGAAGCAGAGGAGCAGCCCAGGGACATCCGAACCCAGCCTCAAGGCTCTGGAAACCTTTGGGGAGGAACCCCTACATCCTGCAAGGCTGGTCGGAAGTGGTCAGGGGAGAAGGATTGGGGTGCCTCCGGGTGGAAGCTGAGAACATTCCAGACAGACAATAGCATGTGCCTTGGAAATGGTGAGTCCTACACAGCCTTAATGTGATGTAATATTATTATCCCAAAGAATAGGCATGCATCAATTATTCACATTTCTCTACTTGCTATCAGGAGCTGTTTCTGTGCAAGGGCAGGTACCCATTCATTCCTTCACTCATTCAGGAAATATTCATGACACATTGTGCCAGTTTGAATGTTTTATGTGCCCCCAAATGCCATTATCTTTGATACAATCTTGTGTGGGCAGATGTGTTAGTGTTGATTAGATTGTAATTCTTTGAGTGTTTCCATGGAGATGTGACCCACCCAACTGTGGGTGATGACCCTGATTGGATAATTTCCATGGAGGTGTGGCCCTGCCCATTCAGGGTGGGTCTGAATTAGTTCACTGGAGCACTATATAAGCTCAGACAGAAGGAGTGAGCTTGCTACAGCCAAGAGGGACACTTTGAAGAACACACAGGAGCTGAGAGAGGAGCTGCAGCTTACAGAGACATTTTGGATACGGCCTTTGAAAGCAGACTTTTGCTCCGGAGTAGCTAGGAGAAGACAAATGCTCCAAGAGCAACTGAAAGTGACATTTTGAAGAAGAGCTGCAGCTGAGAGACACATTTTGAAGACGGCTGTTGGAAGCTGATACTAACATTTTGGAGAACGCCATTTTGAAACACAATCTGGGAGCAAGCAGACACCAGCCACATGCCTTCCCAGCTAACAGAGGTTTCCCAGGTGTCAGTGGCCATCCTCCAGTGAAGATACCTGATTGTTGATGCCTTACCTTGGACAATTTATGGCTGTAAGACTGTAACTTTGTAACAGAATGAACCCCCTTTATAAAAGCCAATCCATTTCTGGTGTTTTGTGAAAAGGCAGCATTAGCAAACCAGAACACACATGTAGGATGCTGGGCACCGAAAGGGAAGGGCAATGCTTGCTGTGACTGGTGAAGGAATTCATTCCCAATCCTTAAATTTAAGTGCTTTCAATGATCACAAATGAGCGAAGGAAATTTGCAAAGTAGAATCTGATGGGATGATCAGGGGTGTGAAGCGTTACTGTTGGAGAGAAAGTGGGAGGATGCTCTCAGGGTAGGGTCTGGTGAGAGGACAAATAAGATGGGAAGGAGGAGAAGGGACCAGAAGGGGCCCAAAGCTTCGCTTTCCTGGGATGAAAGAGGCAGAGTGTCCAGGAAAATAGCGAGCGAGCTTTCCGTGTGACCAGAAGGAGACGCAGAGGCAGAGCACGTGGTTCTGAGGACCGCATTGAAATGAAATGTAGGAAAGTCCCATTTCCTAAATTCAATTGAAAAGCCAACGACTTCCGCCAGCATTTTGTGGCCATGTTATTCCACACTTTGCATTAAAATCTAAAGCATATTGAAGGCATAAATCTGGGAACCAGCCCCTCAGCCAGGCAGCTGCAGCATTTCCTAAGTTTTATGCAGTGTCCCTAAGGCACTGAGTGAAATGTCATCACCCAGAAAAAGCTGCATTCCTATTCTTCAGACAGCAGATAATGCTCTTTTTTTTTTTTTTCAAATGGATTGTGCTTTGTCCCTCTTGGTTCATTGAACCAGATACTCATCTCCTCCACAGGATGGGAACTAGTCTCAGATAGTTGTGGGATGAGACTCTGGTCCCAAAGAACAGCTCGTCATGTTCTTTAGGAAGCGTAAAAACGGCACGGGCTTCCTTGCAAAGGCACGGAGGGAAGAACTGAGAGGGCACGGAGCTGATGTGGGATTTCAGGTTCCCCTTCCTCAGCGTTTATATTAAATGTGTTTTTTAAACACACCAAGTGCATGCTAGAGTGAGGGCAAGGCAAACCGACACCACCAAGGCCTCCCCTTCTGGTCACCCAGTCTGTGCAGACAGCACTGACCTGCTTGGGAGACAGAACAGGTGACAGAACAAAGCCGGTGCAATGACAGGAGGGCGCCAGGCTAAGAGGGATGCAGACATGGGAGCTCCCCAGCAGCAGTGTCGATCAGCCCTCTCTTTAACGGCCTCACAGGTGGGGTTCCCGCCTCATCGCCGTCGCCACAGCTGGCAGCAGTCGCAGGTGGAGCCCAGGGCCTCGGTCCAGTGAAGGGTTAGGGAACGGAGCCTGCTGGAGCCGCTGGCCAAGAGCCCCTGCCTTTGGGCACAAGCCCACCCTCAGCAACGGGGTCACCTTCCCGGCTGCTTCCCTCCCCACACCTCCAGTTACAGCGTAGCAGCTGCTCCCCCTCATCTGTGGCGCCCAGAGGCCACAGGCTGCAGCCCTGCTTTGTCCCCGCCTTCAAAGCACCCCTAAGATGCTGCGAGACCTCAGCCATCGGAGAAGCCTCTCAAGAGCGTGGCGGATCTCAAGGGAGAGAGCGGTTGAAAGGGATAACCTATGCCACGATGCCCACATTGAACAGAGGAGCTTTAAAAGGCTAACATATTGGAAGGTTGCAAAATCTATGCCATAAAAGAACTGGGAACAAATCCCTCCCCTGTGCTTGGCCTTGGTCGGGGTTGCCCCCGCGCACACGCCCCGCACCAGCTCCAGGTGTTGCCTTTGCGGCCAAACCTCGCACGCACCCACCCTGCCGCGGCCCCATCTCCTTCCCCTCCCCAGCCTGCCCCTTGGCGTTCTAGGGGGGCTGGCAATGACCCCACCCCAAGGACGGGTGTGCAGCACAATGAGCAGTGCAGACTTTCCACCCAGCCACTGGGCACTGGACTCAGCCTGGCTGGCCCCGATCCCGGGGTGGCTGGGACCCCCTTGCAGCAGCTCCACCCGCTCACTCCTGCTTCCCCACATCCGACCAACACTGGCCAGCCGGCTGCTCCGTGCACCTGGGACAAGAACAGAAGGCAAGCGAAGAAGGGGCAGGGGAGAGGCAACAGGTGGTGGGGAGGGAGGGCACAGGGTGCTAACCTCAGCATCCTCCAGAGTGGACCTGGCCGTGGAAGGGAACTCGAGTGCGTCCGCCTGATTCTCACATCAAACATCTTCATATGGAGGAACAGAGTATAGAGGAAGAGATTTGGAGGAGCAGAAAATGATCCTGAGAAAAGTGGGGGGAAAAGAATTTAAAATGGTAAAAATAATTTTTTTTAAAGAGAAAAAGGCAAAGACTTCAAGAGGGGATGAACTAGCATTTATAGTTTAACAATTTAATTTTCAGCCCCTAAAATGATATTTGAGGTAAGCATTTCTAACCTTATTTTACAGAAAAAGAAACTGAGTCTCCAAGAGCTAATTAACCCAGTGTAAGGCCCAGCAATTTCACTTCCAGTTTTCCATCCTTCAGAAAGGAATACTGGCAAATGTGCAAAACTGTATGCACAAGTGTGTTTATTGCAACATTTTTTGGTGTATCGACAAATTAGAAACAAATGTTCATATAGAGGGAGGTGATAGATTAAATTATGATATATTCTCACCGGGAATACCACTTAGCTACATGTTTTTTAATGTGACAGATCTATTTTGTGATGACTTGGAAAATTTTCACTCATACCAAGTAAAAAATAATTTGCAGAAATTTGGCTAATCTGATTCCACTTGTAAAGAAAATTTTCTTTATATATTTTTATCTGTACATGTATTCATAAGAATACTCATGAAAAGCTATGAGAGGATCCACACCAAAATCTCAAATAAAAGCAAAACGAAGAGCCTCTTCCAACCAACCCTCCCACATCACCCCAAATCCCCCTGCTTTTCCAGAGGCACCCACTGCCTTTCCATATTCTATGCTACTTAAATTTTGTGCAGTGAAAATCTATGCATGATTCCTTGTATAGTCTTTTAAACAAGGTTTGTTTTTTTAAACCACAAGCTGCTGCTGCGGTGGTGCTTTTACGCAGGAAACATCCATTGCCTGGCGAGAGCCTGGACACGCACTGCCCTCCTTTTTCCCTTCTCCTGAGGCAGCAGTGAGAACAGATTCCTAGGGGACCTTTAGCAAAACAGATTCCCCTCCACGCTGGGATCTGCTTGCTGGGGAGACTCGGCCTGCAGATCAGGACGGGGACGGAACCATGGGGTCCCCTCCAAGCCGGGTCTAACCTCTGCGGGGTCCTGGGCATTCACACGGTCAGTGCAGACGCGGGAGGGGACGGGGAGGGCAGGCGCCCCCCGAGAGGCAGGGCCGAGGGAACAGCACAGGGGCTTGTCGAAGGCGCTGGCCCGGCTGGAGAGGTCGAGCTGCATGAGTAACGTGAAGGAAACCGATTCCTGTCAAATTCCGCCTCTCGTGTGTTTCCCCACATGATCCCCCAAATATGGCAACCAGGAGAGGAAACTGAGGCCCAGAAGGAAAGGCAACTGACTCGAGAATCGAGCCCGCACGTGTCCACTGGGCACAGCTGCTGTGTGGCCTCGGGGGCAGGCCCCACACGGACCCTTCAAGGAAGCCAGAGGATCCGTTCCTGATGGCTCGGTGGGCTCCCCGGGACCACCGCTTTCAGCTTCACCAGGGATCTTTCAACAAGCCCCAGTGTCCCATCTACCGGCAAGGACAATAAAATATGGATGCCACAAAATCAAAGACACAACACAGCCTCCACGCTCCTCCATGAGCCTGACGGAGCTCTAGTTTCTCTACTGTGATGTGCCCTTAGATCTGATCCCTCTCTCTCTCTCTCTCTCTCTCTCTCTCTCTCTCTCTCTCTCTCTCTCTCTCTCTCTCTCTCTCTCTCTTTCTTCCTCTCTCTCTCTCTCTCCTCCCTCTGTCTAGGTAATTTGATCTAATTGTGATTTGGGAGTTTTCCTTCTCCTTTTAAAATCAAATTTTGTCATCGCTTTCGATATCGTATTATGTACTTGAATTAATAAGTAAAGAACATCCAGAAAAACAGGCTTCCGGAAGAGCGCCCAAAGTAACCTAAAATCAGTGCCAGCCCCTGACGGAAGGGGGCGAGGAGGCCCGGGGGGGGGGGGGGAGGCCAAAGGGCGGGTGGAGGGCGCGGCAGGCAGCAGGGCTGCTTTCCGGAACCGGCTGCGGGCCGGTGAGCGTGAGAGCGGGAGGGCCGAGGACAGGTGTCTCCACACAGCCCAGGAGCTCCTTCTCGCGGTGGTCTGTGCTCAGCGTCTCATCCACAAGCACACTGACAACCAGGTTTCCAGGGTACCCCGGGGGAAGCATCTGACAGGAACAGCCTCCCCCTGCCCCCCTCACCATAATTCACTGCCCCTCTTGACCTCTTCCTGCTCTGCGCTGCAGACCATGGTGCAGCGAGCTCTGTCCAGCTCCCAGAATCCAATGTGAACGAAGGATTGTGGTTCCCAGGAGGAGTTCCCTGTGGGTGAGAGAAAGATCAAGTGAGTTTAATTAGGACTAAGCCCCCAGAGCTGAGATAACCAGCAGGTTATTAAGAGAAGCAAAGCCATTTAAGGAGCAAAAACAGACAGGACATGACAGGGATCAATGGGGCATTTTTACTACTATCTGCACAAATAAAAACAGCTAAATTAAGTAACTATTGATGTCAAGTGCTGTCACAGCTGGTTTTGTACCTTACTCTTAGGATGGAGCAAGGGGGAGAACGAAGCGGGGCAGCAGGAGACAGCTATTTTTTGCAACAGGCTATTTGCTCTTTTGCTCCACAAAGTTTCACGGAGGGTCTGCTGCATGCTAGATCCTGCTGAGGGAGGGGGGGCGACACAGCAGTGCTTCCAGGGTGTTTGCAGGGTGGGGATGTCTGTCAAATCAAGTGGCCGGGAAGGTGCCTTGAGGAGGCCCTGGGCTGAGGCCTGGAGAATGACCCCGGGCCTTTGCAGCGCAGAAGGGAAAGCATTTGTGGCAGAGAGAAGAGCCGATTTAAATGTCCTGAGTGGGAGAGGGCTCGGCATAGTTCCCTGTAGCTGGAGCTCAGCTGCAGGACACGGCTCTCCTAGAGGGAGAGAGAAGAGGGTTTCTTTTTTTAGTATCTGTCTGTGAAAGAATAGCTGTCTTTTCATTTAAATTTCCCTTATATTTCACAGGTTTAGAGGAAACATTAAAAATCCTTAAAACAGCTATTTATATAATGCGGTCGCAGTTGACTCGTCTGGGGGGGGGAGGTGGCGGCCGGTTGCTAAATCCTAGGCTCCCAGGATTGCTCCGAGGGTACCGGCGGCGGGGGCTCTTTCCCGGAGGCGAGGGCGAGGCGGGGGACTGGGCCCGGTCCCCGGCGTAGGCGTGCAAAGTATGGAGGGCGGCGAGAAAGGAACAAGCGGGACACGGTTCTTTTAGGGTGAAGAAGCCAAGAGAGTTTATTAGGGGAGAGTACAAGCTTATATCGGGCGTTTAGAGGGCGGGGTAGCTGTAGAGGTTAAAGGCTTGGATTGGTTCTGAGAGGGCGCGGAGGTTGATTGAAAAGGGGCGAGAGTTGCTCCGGTAACGGTGTCTGGCAACAATGTATGCGCACTGGTGGTAATGGGAGTTGCACTGGCAACGGGGAGTGTCCGGGCAAGATAAGGGGGTGGGGAAAAGGCGGTTCCCTCCGGCAAGCCTCCCCTAACAGTGGTATTTTGGGTGAGGAAATGGGGCCTGCCTCCGGCCTCATTTTCCCAGGCCCGGGGGGCTGCGGAGAGCGCTGTCGCCCGTGCCCACCACCCTCCCCAGGGGCTGATCAGGTCCCCCAGCCCAGGCCCGCGAAGTTGAAGCACGTAATCAGTGTCCCGCAATATAACCTTTTGCCTTTTTCCCAATCATTCTAATCTGCGAGTTTATATCTCAACATGAGAGAACGGGTGTAGCGTTCTGGTTTGGGTTTAGCTGCTTCTATACCCTCTTCCATGAATTGACACCGTCCGCATGTTTGTGGTCTTGGGCATTTGGGTTGTTTCCAATTTTTAGCTGCTGTGACTCTCACCCCAATAAACACCCTTGGGCAAGCTGCCTTTTTTTTTTTTTTAATACTTTACATATCTCTTCACAATGTTGCTGTTTCCCCTTACTTTTGGTGTTTAGGAAAAAAGGCTTATTTAAGTTGCCCTGGGCAAAAAAAATGGGGGGAGATTCACCAAGGAGAAAGTCCGACAGGAAGAGGCAGAGGTGGCTCCAGGGCAAGGCTGCCATCTCTGCGGGCCCCAAGTCTGCCCCCATCTTTGGCTTGCCCTGCCCTTTTGTTCAGTCTCCTTTGTTGGCTGGCAGCCTCTGCTTTCTCAAGCTTTTTTTTTTTAATCTCTTAATTTTTATTCTAGTAATACATACATCCTAAAGTGTACTCTTTTAACCACATTCACCTATACAGTTCAGAGCTGTTCATTTACACTTATGCTAATGAGCTACCATCACCACCATCCATTTCCAAACCTTTACCATCAACCTGAATAGAAAATCGGTACAAGTTAAGCAGCAACTCCCAATTCTCTACCCCTAATTTATTTCCTGGTAACCTAAATTCTAACTCTATGAGCTTGCTTATTATAATTAATTCATAGCAGTGAGATCATACAATATTTGTCCTTTTGTGTCTGGCTTATTTCATTCAACATGATGTCCTCAAAGTTTATCTGTGTTGTCACATGTATCAGTACCTCACTCCTTTTTATGGCTGAATAATATTCCACCTCATGTAGATTCCACTATTTGTTTATCCATTCGTCAGCCGATGGACACTTGGGTTGCTTCCATCTTTTGGCAATTGTGAATAATGCCACGATGAACATCAGTGTGAAAATGTCTGTTCGAGTCCCTGCTTTCAGTTCATTTGGGTATAGTAGTGGGATTGCCAGGTCACATGGTAATTCTATATTTAGCTTCCTGAGGAACTGCCAAATTGTCTTCCACAGTGACTGTACCACTTTACATTCCCACCAGCAATGAATGAGTGTTTCTACTTCTCAACAACTTCTCCAACACTTGTAGTTTTTTTTCTTTAATAGCAGCCATTCTAGTGGGTGTGAAATGATCTCTTATTGTGGTTTTGATTTGCATTTCCCTAATGGCTAATGATGTTGAGCATCTTTTCATGTGCTTTTTAGCCATCTGTATTTCCTCTTTGGAGAAATGTCTATTCAAGTCTTTCATTCAATTTTTAATTGGGTTGTCTTTTTCTTATTGAGTTCTAGTAGGATTTCTTTATATATCCTGGATATTAAACCCTTATTGGATATGTGATTTCCAAATATTTTCTCCCATTGAGTAGGTTGCCTTTTCACTTTCTTGACAAAGTCCTTTTTGCACAAAAGTTTTTAATTTGGAGGAGGTTCCATTTATCTATATTTTTTTTCTTTCAGTGCTAGTGCTTTGGGTGTAAAGTCTAAGAAAACATTGCCTAACACAAGATCTTGAAGACGCTTCCTTACATCTTCTAGGATTTTTACAGTCCTGGTTTTTATATTTAGGTCTTTGAACCATTTTGACTTAATTTTTATATATTCTGTGAAATAGGAGTCCTCCTTCACCACCCCCTACCCCCCACCCCCACCCCACCCCCATAAAGTGGTTTTACTTCGATTCTAAACAAACCAAATTGGAGAGAAGGGGTGGCCGGATGCAAACCCATCCACGAGGCGCTAGGAAAAGCCAAGTCTTTGGCTCTCGTGCCCAAGTGCCACCGCCCCCCAGGGACACCCCCCCCCCCGGGGCCGAGCCCCCAGGCCAGAGTTGGACTCCGTGGTGCCCCCGCAGCCAAGGGAGGGTCCGGGCCGCCCCCGTTTCTCTGCCGGAGGAAACCCCAGAACCAGCCTGGAAAGGGAACGCGGCCCAGAGCCGCCGAGCGGGAGCGGAGGTGAACCCGGGCCTCGCGCGGTGGGGTCCGCGGGCGTCGGGCGCGGGGAACCCTGTAGGTTCATGTCGGGGGTGCCGAGCCTCCCGCTCTCCCGGCCTCGGGGCGGCCGTCCTGACGCGGACCGAGCCCGAGGGCGCCCGGCCTGGATCTCGCGGGGGCTGGCCCGGGATGGGCGCCCTCTAGCCCGCGCGCTCCGTGCGCCCCGGCCGGCCCGTCCGTGCGCCCCTGCCAGTCCCCAGGCGACCCCGCTCAGCAGGAGGGTCCTGGCAGGCGGGGGGCGCAGCTCCCGGCCCGGGCTCGTCTTGGCGGCAGACGGCGGGTGGAGACGCGCCCGCCCGGCTCGGGGGTGCTTGGAGCGAGCCTCGAGGTGGCCGCCCCCCTGGTAGGTGTGGGCGCAGGAGGACGGCACCGCCCAGTGTGCGGGTCGCCCTGGCCACCAGCGACGCGCGGACACCCCTGATGACGCAGGCCGTGTGCGGCGGGGCCGGGGCGGGGGCCCTGGGTCCAAGCCCCCCACCACCACCACAACCCCCAACCCCCGCAGAGCGCCTCTGGCCCTGGAAGGTGGAAATCTAACCAGCCATCTGCTGCTCTGCAAAGACGAAGATGGACCCAGTGAGCTGCTCGCCCACCCACAGAGGGACAGGATGGAGAGTTCATCTGGGGCGCAGCCCTGAACATGGGTCACTAGGAAAGCAGTGCGCGTCCTGCAGGTTTTGTGCAGATCAAACCACCATCAACCGAAAGGAGGAAGTGGTGACAGGTCTCTCGTCCACTCTCACAGAGGCCTTGGATGTTCCCTCCAGCCGGGGAAAGACTCTCCATGCATGACTTACAGAAAGTGACACTTTCACTTAATCAATAAGATAAACTAAATATAATTTTTAACAAAGATCTTCAGAGGATTGTTTATGACAACTTCTAAACAGCCCTGTGGAATGAACTCACTCTATCAGCAGATACACAGTTTGGTTCTACCAAAGGAGGCACTGGGGAAAATGCAAAGTAATGAAAGGCAAAGCTTTTGCCCTCGAGGAATTTACAACTTACCTGGGGAGAAAACATGTATGTGAAAATCAAGAGCTGGCAGTATTCCTTTTAGCAATTCATCACATACAAGTGATCCTCAGTGAGAGGAAGGGCTGGTTTCTCCTCAGACACCATGGAGGTGAGAAGGCAGTGGTATGACAGATTTAAGGTCCTGGAAGAGAAAAACTGCCAGCCCCAAATTCTTCATCCAGAAAACTGTCCTTCAAAAATGATGGAGAATTTTAAGTATTCACAGATAAAACAGAAACTGAGAGAGTTTGTCAAGAGACTGCCTTGCAAGAATTACCAAAGGGAGTTTGGCAGGTTGGAAGGAAAAAAAAAGGGAGAGAGTGGCTTGGAGTAGTGAGAAGTGAAGATCATCAGTAAGGATATCCAAAAGGGCAAGTGTAAAACCCAATAGTACTGTATCCGCAGTATACAACTGTACTCTTTAATTCATATAACAATCAGAATACAATTGAACAAGAAAAAGGCATATTTTCTGATAATGAATGTGCAAAACATAAAGTGGTAAAATGGGATGAAAACAACAAAAGGAGGGGAAACAAAGGGTTATGGGAGCAGAGACTGTGTATGCTATAGAAGCAAAGTTGGTATCTTTTCAAATTAGTAGGTTATAGATGTAGGTTGTGTAATATAAACTCCAGGGTAATCACAAAAAAAAAACTATACAGAAACAAGAAAAGGACCAGTCAAATACATCACAAATGATAAAATATACAAAAAAGGAGTTTGCAATAAAGGAAAAGAGAAACCAAAAAAAAAAAAAAGGTATGACATAAGAGCCAAAGGACCAAATGGCTGAAGCACTGCCTTTACAGAAATAACATCACATGTTAATGGATTAAACTCACAAATCCAAAGACGCAGGTTGGTAGAATGGGTAAAAAAGCATGATCCAGCTGTGTGTTGTTTACAGGAGACTCACCTTGGACCCAAAGACACAAATAGGTTGAAAGTAAAAGGATGGAAAAAGATATTCCATGCAAATAGTAATCAAAATGAGCTGGGATAGCTGTACTGATATTGGGCAAAATAGACTTTAAGTGAAAAGCTGTTATGAAAGGCAAAGAAGGGCCCTATATACGAATAAAAGGGGCCCTCCACCAAGAAGAAACAACAATCATAAACATTTATGCACCTAACCACAGTGCCCCAAAATACATGAGGCAAACACTGGCAAAACTGAAGGGAGAAGTAGATGTCTCTACAGTAATAATTGGAGACTTCAATACACCACTCTCATCAGTAGTTAGAAGATCTAGCCAGAAGATCAATAAGGAAACAGAGAACTTGAATAATAAGATAAATGAGCTAGACCTAACAGACATGTTCAGAACCTTGCACCCCAAAACAGCAAGATATACATTCTTCTCAAGTGCACACGGATCCTTCTCCAGGGTAGACCACATATTGAGCAAAAAGCAAGTCTCAATAAATTTAGAAGTATTGAAATCATACCAGGCATATTTTCTGACAATAATGGAATGAAGTTGGAAATCAATAACAGGTGGAAAACTGGAAAATCCACAAATGTATGGAGGTTACACAACACCCTTAAACAATTAGTGAGTCAAAGTTGAAATTGCAAGGGAAATCAGTAAATATCTTGGGATGAATGAAAATGAGAACACAACATATAAAAACATATGGGATGCAGTGAAGGCAGTGCTGAGAGGGAAATTTATAGCCCTAAATGCTTACATTAAAAAAGAACTAAGAGCTAAAAAATCAAAGACCTAACTGCCCACATAGGAACTAGAAAAAGGAAAAACAACAAATTAATCCCAAAGCAAGCTGAAGGAAAGAAATAACAAGGATTACAGTAAAAATAAATGAAATTGAGAAGAAAATGATAGAATTAACATGAGAGAAAATCTTTATGACCCTGGGTTAGGTAAAGATTTTCTAGATACAATAATAAAAACCCAATTTGTTAAAATAAAATTGATAAATTGAATTTCCTCCAAATTGAAAACTTCTGTTTTTCCAAAGATACTGTTAAAGAGCATGAAAAGAGGAGCAACAGAGTAAGACAGAATTGTTGCAAAGCATGTATGTGATAAAGGACTTGTAGCTAAACTGTATAAAGAACTCTAAAAAAAATCAAGAGTAAAAAAACAAACAATCCAATAAAATAACAGGCAAAAGATCCACTTTTGGGCCAAAAGACTTGACAAAAGATGTTTTACAAATGGCAACTAAGCACATGAAAAGACGCTCTTCAGGATTATTCGTTAGGGAAATGTAAGTTAAAACCACAATGAGACACCATTACTCACCTACTAGAATGGCTAAAAATAAAAGGGCTGGACACGCCAAGTGTGTGAGAACATGGAGGTACTAGAACTCCCATTAACTGCAGGTGCAAGGCAGTTTGGCAGCATCTTTGAAAGATAAATATTCAACTAATATATGATGCAGCCATTCCGGTCCTAGCTTTTAACCCAAGAGAAATGAAAGCACATGTCCTTGTAGCTACTTGTACATGAATGTTCAAACCTTTATATGCAGTAGTAAAAAACAAACAAACAAACATCCATCAACCAGTGAACAGAAAATTGTGGTATACCCATCCAGGGGAACCCTACTCAGCAATAAAAAGAGACGAATTTTCAACACATTTTACAACAGGTATGGAAACCAATGATTATGCTGAATGAAAGAAGTCAGATAAAAAAGAGCAACATACTTTATGATTCCATTTATACGACATTCTAGAAAGTGCAGTGCAGCCCCAGTTTCATTAATCAGAGCAGTGGTTGTCTGGGGACAGGGAGCGGGAAGGAAAGATTAAAAAAGAGTTATGAGGAAACTTTTAGGGGTGATGGATATGTTCATTATCTTCACTGGCTCAGGCTTTCAAGAGGGGATTCCATTTGTCAAAATTTATCAGATTGTACATTTATCAATTATACGTCAATAAATCTGTAAAATATAAGAAAAAAAGAAAAAACAAACCAGTTCTTCACCCACACGCAGATTTCCGGTGCTCAGTGGCCACATGTGGCGGTGGGTCCGTCAGGGACAGTGCCGATGTGGACGACACCCATCATCACGGGAAGTCCTGCTACCTGGGGCTGCTGGAGCCAGGGGAGGGGCCTTCTGGGGACAGAATGGAGGCAGTTGAGCAAGGAAAGAAGGGGAAGAAGGGAGCCCACGCTTCTGGGGAAGGTTGTGCGGCTTGGCTTGGGGCTGTAACACAGAAGGGATCTGAGGGACAGTGACTCCGCTTCAGGACGTCCAGGTTCTTCCATAACTTCTCAGCACTCAGAAACCACCCCTTATAACAAACACTTCTGGTCTGAGTAGCTTATTGCTGCAACATGATGAACCTTGAAAGCTTTATGTTGAGGGAAATAAGCCAGATGCAGAAAGACAAATATTGTAGGATTCCCCTTACATAAAATGTCTAAAAGAAGAAAATGAATAGAGAAAGGAAGTAGATTAGAGGTTGCCATGGCTGAGTAAACTGAGGGGTGGTAAAAGAGGGAGTTATTGCTGAATGTGTACACAGTTTCTGTTTGGGGCGATAGACGGGTTTGGGCAATGGGTGGCTGCGGTCGCAGTTGACTCGTCTGGGGGAGGGTGGCGGCCGGTTGCTAAATCCTAGGCTCTCAGGATTGCTCCGAGGGTACCGGCGGCGGGGGCTCTTTCCCGGAGGCGAGGGCGAGGCGGGGGACTTGGCCAGGTCCCCGGCGGGAGGCGTGCAAAGTATGGAGGGCGGCGAGAAAGGAACAGGCGGGACACGGTTCTTTTAGGGTGAAGAAACCAAGAGAGTTTATTAGGGGAGAGTACAAGCTTATATCGGGCGTTTAGAGGGCGGGGTAGCTGTAGAGGTTAAAGGCTTGGATTGGTTCTGAGAGGGCGCGGAGGTTGATTGAAAAGGGGCGAGAGTTGCTCCGGTAACGGTGTCTGGCAACAATGTATGCGCACTGGTGGTGATGGGAGTTGCACTGGCAACGGGGAGTGTCCGGGCAAGATAAGGGGGTGGGGAAAAGGCGGTTCCCTCTGGCAAGCCTCCCCTAACGGTGGAATTTTGGGTGAGGAAATGGGGCCTGCCTCCGGCCTCATTTTCCCAGGCCCGGGGGGCTGCGGAGGGCGCTGTCGCCCGTGCCCACCACCCTCCCCAGGGGTGGATCCGGTCCCCCAGCCCAGGCCCGCCAAGTTGAAGCACGTAATCAGTGTCCCGCATTTCCCCCTTCTTTTCTAATTAAAGGAAGAAGCTTACCGGAGAGGTCCGCTAAGGGATGAGGGAAGGGGGAGGCCGGGGAGGGGAAAAAGGGGTTGACGGTGGCTCAGCGAGGCTGGAGCTCGGCGTTGGTGTGGCGCCCGGGCGCTCGACAGGGGCCTTGCTGCTTGCGGGATGGACGAGGGTGGGGGGTTTAAAGTTGGAGGTTCAGAGAAGCTGGAGCTCGAGGTTGGTGTGATGTTCAGGCGATCGAGAAGGGCCTCGCGGTCGGCGGGTTGACCGGTGGCGGTGAGGTCGCGGAGGGTTGGTTGTCATCTCGGAGTAGGGAGCGTCAGAGGTGGCGAGTCGCTGGTACTGGACTTGCACGAACGAGGAAAAAATAGCATCCGTTTGTTTCCTTACAAGCTGGACAATTCTGCGGATAATGCAGGGTCCTAAGGTGAGAGCTAGAATAATCATTAGTAGGGGGCCGAGGAGAGGGAGGAGGTATGGGAGGAGGGGGGTAAAGATGTGGGACCAATAGCTGGTGGCTTCACGGTCTTTTTTGCGTTGTTCTAGTCCCTCTCGGACCTTTTTTAGGCTGTCCTCGGCGAGACCTGTGGAATTGGCATATACACAGCACTCTTCTCCTAGGGCAGCGCAGAGGCCTCCTTCTTTGAGGAGGAGAAGGTCGAGACCTCGGCGGTTTTGGAGCACTACCTCAGAGAGGGAATTGACAGAATTTTTAAGATGGGAAATAGCGTCTTGTAGGTGACGAATGTCCTCGTCAACAGCCGCCCGGAGGTGAGTTAGGGCGGAGCCTTGACTGGCTAATGCAGCGATTCCGGTGCCAGCGCCTGCAAGACCTAGGAGGGAGGCAATTGTGAGGACGGTGATGGGCTCTCGCTTTTGCAGTGGGGCAGAAGCTGCAGTTGTTTCCAGGTGGAGGAAGAAGTCTTCCTCGCTGTGGTATAGGACCCTAGGGATGAGGACAATTAGGAGGCAAGTTTCATTAGTTGTATTGAGGGTTTGCACGTTAAGGCAGGGGGTAAGTCCTGTAGAGGAGCAGAGCCATTGGGAGGAGTTATGAGGGATGAGAAATTTTGCAGAGCTGCTGGGAGATGAGTAGTCGGCACAAGCTGTGAGGTTGGGAGAGTTACTTGAGCGAGGGCGGATGCACTTTCCTGTAAAGGAGACTGAATGAAAGGTTAGGGGGACGGCAGAGGTATTCCAATTGCATTCCGAGGGGCTGTCCTCTGTGTTTTCTGAAAAGGAGAGGTTGGAGGCAACTGGCTCATACAGGGGGGAGGAAGTGGAGAGGCAAAGCCAACAAGAGGAGGTAAGATTGGGGTTGGAGGAATTCACTGAGGTGAAGGCCGCTTGGATAAGGCTGAGGAGGGGAGAGGAGTAACGGGGGGGGGCGGACGAGGTTGGGGTGGTGGTGTTGGCAACGCGCCGTTTGCAGCTGAGGTGCGGCTGGTTGGAGCTGAGGTGTGGCTGGAGAGCTGTGGAAAAAGGGGGTTAATGACTTTATTGGGACCAATGGCAGAGGGGTTTTTTTGTACAGCCTCCTTTTTTACAAGAATAAGGGAACCTGGGTCGACTCCTTTCAAATAAATTCTGAAGCCCCAGGTTCGACCGAGTAACCAGGAGGGATCATTGGGGAGCTGCACACTGAGATTTAAATGTGAGCAGGTACCTGTAGGTGCAATCTGGTGATGGCCTCCATAGATACCCCAGTTAATGGGTTCTTGAGGTGGTTTGCAGTTAAAGGGGGCCCATTTTAGAGTTAGGTAATGATCAGTGGCGTAAGTCTCCCACTGAGTGGCTAATGTTTCACATCCCCAATATGCACAGTAGTATTGGTTGGGGGAATTGCAGTACTGTTTTCCAGGATTTGAGGATGGGCACATATAATATTGGGCTTGATTCCAACCAGTGGGGCGTACGGAAGGAGGGGGAAATAGATCAGTTGCGTTGACAAGAAAGGAAGGTCGCCCTGCTGTAACCTGGGTTTGTATAACTGTGGAATCTTCCCACCGTGCCAAGGTCCATTTCCAAGGCTGGTGAGGGGAGTGGGGCTGGTAGACAGCCTGGGTAGAAGAGGCGAGAGCCAGCATGATTGTTAGAAGGGAAGCAATGCTCGGGTGGGGGTTATGGAGGTGTAGGGGGCTGGCTTTTGCCCGTCTATAGAGGCGTATAATTTCTCTGATTTCTTGTTTCTCCGGGGTTTCACCCGGACTGGGGTCCAGGCTCAGGTGTACTGTTGTCATCTGGTGCGTTATGCTGCGGAGACGGCGGCGTTCTCGTCTCGTTAGACGCGTGGTTGCTGGTGGCGGGCCGGATTGCCCTTCCTGGGATCCAGATTGGTTGTGCTGCATCATCTGGGAAAACACAAGCAAACCCACGCCCCTGGGTGAGGAGTGGGGAGGGACCCTTCCAGGTATTATTCTCTGGGTCCTTCCAGTAGACCATCGGGGCCTGGGTGGGCCTATACGAGGGCCCCCAATGTTTATGTAGGGGCGAAAGCCCTTCCTTATTGAATGTGAGTAGATTAAGGTGAATAAGGGCTGCTATGATAAGGTCCCCTGGAGTTGCCTGGGGGAGCATTGCCCTCTCTTTTTCAACTTGTGTTTTTAAGCGGTGATGGACTGCTTCCACAATGGCTTGCCCCTGTGGATTATAGGGGATGCCGAAATGATGGGTGATGTTATATAACTGAAGAAAGGCCGCAAAGGAGGCACTGCGATAGGCAGGCCCATTGTCCGTTTTTATGTCCCAGGGGACTCCCATGAAGAGAATTCCCTGTCTTAGGGCCTTGATACAGTGTTTGGCCGTTTCCCCGGCGAGGGGGACTGCATAACACATGGCTGAGAAGGTGTCAATCATTACATGTACATACTTGAGGCGCCCAAAGGACGGAACGTGAGTTACATCCATTTGCCATCTAGAATTGGGTTTTAGGCCTCGTGGGTTGACTCCCTGAGGTTGCAGGGGGCCAAGCGGCGCAAAGGGCGCACAAGTTGCACAATTGCGGACAAGATGTTTACAGGTATCTAGGGGGAGGCCACATAAATGATGCAATGACGTAGCCGAAAAGTGAAACCTGGAATGCAATAACTTGGCCTGGTTAACAGCGTCCCCCGGAGGGGCCGCTGTGTGAGTTAGCATAGCTTGGGTAGTCTGAGCTGAGACCGCTTGGTCTACTATACTGTTGCCATTAGCCAAGGGCCCCGGAAGGCCTGAGTGACTACGAATGTGGCTAACGAACCAAGGATCCTGTCTATGCTCTAAGATGCTTCTGAGGTCAGAAAGTGCTTTATCGATGGCCGAGTTCCTGGGGAAAAAGGTGGAAAATGCAAGGACTCGGCAGACCTGATACGTGTAGAGGCTGTCAGTGAAAATGTTTACTGGGTGGTTGCAGTGGGCGTTTAGCGCGTATGACACTGCCAGAATTTCCCCCACTTGGACTGAATGAAGGTTGACATAACTGAATAGGCGGGGTTCCGGATGGTCCTGCGAATAAGAGAGGAAGGCGAAACGGGTTTTGGAGGCGTCAGTAAAGACGGTAGTGGCACCCGGGATGGGTGCAGAGGAGGGGAAAGGATGGAAGGGGCTGCAGAAGGGAAGCTTGGCGAGTCCCTGTAACAGCCGATGGCTAGGATAGTGGCAGCTGAATTCCCCATGAAATCCTTCTAAAAGGATTTGCATGTCCGGGTTGTCACGTATAAGCAGGCGGGTTTGGCCTGCGTCTAGGGGCCAAACAATTTTTTCTGGCGGCTCTCCGAATACATGAACAGCCAGGGTGACTAGATCTGAAGCTAGGCTGATCCAGAGCCGCACTGCGGGGCAAATTTTTCTAAGCCGGCTTTTAGCAGGGTGCGCCCAAAGTAGAGGGCCTTCCTGCCACAGGCAGCCCATGGGTGTGCCGGGCGTAGGAAGGATGAGTGCTATAAGATTGCCCTCTTTAGTGCTGAACCTGTTGAGACAGCAGGCGGCGAGTGCCTTGTTAATAGCGGCAATGGCTTCCTTTGCCTCCTGGGTAAGCTTAATGCGCCGGGAGATTGCTAGCGGCGGGGCTTCAGGGACACTCAGCAGCATAAAGAGTGGTTGGAGCTGTGCGGTGGTGATCGGCAACGCAGAGCGGAGCCAATTGATCTGACCGCAGAGCTGTTGAAGCTCAGTGATAGTGACCCGATCCGGTATGTCCAGCTGGGGAGCGGACGGGGCAATGGTTTTATCAATACTAAACCCTAAGAAGGCTAATGGTGGCACAATTTGAACTTTATCGGGCTGAACCGTAAGGCCGAGGTCAGCTAAATTAGTGGTGAGGTCTTTGAGGATTAGAGGAAGTGCCTCGGCGTCCTCAGAGGCCACCAAGATGTCATCCATGTAATGGATGAGCATGGCCCGCTTTCGCAGGGGGGCCACTGCGTGATTAACATACATTTGGCAGATGGCCGGACTGTTACGCATCCCTTGAGGGAGGACTTTCCATTGGTACCTATTAGCCGCGCCCGCGTGATTGGGGACGGGAACTGTAAAGGCAAAGCGTGGGCGGTCTCGCTCATGTAACGGGATGGAAAAGAAACAGTCTTTGATGTCAATGGTGGCTACATGATAGTGGGCCGGGATGGCTACCGGATGGGGGAGGCCAGGCTGCGGGGAACCCATGGGAAGAATATGCTTATTGATTTCCCGCAGATCATTGAGGAGCCTAAATTTCCCTGTGGCTTTTTTATGAATAACAAACACTGGCAAATTATAGGGACTAGTAGAAGGCTCTATATGGCCAGCGTCCAATTGTTCTTGGACAAGGGCTTGGAGTGTTACTAATTTATGCGTGGGAAGGGGCCACTGCTCCACCCATATAGGTTCCTCAGTATCCCACTGCAGAGGAACGGGCGCTGGAGGTGTTAAACGAGCAGTGGCGCACATTATTGGGGGGGCTGTGTGGTAAGCACTGCCCCAGAGGCGGCGAGGATGTCACGGCCCCATAAAATTTGGTCTATGGTGTGTAGAAATAACGGGCGGAAGGTGCCTGAGTGGCCCTCTTCATCCTCCCACTTAATGGGCCCTATGGCCTGAAGAGAGGTGGAGGTACCAGTGGCTCCCACTACCGAGGGACCATCGAGAACCATGCACATAGTGGCATACTGAGCGGGCATGCAAGAGACCTCTGCCCCTGAATCGAGCGTGCCCGTGTACCATTGCCCCTCTATTCTTAACTTACGAGTAGGCTTTTCTGGGGTGATAGGGACTGTCCAGAGAAGCGTTTTACTGCCGGTGAAGTGATTAGTTTTATTAGAACCGGCCGGCACGCTGCCTCTTAGGGGCGGGGCTGAGGCTTGCCCCGCTTGGAGTTTAAAGCTTGCTCAGTGCCCTGGCGCTGACTGCCGTCAGGGCACCAGGGATAGCAGAGGTTTTTTAAGCTATCCTTGCTAAGATCTCTGGGGCTGCTCTTGCAATCGCGCGCCCAGTGATAGCCACGCTGGCAGCGTGGGCAAGGAGTGGGAGGGGGGCGCCCATTACGCTGCATGAAAGGCGGGCGGTTGACTTCTGCATTGGGGCACTCCCGGGCAAAATGACCGCTCTGCCCGCACTTAAAACAACCGGTGGTGGCGGCTAAGGCGGCAGTGACAGCGCCAGAGACAGCCTGGGCTAGGGACGCGGCAGCTGGGTCAAAGGCGCTGCAGGCGAGTATCCAATCGCATAGGCTCTTCTCCCGCAAGGGAAGAATAGCCTGCTTGCAAGGGGGATTGGCTCCCTCGAGAATGAGTTCTCGAGCGAGAGCCAGTTGGGCCTGGGGATCATTAACCTTTCGAGCGCAGGTTTCCTCAACCCTAGAGACAAAGGTGGCAAAAGGCTCATTTGGCTCCTGGAGGAGCTTGGTGAATTTAGTAGGCCGACAGGCGGAACAGTTGGCAAAAGCTCGCAAGGCGATTCCCCGAAGGATAGGCCAAAAGGCGGCAGGCGCATTAATATAGGCGGATGCATTTATAAACGCTCCCGTGCCCAAGTAGGCTTCGGGGTGATGATAGACTCCGGTGGTTGCGTCTTGCTCGCTTTGCTTAGCTGCTTCCCCCTGGAAGTGAGCACGCCAATCTACAAACTGGCCGGGGTTAAGAATGGAACGGGTAAGCGAGGCCCAGTCTTGGGGGAGGCAAAAGTTCATGGCGATATCCTGCAGTATTTGGGAAGCGTATGGGTGCGGTACACTGATTACGTGCTTCAACTTGGTGGGCCTGGGCCAGGGGACCGGATCCGCCCCTGGGGAGGGTGGTGGGCACGGGTGACAGCGCCCTCCACAGCCCCCCAGGCCTGGGAAAGTGAGGCCGGAGGCAGGCCCCATTTCCTCACCCAAAATACCACCGTTAGGGGAGGCTTGCCGGAGGGAACCGCCTTTTCCCCACCCCCTTATCTTGCCCGGACACTCCCTGTTGCCAGTGCAACTCCCATCACCACCAGTGCGCATACACTGTTGCCAGACACCGTTGCCAGAGCAACTCCCGCCCTTTTTCAAACTACCTCCGCGCCCTCTTAGAACCAATCCTAACCTCCGCACCCTCTCAGAACCAATCCTACCCTTTATCCCCTCAGCATTGGCTTGTAACAACCCCCGCCCTCTATGCCAGCCTATATAACCTGTGCTCACCCCTGAATAAAGGTCCTTTTGTTCTACCCCTACTGGAGGAAGAGTGTCTTGTCTTTCCCTTCTCGCTGCCCTCCACACCTTGCACGCCACCGCCGGGGACCTGGCCAAGTCCCCCGCCTCGCCCTCGCCTCCGGGAAAGAGCCCCCGCCGCCGGTACCCTCCGAGCAACGCCGAGAGCCGAGGGTTCAGCAACCGGCCGCCCCCCCCCGAAGCAGTAGACGCGACCGCATATGGGCTACCTAACCCGTCTTCCTTGACGGCCCTGCGAAGCTGCTTGATAGTATCAGAGTCAATGGGATACCAGTCATACGGTTTCTGTGGTGTGGGGGTAAGGTTAAGAGGAAAGCAGCGAAAAGCACGAGAGAAAGGAGGACGCGCTTGCAGAGGGCTTGGCGCGGGAGTGGGGGTAGGGGGAGCGTTGCCCCAAGGGTTGCCTTGAGGTGTAGAAGGCAGCCAGGGGTTGTTAGTCGGCAGGGTGGGAGGAGCGGCGGCAGCTGCCGGTAGCGGCTCCGAGGGGGAGCTCGCCGGAGGGGGAGGCGGAAGTGGGAGGCCCCAAGCGTCGCAAGACGGCGGCGCGGTGGGAGTGGCTAAGGCATAAGATGGTGGACTAGCCCCGTCCTGTGAAAGGGTGGGGCCCAAGGCATAAGATGGTGGACTAACTCCGCCCTGTGAAAGGGCGGGGTAAAGCGCATGCGGTTTCTGGCCCAGCTTAGGGCTGACGTCATCGCCGGAGCACTTCCTCCCCTCGATGGAAGAAGAAGGAGGAAGTTCGCCATCTTGGCGAGGCTTAGTACTGCTTTGTTTTTGGGGGGCGACTTCGAGCGCGTTGTTAATTTGCTCGACTAAGGATTCTGTGTCCGAATCGCGGTCTACATTAGTATCGCTGTCTGAATCTGTTGGCTGGGTTGATAGGGCCTCCTTGGATTTAATGGGGCCTCGATCAGGGGGGAGGGAGCCTTGAAGGCAGGAGCGGACGGCTATTAAGGTGGGGAGCAAGCCGGGAGGGAAGCGCTTGCTCTCATGTTCCATGGCGTTGGTGACCCGATCAATAAGGCGATCATAAGTAACAGGGTCCCAAAGATGGCAAGTGGTGAGCCATGGGTTAAAGGGCAGCAGGAGGTCCCAGTATACCTGCAGCTGCCGGACAGACACTTTACAGCGATGTGTGTCTAGGAGACCCGCCAGAGCGTGAACTTGGGGTGCTTGGCGTGCAGATAGACGATTACCCATAGCGGAGTGAGAAAAGAAAAAAAAGGGGGGTTGATTATTGAGTAAAGAAAATGAGGTAAATCGTGGCCGCAAGGCCGAAGGAGATGGTGAGAATAGAAGGCAGGACCCTCTAGTAGCGAGAGCAGTTTGGGGGAGGGCGGTTGCAAAGAGGCACACCGCGCTAAACAAAGAAACAAAGACACAGAGGACCACAGCAAAGTAATGGAGGGGAAGAGGGAAAGCTACTGGAGGAAGAGTGTTAGGAGGAATGGGGGGGATATAGGAAGAGAAGATGAAAGATAGTCGGGGGCAAGAGTTAGGTTAATGCGGGAAAGGAAGAGCGGCTCGGGCACGGAGCGGCGTGGGAGAGGCGGCCCCAGATGTGGAGCGGCGAGGGAGAGGCGGCTCCGCGGGGTGGCGAGGGAGAGGCGGCCCTTACTTTGCAGGCGAGGAGAAGGGGAGCTGGAGAGGCGTCCGGGCGAGCGGGTGGTTTCACTGGACCACTGCGTAGAGAGGACTTTTAATTCCAGGTGCCCCACGTTGGGCGCCAGTTGCGGTCGCAGTTGACTCGTCTGGGGGAGGGTGGCGGCCGGTTGCTAAATCCTAGGCTCTCAGGATTGCTCCGAGGGTACCAGCGGCGGGGGCTCTTTCCCGGAGGCGAGGGCGAGGCGGGGGACTTGGCCAGGTCCCCGGCGGGAGGCGTGCAAAGTATGGAGGGTGGCGAGAAAGGAACAGGCGGGACACGTTTCTTTTAGGGTGAAGAAGCCAAGAGAGTTTATTAGGGGAGAGTACAAGCTTATATCGGGCGTTTAGAGGGCGGGGTAGCTGTAGAGGTTAAAGGCTTGGATTGGTTCTGAGAGGGCGCGGAGGTTGATTGAAAAGGGGCGAGAGTTGCTCCGGTAACGGTGTCTGGCAACAATGTATGCGCACTGGTGGTGATGGGAGTTGCACTGGCAACGGGGAGTGTCCAGGCAAGATAAGGGGGTGGGGAAAAGGCGGTTCCCTCCGGCAAGCCTCCCCTAACGGTTGTATTTTGGGTGAGGAAATGGGGCCTGCCTCCGGCCTCACTTTCCCAGGCCCGGGGGGCTGTAGAGGGCACTGTCGCCCGTGCCCACTACCCTCCCCAGGAGTGGATCCGGTCCCCCAGCCCAGGCCCGCCAAGTTGAAGCACGTAATCAGTGTCCCGCAGGTGGCGGTGAGGGGAAAACCATATGGTGAATGTCACTAATACCACTGAAGTGTGCCTTGAAATGGTTGAGATGGGAAATTTTGTGTTATATATACTTTACTACAATTTTTTTAATGGAAAATAAAGGAAAAGTACAGTTATCACAACAACTGCAGAGCTAGGCAAGAATTATTGGGTAAAGCTCAGTTACTTCAGAGATTCTGAAACAAATACAGGGGGAGTGGGTCCTGACATCCAAGGAGAGAATTAAGCTCCATAAATTGGCGCGCCTTAGGACGCAGCTTAGACCAGCTGTTGTTCTCAGCACCGTTAATGCACACGGCGAGGAAACATTTACCCACTTCCTCCAGGAATTCAGTTTTCAAAGTCCTCATGCCAGGTGGCGCTTAGCAATGAACTGTCATCCTGAGAGGCTAAGAATAGCTCAGCCCTTCAACACCGGAGCACTTCCAATAAATCTGGATTTCGCGGCTGCTGATGCACCTTGATGCACCGTTCTGATGGCTGGTTTGCTTCCTCTTCTCCGTCCTTTGTGCACCATTGCTTTCTGCTTGTCAGTATTTTTTCCCGTTACACCCACCTGGGGCAGTCTTGTGGAAACATTGCCGTGAAGGTCTTACAGGCCTCAGCTCTTGTCTGAGGTGTCTTTTGTCATTAGTGTAGAGTCACGTAAGCTCATTTGTCGTGTTTCTCATTCCCTCTCAGAGGCCACCTTCTCCCAGACGTAGTGCTCTTAGAGCCCACAGCCACTGCCGCTTCCAGACACCACGGCTTTCCAACCCAGCCACCAACCCGAGCACTGGATCGCATCTCCCTCGAGTGAGAAGGAAGGCTGAATCCCGCCTCCAGCTCTAATGTGCGGGACACTGATTACGTGCTTCAACTTGGCGGGCCTGGGCCAGGGGACCGGATCCACCCCTGGGGAGGGTGGTGGGCACGGGCGACAGTGCCCTCTACAGCCCCCCGGGCCTGGGAAAGTGAGGCCGGAGGCAGGCCCCATTTCCTCACCCAAAATACAACCGTTAGGGGAGGCTTGCCGGAGGGAACCGCCTTTTCCCCACCCCCTTATCTTGCCTGGACACTCCCCGTTGCCAGTGCAACTCCCATCACCACCAGTGCGCATACATTGTTGCCAGACACCGTTGCCAGAGCAACTCCCGCCCCTTTTCAAACAACCTCCGTGCTCTCTTAGAACCAATCCTAACCTCCGCACCCTCTCAGAACCAATCCTAGCCTTTATCCCCTCAGCATTGACTTGTAACAACCCCCGCCCTCTATGCCAGCCTATATAACCTGTGCTCACCCCTAATAAACTCTCTTGGCTTCTTCACCCTCAAAGAACCGTGTCCCGCCTGTTCCTTTCTCGCCGCCCTCCACACCTTGCACGCCACCGCCGGGGACCGGGCCCAGTCCCCCGCCTCGCCCTCGCCTCCGGGAAAGAGCCCCCGCCGCCGGTACCCTCCGAGCAACGCCGAGAGCCAAGGGTTCAGCAACCGGCCGCCCCCCCCCCAGATAAATCAACTGCGACCGCACTAATGTGTGCTTCTCCTAAGCGAGGCTCTCTCATGAATCAGCCATAAGCGCATTTAGACGTGAGAAGTGATTGGGCCTATCAGGGACAGGATGAGAGAAGGCAGACAAGAACTGGCTAGTCATGATTTTGTCTTAATTAACATGGATAATATACTTCAAAATTGAAGCTCTCAGGTTGACTCCAAGCTCTGAGTCATTAGATAAGAATTCAGTTAAAAAGTGGGTGCTGTTCCAAAATTTACTGGAGAAGTGGTGCTGGATTTTGCTGTCTGTCATTCCCTGGGAGCACATGTGTGAGCGGATGCCAAGGTTTTCCTGTCTGTTCAGAGTCGATTAGAACACTAGACACACGTGCCCTCCTTGACACGCTCAAGTGAGGTGAAAGCGTTTTCTCCAGTGTGCGGGACACTGATTACGTGCTTCGACTTGGCGGGCCTGGGCCAGGGGATCGGCCACCCCTGGGGAGGGTAGTGGGTACGGGTGAACAGCGCCCTTCACAGCCCCCCGGGCCTGGGAAAGTGACGCCGGAGGCAGGCCCCATTTCCTCACCCAAAATATCACTGTTAGGAGAGGCTTGCCGGAGGGAACCGCCTTTTCCCCACCCCCTTATCTTGCCCCTGACACTCCCCGTTGCCAGAGCAACTCCCCCACCGTCAGTGCGCATGCGCAGTTACCAGAACAACTCTCGCCTGCGGTCGCAGTTGATTTGTCTGAGGTGGGGGGGGCGGCCGGTTGCTGAACCCTCGGCTCTCGGCATTGCTCAGAGGGTACCGGCGGCGGGGGCTCTTTCCCGGAGGCGAGGGCGAGGCGGGGGACTGGGCCCTAGTCCCCGGCGGAGGCGTGCAAGGAGGGCGGCGAGAAGGAGCAGGCGGGACACGGTTCTTTGAGGGAGGATGAAACCAAGAGAGCGAGAGAGCTTTATTAGGCGAGAGCACAAGCTTATATTGGGCGATTAGAGGGCGGGGTAGCTGTAGAGGTCAAAGGCTTGGATTGGTTTAGAGAGGGTGCAGAGGTTGATAGACAGGGGGCGGGAGTTGTTCCGGTAACTGAGCATGCTCACTAGAGGTGGGGGAGTTGCTCTGGCAACGAGGAGTGTCCGAGCAGGACAAGGGGGTGGGGAAAAGGCGGTTCCCTCCGGCAAGCCTCTCCCAACAGTGGTATTTTGGGTGAGGAAATGGGGCCTGCCTCCGGCCTCACTTTCCCAGGCCCGGGGGGCTGTGGAGGGCGCTGTCGCCCGTGCCCACCACCCTCCCCAGGGGCGGATCCGGTCCCCTGGCCCAGGCCCGCCAAGTTGAAGCACGTAATCAGTGTCCCGCATTTCCCCCTTCTTTTCAAATTAAAGGGAGAAGCTTACCAGAGAGGTCCGCCAAGGGATGAGGGAAGGGGACGGTTGGGGAGGGGAAAAAGGGGTAGACGGTGGCTCAGCAAGGCTGGAGCTCAGCGTTGGTGTGGCGCCCGGGCGCTCGACAAGGGCCTTGCTGGTAGCAGGCTGGGCGAAAGTTTAGAGAAGCTGGAGCTCGGGGTTGATACGAGGTTCAGGCGATTGAGAAGGGCCTCGCGGTCGACGGGTTGACCGGTGGCGGCGAGGTCGCTGAGGGTTGGTTGTCATCTTGGAGTAGGCAGCGTCAGAGGTGGCGAGTCGCTGGTACTGAACTTGCACGAACGAGGAAAAAATAGCATCCGTTTGTTTCCTTACAAGTTGGACGATTCTGCGGATAATGCAGGGCCCTAGGGTGAGAGCTAGAATGATCATTAGTAGGGGGCCAAGGAGAGGGAGGAGGTATGGGAGGAGGGGTGTAAAGATGTGGGACCAATAGTTGGTGGCTTCACGGTCTCTTTTACGTTGTTCCAGTCCCTCTCGGACCTTTTTTAGGCTGTCCTCGGCGAGACCTGTGGAATTGGCATATACACAGCACTCTTCTCCTAGGGTGGCGCAGAGGCCCCCTTCTTTGAGGAGGAGAAGGTCGAGACCTCGGCGGTTTTGGAGCACTACCTCAGAGAGGGAATTGACAGAATTTTTAAGATGGGAAATAGCGTCTTGTAGGTGACGAATGTCCTCGTCAACAGCCGCCCGGAGGTGAGTTAGGGCGGAGCTTTGACTGGCTAATGCAGCGATTCCGGTGCCAGCGCCTGCAAGACCTAGGAGGGAGGCAATTGTGAGAACGGTGATGGGCTCTCGCTTTTGCAGTGGGGCAGGAGCTGCAGTTGTTTCCAGGCGGAGGAAGAAGTCTTCCTCGCTGTGGTATAGGACCCTAGGGATAAGAACAATTAGGAGGCAAGTTTCATTAGTGGTATTGAGGGTTTGCACATTAAGGCAGGGGGTAAGTCCTGTAGAGGAGCACAGCCATTGGGAGGAGTTGTGGGGAATAAGAAACTTGGCAGAGCTGCTGGGAGAGGAGTAGTTGGCACAAGCTGTGAGGCTGAGAGAGTTGCTTGAGCGAGGACGGATGCACTTTCCTGTAAAGGAGACTGAATGAAAGGTTAGGGGGACGGCAGAGGTATTCCAATTGCATTCCGAGGGGCTGTTCTCTGTGTTTTCTGAAAAAGAGAGGTTGGAGGCAACTGGCTCATACAGGGGGGAGGAAGTGGAGAGGCAAAGCCAACAAGAGGAGGTAAGATTGGAGTTGGAGGAATTCACTCGGACTGGAGTCCAGGCCCAGGTGTACTGTTGTCATCTGGTAGACCAGGTTGCGGAGACGACGGCGTTCTCGTCTCATTAGACGCGTGGTTGCTGGTGGCAGGCCGGATTGCCCTTCCTGGGATCCAGATTGGTTGTGCTGCATCATCTGGAAAAACACAAGCAAACCCGCGCCCCTGGGCAAGGAGTGGGGAGGGACCCTTCCAGGCATTATTCTCTGGGTCCTTCCAGTAAACCATTGGGGCCTGGGTGGGCCTATACGAGGGCCCCCAATGTTTATGTAGGGGCGAAAGCCCTTCTTTATTGAATGTGAGTAGATTAAGGTGAATAAGGGCTGCTATGATAAGGTCCCCTGGAGTTGCCTGGGGGAGCATTGCCCTTTCTTTTTCAATTTGTGTTTTTAAGCGGCGATGGACTGCTTCCACAATGGCTTGACCCTGAGGATTATAGGGGATGCCGAAATGATGGGTGATGTTATATAACTGAAGAAAGGCCGCAAAGGAGGCACTGCGATAGGCAGGCCCATTGTCTGTTTTTAGGTCCCAGGGAACTCCCATGAAGAGAATTCCTTGTTTTAGGGCCTTGATACAGTGTTTTGTCGTTTCCCCGGCAAGGGGGACTGCATAACACATGGCTGAGAAGGTGTCAATTATTACATGCACATATTTGAGGCGTCCAAAGGACGGAACGTGAGTTACATCCATTTGCCATCTAGAATTGGGTTTTAGGCCTCGTGGGTTGACTCCCTGAGGTTGCAGGGGGCCAAGTGGCGCAAAGGGCGCACAAGTTGCACAATTGCGGACAAGATGTTTACAGGTATTTAGGGGGAGGCCACATAGATGATGTAACGACGTAGCCGAAAAGTGAAACCTGGAATGCAATAGCTTGGCCTGGTTAACAGCGTCCCCCGGAGGGGCTGCCGTGTGAGTTAGCATAGCTTGGGTATTTTGAGTTAAGACCGCTTGGTCTACTATACTATTGCCATTAGCCAGAGGCCCCGGAAGGCCTGAGTGACTACGAATGTGGCTAATGAACCAAGGATCCTGTCGATGCTCCAGGATGCTTCTGAGGTCAGAAAGTGCTTTATCAATGGCCGAGTCTCCCGGGAAAAAGGTGGAAAACGCGAGGACTCGGCAGACCTGATAAGTGTAGAGGCTGTTTGTGAAAATGTTTACTGGGTGGTTGCAGTGGGCGTTTAGCGCGTATGACACCGTCAAGATTTCCCCTACTTGGACTGAATGAAGGTTGACATAACTGAATAGGCGGGGTTCCGGGTGGTCCTGGGAATAAGAGAGGAAGGTAAAACGGGTTTTGGAGGCGTCAGTGAAGACGGTAGTGGCACCTGGGATGGGTGCAGAGGAGGAGAAAGGATGGAAGGGGCTGCGGAAGGGAAGCTTGGTGAGTCCCTGTAACAGCCGATGGCTAGGATAATGACAGCTGAATTCCCCTTGAAATCCTTTTAAGAGGATTTGCATGTCCGGGTTATCACGTATGAGCAGGCGAGTTTGGCCTGCGTCCAGGGGCCAGATAATTTTTTCCGGCGGCTCTCCAAATACATGAACAGCTAGAGTGACTAGATCTGAAGCTAGGCTGATCCAGAGCCACACTGCGGGGCAAATTTTCTTAAGCCGGCTCTTAGCAGGGTGCACTCAAAGTAGAGGGCCTGGCACGGGAGTGGCGGTAGGGGCAGCGCTGTCCTAAGGGTTGCCTTGAGGTGTAGAAGGCAGCCAGGGGTTGTTAGTCGGCAGGGTGGGAGGAGCGGCGGCAGCTGCCGGTAGCGGCTCCGAGGGGGAGCTTGTCTAAGGGGGAGGCGGAAGTGGGAGGCCCCATGCGTCGCAAGATGGCGGCACAGTGGGCGTGGCTACGACACAAGATGGTGGACCAGCCCCGCCCTGTGAAAGGGCGGGGTCCAAGGCACAAGATGGCGGACTAGCTCCGCCCTGTGAAAGGGCGGGGTCTAAGGCATAAGATGGCGGACTAACTCCGCCCTGCGAAAGGGCGGGGCTTAAGGCATAAGATGGCGGACTAGCTCCGCCCTGTGAAAGGGCGGGGTAAAGCGCATGCGGTTTCCGGTCTGGCTTAGGGCTGACGTCATCACTAGAGCACTTCCTCCCCTCAGTAGAAGAAGAAGGAGGAAGTTCGCCATTTTGGAGCAGTCTGGGGGGGCAGTTGCAAAGAGGTACACGGTGCCAAAGAAAGAAAGAAACACACAAAGGACTACAGCAAAGTAATGGAGGGGAAGAGGGAGAGCGTTAGGAGGAATGGGGGTCATAGAAGAAAAGGACGAGAGGCAGACGGAAGAATGGGTAGTGGGGAAGGGAGGAGCGGCTCCGGAGCGGCGAGGGAGAGGCGGACCCTGACGCGGAGCGGAGAGGGAGAGGCGGCCCCTGACGCGGAGCGGCGAGGGAGAGGCGGCTCCGGGAGCGGCGAGGGAGAGGCGGCCCTTACCTTGCAGGCGAGGAGAAGGGGAGCTGGAGAGGCGTCCGGGCGAGCGAGTGGCGTCACTGGACCGCTGCGTGGAGAGGACTTCCAAGTGCAGGTGCCCCACGTTGGGCGCCAGTTGCGGTCGCAGTTGATTTGTCTGAGGTGGGGGGGGCGGCCGGTTGCTGAACCCTCGGCTCTCGGCATTGCTCAGAGGGTACCGGCGGCGGGGGCTCTTTCCCGGAGGCGAGGGCGAGGCGGGGGACTGGGCCCTAGTCCCCGGCGGAGGCGTGCAAGGAGGGCGGCGAGAAGGAGCAGGCGGGACACGGTTCTTTGAGGGAGGATGAAACCAAGAGAGCGAGAGAGCTTTATTAGGCGAGAGCACAAGCTTATATTGGGCGATTAGAGGGCGGGGTAGCTGTAGAGGTCAAAGGCTTGGATTGGTTTAGAGAGGGTGCAGAGGTTGATAGACAGGGGGCGGGAGTTGTTCCGGTAACTGAGCATGCTCACTAGAGGTGGGGGAGTTGCTCTGGCAACGAGGAGTGTCCGAGCAGGACAAGGGGGTGGGGAAAAGGCGGTTCCCTCCGGCAAGCCTCTCCCAACAGTGGTATTTTGGGTGAGGAAATGGGGCCTGCCTCCGGCCTCACTTTCCCAGGCCCGGGGGGCTGTGGAGGGCGCTGTCGCCCGTGCCCACCACCCTCCCCAGGGGCGGATCCGGTCCCCTGGCCCAGGCCCGCCAAGTTGAAGCACGTAATCAGTGTCCCGCACTCGCCCCTTGTCTATCAATCTCCGCGCCCTCTCCGAACCAATCCGAGCCTTTGACCTCTACAGCTACCCCGCCCTCTAATCGCCCAATATAAGCTTGTGCTCTCGCCTAATAAAGCTCTCTTGGCTTCTCCACCCTCAAAGAACCGTGTCCTGCCTGTTCCTTCTCGCCGCCCTCCACACCTTGCACGCCTCCGCCGGGGACCGGGCCCAGTCCCCCGCCTCGCCCTTGCCTCCGGGAAAGAGCCCCCGCCGCCGGTACCCTCCGAGCAACGCCGAGAGCCGAGGGTTCAGCAACCGGCCGCCCCCCCCCCCCAGACAAATCAACTGCGACCGCACCAGTGGGAAGATATTAGCAAAACCCAAATATATTTTTAACTAAAGTATTTAAAATTTTAATCCTCAGAGTAATTCTGAATCTTACACTGGAAAAGTAGATTGGACTTTTTTATCTGGGGCTTTGCTACTGTCAGCAATTATGGTAAACACACCAAAATTTCCAAGGAGTCTGAGATAAAATTTTAAAAATAATATAACTGGCATTTTATTGAACTCTTGCTAAGTGCCAGGCACTTTACAAATATTAATTCATTTGATCCTTACATGAATCCTTATTGTTACTATTATCCTCATTTTAAAAACGAGGAAACTGAGGCACAAAAAATGACTTGTCTGAAAGCACCAAAATGAAGAGTGGTAGCGCCCAGGATGGATTAAGTTTTCAGTAGAGATTAATGGAGACAATTTTATGCATGGACTTTCACTATAGATGGAGTAATTGAGCCATGTTGTGCTAGTTAAACACACTAAAATTTCAAAATTGATGAAAACTGAAATTAAGCTTTAGGTATATTTTATTCTGAACCACTTTTCCCAGAACTTGTCTGACATAGGATTCTCCATCTTTAAAAGGCCAAGTGTTTTTCCTCAAAATACTTGATTAAAAAGCACCATAGAAATAAATTTTCTTCTCAGATATTTACATTATTTGTGATTAAAAATTTAAGAACACAAGTGATAACATTTAAAAATTGAATATAGGAAGTGATTTCCATTTAATTCAAAAAAATTCATTGTGCATCCAAACAACAATAGCAACAAGAACAGAAATAATTTATAATATTATTAAGTATACTTAGGTGTCGGGACTATTGACAGTTTGTTTTCCTATGCTATTAACAGACAGTGTGCCTTTAAATTAAGCCTAAATCCTTAAGAAACGCAAGTTTTTTGGGAACTTTATTTACTCTACCTAAAGGGTTTTTTTTTATTAATCAAATATTAGTTAGAAAGGAGACACTTCTGACCAAGTACAGTCAGAAAACAATTGGGGAGAATTGTAAAGAATCTTAGGAAGCTCGTTCTACCCCTAGAGCGCATCGGGGGAAACCCAAACTCTCCTGTCTGATCGTGTGGACAGGTGTTCTCTCCCCGCTGCACTCCCTGCCAGCGGCCGTGACCTCCACCAGGAAGAGCCATCTCCACCCTCCTTTGACGCGGGCCGTGGCCGGGAGGAGCACTTCCCCACTGCAAAGAGCATTTGCGTCTCGTCATCTGTCACTCACCACGAGTATCCCAGGTCCAGAGACATTAAACTCATCTTTTGCCAAATAAACCATGTCCTCTGCAAATAGTTTTTCCCCTCCTTAAAATACCTTTTCTCTACTTTCATCTCCACCTGGAAAATTCCTTCTTGTCTCCCAAGGCCACGTCACATGTCACTTCAACCTGTGTGAAGTCTTTTCTGAGCGCTCAAAGCAGAGTCACGTACACATAGGAACCTTCCAGATCCCAGGTCTGCCAGGTTCTAGGAGATGATATGCCAAGGGGAAAAGAATATGTGCAAGACAGAAGGAATCCGTGGGTCCCAAATCCTGCAAGTGCAGAGAAATGATGGGAGAATAGTTCCTGGAAGCCAATTGGGGGGGGGGGGTGTCAAAGCAGGCACATTAGATGGCCCTAGGGGAAGTGCAGAACTTGTAGGAGAAGGTAAAGTGAACAGAGAAGGTCAAATCAATGCAAACACACAGACGCCCATGCACACACACAGAGAAAGAAGGCAGCATGCTAGCGCCATGGGGGTTACAGAGGTAAGACAGTAAGGCATGGGCTTTGGAAACAGGCAACTCTCTGTTCCAGTCCCAGCCCTGTAAGGGATTTGGCTTGTGACCTCTGTCACGTTACCAGCCTCTCTGAGTACAGTGCATCCTCCCAGGCTTGTTGTGAAGCTGATTGATAAAATGCCAGGCATAAAGAAGGGCCTCGAGGAGAGCAAGTTTTCCCCTCCTGCTCTCAGTGGGAGAGAATCAGTCCCCAGGGAGCTTCGTCTGCAGGTCTCCAGCAATCTGACCCGAGGGCAGCTGGCTGAGTAGTGTCTTGGGAGCCAGGGGCAGAGGACGCAGAGAGGAGGGCCCCGCTGGGCAGCTGCCAGCTGCCCTCCTTCCCGCCCCGCTACTCACTCCTCCCTCCCTCCTCCTTCTCTTCACACACATGTACGCACATGCACACAGATGCATGCATACACACGCATACACACACACATGCACACAGTGCAAATGCACACACATGTATGCATGCATAGGAACACATGCACATACATGCACACATGCATGAGCATGCACATGCACGCACACATGAACACACGTAACATGCATGCACACACAGCCACACATGCACACACGTGCGTGTGCACACATGCATGCACACACGGCCACACATGCATACATGTATGCACCCACATGTACGCACGAACAGGCACACATGCACGTGCACACAAACGCATATGCACACACATGCACACAGGCATGTACACACATGCACGTGCAGGCACACACATATGCACACATGCACACATGCATGCACACACAGGCACACATGCACATGTGCACACGTGCACACGCACACTTCCATGGTGGATCCTGACCTGTTACTGACCAGATGCCAGGACTGCTGATTCATGTTTACTGGAGCTGACCCTGTGCCTGGCGTTTCTGGATCTTGCTGCGTTTCCCTAAGACGGCTACCTGCACCCCCTTCCTGGATAAAGATGCTTAGCCAGGCCTGCTCCTGATCACCACTGACCTTCTTTCTCCAGGATTCTGGTTTATTCTTTGAGAAGAAAAGTACATCATGCCAGAAAAGTTTCTATAAACAGTTGGAGATAAATGAATAAAGGAAGTAAATCCAGAGGTTTCCAAAAATAACTTTGAAGAAGTAAAAATATGTCCTCTCCCAGTGACTCTGTTCCATCAGGATGACCAAAATATGTGGTCACTATTGACCCTCCACCTGCTGTGTCTTCTCCTTTTCGTGAAGACACCGTTGCAGTAACCTACTCAGAGATCTTCCCACCCGCAGTCTGGCCTTCTCCGGACATGAGGAATAGAAGCCCACACACTTGCGAGGCCGTTCAAGGAACGCAGGGGGATCCTGTGTGTGAGCCCATCGCACACGCTGCAAACGGTGGGTGAGGCAAACTGGAAGCAGCTACACCGTATGTCAGGGCACACACTCCTCAGCCACAGCTCAGCCTTCTTCCAGGAATGCAGGCTAGTCTTTCTAGAATATCCTTTGTAAAAAAAGACCAAAAATTCAGATTTGTGTGTAAAAAAAAAAAAAAATCCCACGTTTGAATGTTGGCTGCACCTCTCTCTCTTCTTGACCTAATAAATTCCCCCAAGTGCCTAAGATGTTTGAATTTGTTTTCTGTCATGAGCAAGCATAGATTCCTGGCTGCTAAAGTTCTGTAATTAGCTGCTGACATGACTGTCCCCACTAAATCGTGAGTTCTCAGGGACAAGGACTTTGTCATAGTCACCTTTGTAGTCCTGGTACTGCACAGTGGCTGATGGAAACTGCAGTTTAATTATCTACAAATCAATGGACAGATTGATAAATATATATCCTTTGAAGACTTAAAACAGAGAATTAAAAATCCAGAATAATAAACAGTAGGGAATTTAGTTCTTTAAAATGTAGGAAAAGCTCATTTAAGCAGATATCTGTGTTTCTTCTTCAGGTTCTAAATTCTTTCAAGGAAAGAGGGCTTGCATCTGACTCCTAAAAAGCTGCCATCCGTTTTGACCCCTCGTGAGAGCGTGCAGTCAGCTAACGTGCCGTGCCGACGTGTTCAAGCAAAATGAGTGCAAAACTCACATTTCCTTACAGTACAAATTTACACAAAGTAAGCAGGCAGGTAAAGACCCAGCCTTCTCAGATAATAAGAACAGATCAAAACAAAAACCAAAAAGTTTAAGGTTACTGTTTCGAGTGACACTTCAGGTTATAAGATGCAATCACCCACCTATGCCATCTCTCTTCCAATTTGCTCTTCCATTTTGGTAACATTCATTCATCACCATAATGAAATGCCTGCTGTGTCAAGTGACCCAGTGCAGGATTGACCTCGGACAGCTGTTACTGCCAGGTGTGCCCAAAGCCTTCCTCTGCCAATGCAAGAAAGAAATAAATATCTTCTCCATTTCCTCTCCCAAGGTACTGCTTCCCACACCTGACACACCAGGGAGAACTGATGATCACCTTTTGGAAGGCGCTAGCATAGAGGCTATTAGAGTCGGGGGCGGGGGGGGGGGGCAGGCATCAATCATCTAGTCAAATTTCCAACTTAAGAGGGGGAAACCAAGAAACAGAAGGCAGTGTCTGCCTGAGGCCACAGCTGGCTGGTGGCTGGGCCTGACCCAGCCTGGCCGCTCGGGATATTCACAAAACTGAAACTAAATATAGCTTTGCTGACCTGGGGGTATAAAAATGTTATGCCTCTAAAAGACATTGGACACACGAGCAAAATTTGAGCAGGTAATTTGCACGCAAGCAACTTTGGTTTTCAGAGCTTGTTATCTGGGGGAAATGCCTGGGGCTTATACCACCAGGCCTAAAGCAGCCAAGTCACGCACACCCTCTTCCCTATATGAGCCCTCACTGCAGAACCCGGCACCGCGGGGTCAGAGCCCCCTCTCTGCCGAGAGCGCAGAAGCTCTTGGAGCTGCGGGGATCCCTGCCTCGGCCTGCTGAGCTTTGGGGTGAGAGACTGAAGATTGCTTCTCAGACTGAGATTACTGTTCAGCACACCAAGCAACAAGGACGGCTCCAGGGAGCTTGGGAGAACTTTCGGAAAGCTTTTGTTAGCTTGAAACCCTGAATCAGAGGCCACTGGGAGAGGCAGGGCTCCAAAGGCACTCTCGGTTGCCTCTTACAGTGAGAGCCAACTCCCTCTGCAGACGTGGGCAGTTTCCCTTCAAAGATGCTGTGGACACTTGTCATGCTCTTGTCTGCTAAATGCTGGAGGTATTATCACAGAAAAGCAAGACCCTTTTCTGATGGCCTTTTCTGGTGGTCACTGAATTCTCCATCAATGTGTCAGAATAATAACCTTGGGGGAGCTTGGGGAGCTTCTGCAATTAGCAGAAGCTAATCATCCCATTCCAACCAGCATCTGCCGTCTACAAAGAAAACGAGCCTGGCACTCACCAGCAGAAGATGAGTCTCCCCAGGGCCGGGCCAGCTCTGCACACCTCCATGAAGAAACAAAGCCTTTCCTCCACCCTGATTTCCGATTTCCGTGGCCCTCCTCGCCTTCTCTGCAGCCCCCCACCCTCGCCCTACCTACTGTGACTTGTGCTGCTGTGTTTTCCAACCCTCAGAGCCCAGAGGTTATCCCCATGACCCCAGAGCCCCCCGACACTGCCCACATGCCATGAAAATATCTGTCCTTTGCACCTTCGCTTTCAGTGGGCAAATACCTAGGTAGACTGATACGCCCATCGCTGCCTCCCAGACTGTGGTCCTTTGTCAGCCATCTGCTTGAATTTGTCATATTCATGAGCCACTTGAACTGCAATTTACCAAATATGTTTATTTACATTGACTCACTTTTTAAATGCAAATAACTGCTTACACTTCATTCCAGATAACATCTGTGAAATTGCACATTTGATGTTTTTCTTATCTATTTTAACATATATTAGGAAAAATACAGAAAACTATTCAAATAAAAAATATTCACCTGTGTACCACTAGAACGACCTTCTATACCAATGGTGGTTTACTTACCATACCCTGGAAAACATAAATCAAAAAACAATTGGCTGATATTGGCTTAATGAGCCTTCTCTTCTGGATAAGAATTGAATTTTTTAAAGTTTTTATTTTGGTAACATATATATAATATAGCATTTATCATTTTAACCACTCTCATGTGTACAGTTCAGTGGTGTTAACTGCATTCACAGTATTGTGCTACTATCACCACTGCCCATTACCAAAATATTCCACCAGGACAGACAGAAACTCTGAACCCATTAAGCATTAACACCCCATACTTCAACCCACCACTGTGCCCAGTACCCTGTAATCTTTCTGTCTCTGTCAATTTGCATATACAGGTTATGTCATATAAGTGAGACTATACAACGTTTGTCATCGTGTATCTGGCTTGTTTCACTCAACATGATTGTTCCAAGCTTCTGGCAGGTATCAGAATTTCATTCTTTTTTTATGGCTAAAAAAATATTCCATTGTATGGTGGTGTGCAAGGTGAATCATGGGAGGGGGAAAGAGACACAAACAGACATAGTATAACTTTACAGAAGAGAATGTATTGAAATACAAGCCTACAAACATTTGTCATTAATGATACAATAGTTGAAAGTAAAGTGGTCTGTCCTGCAGACCAAGGAAAGGAAAAGAAAAACTCATCAAACTAGGGAAAGCCCCCACATCTGATACTACTGGCTGGAGAGGTCCCGGGTGTTCAGCCGATCAGAGTCCCAGTTGGCACACGGCCCCAGGCAGAGCGTCCCCTCCTGGGTGAGACCTCCAACCCTTCCTGAGACCTGGGCCAGTATTTATGGCAAATTGTCCAGGAGTAGAAGTGCTGTACTGCATGTCTCAAGGAAGGGCTAATTCCTCAAGATGATCACAAGACTCCCTTATCTTAGTTTCACCAGCACATCTGCAGGAAGGGAGCCTACCCCCTCCCCCCGCAGAGGTTCAGGTGGTCTGTTATTAGCTAACCCCACCCTCCGCCCCCACCACCCCACCCCACCCTGGCACTCTGTTATGCTTCTGTGACTTACTTTGTTATGCATATGGTATCTTCGGTTCTCACTCCCTTGCAGACAGGTTGGCACCTGCTAACGTGCAGGGCAGCTATCTGCTTATGGTTCACGTTGGTTTGATCAACATCACACCTTCCTACAATTTCTAACACATACGGATATGCCACATTTTGTTTTTCCATTACTTGATTGATGGACACTTGGGTTTCTTCCACCTGTTGGCAGTTGTGAATAATGCTGCTGTGAACATTGGCGTGCAGATATCTGTCCAAGCCCCTGCTTTCAACTCTTTTGGGTCTATCCTTAGAAGTGGAAATGCTGGGTCATACGGAGGTTCTATACTTAACTTTCTGAGGAACTGCCAGACTTTTCCAACATGAATGCATCATTTTACATTCCCACCAACAATGCATGAGGGTTCCTATCTCTCTGCACCCTCACCAACACTCTTTTTCCATTTCTTAAATAATGGCTATTCTAGTGAGTGTGAAGTGGTATCTCATTGTGGATTTCATTTACATTTCCCTAATGGGTAATTATGTTGAGCATATTTTCATTTGCTTATTGGTCATTTGTATATTTTCTTTGGAGAAATGTCTATTCAACTCCTTGGCCCATGTTTTGATTGGGTGGTTTGTCTTTTTGTTGTTGAGTTGTAAGAGTTCTTTCTATATACTGCATATTAAACTCTTATCAGCTGTACAGTTTTCAAATATTTCCTCTAATTCTGCAGGTTGTCTTTTCACTTTCTTGATAATGTCCTTTGGTGCACAAAAGACTTTGTGTTTCATGAGGTCTAATTTATCTATTTTTTATTCTATTCCTTGTGCTTTTGTTGTAAGTCTAAGATTCTATAGCCTAATAAAAGTCCTGAAGATATTCCCTGTTTTTGTTTAAGAATTTTATCTATTATATTTAGGTCCTTGATCCATTTGGGTTAATTTCTGTGTATGGTGTGAAGAATGCGGTCGCAGTTGATTCGTCTGGGGGGGGGGGGGGTGGCGGCCGGTTGCTAAATCCTAGGCTCCCAGGATTGCTCAGAGGGTACCGGCGGCGGGGGCTCTTTCCCGGAGGCGAGGGCGAGGCGGGGGACTTGGCCAGGTCCCCGGCGGGGTGGCGTGCAAAGTATGGAGGGCGGCGAGAAAGGAACAGGCGGGACACGGTTCTTTTAGGGTGAAGAAGCCAAGAGAGAGAGAGTTTATTAGGGGAGAGTACAAGCTTATATTGGGCGTTTAGAGGGCGGGGTAGCTGTAGAGGTTAAAGGCTTGGATTGGTTCTGAGAGGGCGCGGAGGTTGATTGAAAAGGGGCGAGAGTTGCTCCGGTAACGGTGTCTGGCAACAATGTATGCGCACTGGTGGTAATGGGAGTTGCACTGGCAACGGGGAGTGTCCGGGCAAGATAAGGGGGTGGGGAAAAGGCGGTTCCCTCCGGCAAGCCTCCCCTAACAGTGGTATTTTGGGTGAGGAAATGGGGCCTGCCTCCGGCCTCACTTTCCCAGGCCCGGGGGGCTGCGGAGGGCGCTGTCGCCCGTGCCCACCACCCTCCCCAGGGGCTGATCAGGTCCCCCAGCCCAGGCCCGCCAAGTTGAAGCACGTAATCAGTGTCCGGCAGAAGAAGCGATCCATTTTCCTTCTTTTGCATGTCAATATTCAGTGTCATTTGTTGAAGAGACTATTCTTTCTCCCATTGAGTGGACTTGGCACCCTTGTCAACAATCAGTTGCCTCAGATGTGGCCTTAGGAATTCCCTGTTTACAAGGATTTGAATGCCACCCCTTCCCCCTGGGAAATTGTCTTACTTCCTGGTTCTGGGTGTTCTACTGTATCTCGTGGAAAGCCAATAATCCATTGCCCCAGGCCACTAAGATTTGATTGTTTTTTATGCTGATTTAGCTGCTTGCAAGCTGTTTCTGCATCCAGGGCAAGTTCTGGGGAAGCAAGCAGAGGAGTGGCCTGGTTTGGTCCTTCAGGTTGCCACCGCTAGATTGGTACAGGCATACACACATTCCAGTACGCACGCAGGGGTTACTCTGCTCCCTCCAGAACCGGGACCAGGGACCCACACTGAGAACACGGACCAAGCCAGGGAGGGGGTGCAGGAGTGGCCGGCAATGGCATCGTGAAGTTCCACCATTCTAAAGTGCCTTTTTCTTGACTCAGCATTTGTCCAGTTCCTGCAACCCTGTAACTGTTTTCCTGCACTTTGAGAAAGATGTTTCTGCCAGTTTTTGCTAATTGGTTAAAGATTCTGTGGAAGAGTGGAATGCTGGAGTACCTCACTCTGCCATCTTGGGGATGTCTCTCGAGAATTGCCTTTCAGTGGAGACCTTCAGTATCTGTAGCTCACCTGAAGGAGGGGAGGAAACACGGTGCACTAGAGCCAGAGCAAGCTAAACCGTTCTCAGTTTATAGCAGATGATGTTATTGGTTTATGTTTTGTCCGCGCTCTCCTACTGAGCCCATCCCTCTGGGCCTTGGGCAGGTCCAGCTCTCCCTCCACCTGCTCCATTTTCAGAGAGTGGATGTCAGGCCTGGAACCCATGGGCACATCTGATTAAGGAAGAAAGGTTTGTAACTTCTTCAGCAGCCTTCAGCATTTTCCTGGGATTCTACCAGACACCGGAATGCCATACTATGTGACACTCCTGCTCTACCCTTTCTACGCTTTACACTACATCCCCTCCATTGACAATGTCACTGACCACGTGACTTGCTTTGGCCAATGAGATGTGAGAGGAAGAGGCATGTGCCACGTTTGAACAGAAGCTTCAAGAACCATCTCATGGACCTGCTGTCAAATTCAATGGCCCGTTTTAGAGGCTTGATTTCTACCCATAGGTGTTCAGCCAGTGGTTAGTGTTCCCAGGCCGTCAGCTGGCGTGTTTTAACAAGGGAGACGGAGAGTATCCTTTCACCTCATTTCCTGTTACTAATGGTTATAGTTACAACGTGTTTAAAAGTTCATTTTTCTAGGTATGTTGTATTTCAAACACCAAAGTTTTAACTACCATTTTATACAGATTCATTAAATAGATTACAAAAACCAAGCCTTTCCTACATTTGCAAAGTATCCTTCTAACACATTTTGTTAAGTTTAGTTGATCATATTACCGTCTTTTTTATTTTGCTGAAACATTGAGTTTCTGTTAGTTTTCTATATGCAGTAATTCTAGTACTAGAATTTTAGATCAATTCTATTCTCATTGACCTGCCTCCAAAATAAACCAATTCATCACAATCTATCCACACTCTCAAAAAGATAAACCAGCTCAGGTTAAATCTTGCCACCAGTCAATGTTTTCAGGAAGCATGTGTGAGTTGTGGCAACTTAAATCAACTTTTCTGATCCCACCATATCATTGAATAGGAAACATTTCTTACTCATTATATACCCATATCAAACACACTCTGTCAAAATACATTTTTTTTACTTGTAATTTTTAAACCATTTTTAAATTAAAGAATAGCTGAACAAAGAGTTTCAAGGACTCTTGAATATCCTTTACCCAAAGACTCCATTCATGTCTCCCCAAATCGTTCAACAATGACTTTCATCACAAAAGGATACACAATCAAGGATCACATAGTGCCCCCGGTTGTTGCATTTCTCTGGTGTTGTTTCAGGAGCAGTTCTCAGTTTTTCTTCACTTTCATGACCTTTAGCTTACATGCCAGTCATTTTGTAGACTGTCCTTCAACTTGGGTTTGTTTGATGTTTCCTTTAACACTGATCTATTGATTAAGAAGGTTTCTATCAGGTTCTTCCATTTTGAAGTTACACCCTCTCTTTGTAATTAATGAGCATTTCTTAAAGAGATATTTCAAACCTATGCAAAACCCAATTTCTCATCTCACCTTTACCCACGAATTTTAGCATCATCAGTGTTTCCTGCCTGAATTCATTATTACTTTTATATTTGACAAATGATATTTTTCTAATTCTATCATACATTCTACATTTAGTTGGCATTGCACATGTAGTTGACATTCTACTGTAAAGAAAAACTTTCTCTTCTTCCAGTTATTTATTTATTTGTATCACTTTGGACTCGTGGATTCCTTTTTATTCAGTGGATCATAATGCATTACTGTCATTATTTATTTTGATGCTCAAGTTCTCCTGTATTCTACCAGAGAATGTCCCTTCAAGATGGTCTCTGTGTCTTTTTGACATATCCCTTTCCCTCTTTGCACATTTCCTTACTTTCTGGCACAAAAAGGTTTTGTAGGATCATCTTGTTTAATCCCTGCCCAGCCCTGGAATCAGCCAATCCTTTAAGGAGTCCTGGTTCCTTTAAGTGTTTTAGTGGAGAGTGCTGTTTAAAAACCAAGATCTGAGTTTTTGGTGTATTCATTACTACTGGGGTCACTGCTACTGGGTTCTTTCAGTGAACAGGACTAAGAAATAAATATACATTTATTTACATACATACATACATATGTGAGCCATACCTCCCATTCCAATCCAACACCACAGGGTTCATTCTAGCTTCCCTTCTTTCCCTATTTGTATTTTCTCTAACAGTGAGAAGCCTGGTTCTGGGTATCCTGAATATATCTAGTTATTTGCTTAACTACCCTATTTTCTGCCACTCTCCTGATCCCACCGGGCTGCCTCTCCACTAAGACAACTTCCTTGTGCAGGTCCCAGCCCTACGAGGTCTCCGATCCCCCACAACACCCACTCATATGGACTCCATCCTCTGCCCCACTTGCCTTCCCACCCTTCTTGGAAGGAAAAAAGGGGAGGGAGGGAAGAGGGCAGGAAGGAAGGAGGAAAGGAAGAAAGGAAGGGATGAAGGGAAGGAGGGTAAGGCAGATCTCTTAATTGCACTCTCCTCCAATGTTTCCCTCATCCACAAATCATCCCCATCTCTCTAAATAGCACCACCACCATCCCGCTGCTCAAACAAATATTGGCTGTCAACCTCGAGTCCCCTCTTTTTCTCGCACCAGGAGCAAGTCCTGTTGATTCTCATCCTAAAGGTATTTTGAGTCTGTCTACTTCTCTCCATTTCCTCTCCTCCCACCGCCATCTCTCACCTGGATGACTACAAAACTCTCCATACAGTTTTACCAGCTTTAACTCTTGTATACCTGGAGGTAGTTTTTTGTTTGGATTCAAGTATTAGAAATTTGATATTACAAGGTTTTGCAAAAAAGATTAAATGTGCCAGCATGAAGGATGTTTTGTGCCCCTGCCATGCCAGAAGTAAATTACTTTTCAATGGAATATACTTTCCTACAAAACGCTTTTCCTCATGTCTGAATAGCAGACTTTTATTCTTCCACATTTTCTCTTTTCAAGGTCAAAACAGATCAGTGAGTGTTCTCTTTGGAATGGAATGGATGGGCAACTCAGTGGATAGACTTTGCCCCTTTGATTTCCTTTCTCTATTTTTCCTTTCTCTGTATCCTATTATTAGCAAAACTCCAGAACCACTTCCTCCTCATTTCAATGGTGTCGCAATGTTTGCATTGTTAGTCCTGCCATCTAATAGGACAACGCTCTTTGATAGTATTTATATCTTGCAACATGATGATTGAAACCAGCATTTAATTTATTATTCATATTAAACAGCTGCAATCACATGTAGATTCTCTTACCCAGAATGCTGCTGGGATGCAGAATGCTGCTGGGATGCTTACTATTTCAGCATCCTAGAATAAAAAGAATGCACAGATGTCCCATTTTATTATTTCATTTTTAAGGATAACATTTTAAGAACTTTTATTAGAGTGCATTGAGTGAAATTAGAGCAATTTGTTCTTATTACTGCCTAAGATGAAAAAAAGAAAAGAAAAAAGAAATTTGGGGCTCCCAGAATACAAGCTGGATGCAGTGCATAACCTGGACACTATTCCTTATCACGCAAATCCCTTGCCTTTCCCTCAAGTTATTCCAGAGGGTGATAGAGCCTCTCCAGAGAGGGTATTTTAATTTTGTCAAAATACCCACTGTTCTGTGGTCATGACGATGGCTTTCTTGCCTCATACAATTTCTCTGAACAGCCACATAAGCTTTTACCAAGGCTTCAGCAGATTTTAAACTAAATTGCTATAAGTCCCTTGTGTTTTTCCTTCTACAGGGTAATTGTGCTGCATCATGTGATGGTCACGTGTGCTGGCGTGTGGCCTCTTTCTGGCTCCAGGTTAGGATCTAAGCAGACAGAAATAGGAGTGATGGACCCTGGTACAATCGGCGAAGACCTTTCTGTGGATACTGAGGCTCAGCATCTCAGGCCCCTAAGGGCAGAGTTTGTGATCTCAAGTCAGGAGGCAGACAGTGGGCACGGGCAGTGGGCATGGAAATGCCGTGACATGTGATGTCAGCTTTGACCACAGACCATCCCATCCCTTCTCCACACTGCGGCGTGGGCGAGGGCTCTAAACAAATGCAATCTCCAGTGTACAGTTGTCTACTGACTATTGTCCTCAGGATAAAATCCAAATTCCTTAACACAGCTGAAAACTACTTCAGCATGTGGCATCTGCCCATACTACCAGCCTCAGCTCTTGCTTCCACTCCAGCCAAACAGAAAAACTTTGGGTTCCTAAACCCAGCCAAGTACGTTTGCTACCCAAATTGTCCACGCCACCTGGCTATGCTTTCTCTAACCCAGCTGCCTTCATCTGAGTACCTCCTATTACTCTCCGTATTCAACTGAGACACTGCTTCCTTCAAACCCAACACTGGGTTGTCCTCTGCATTCCTCTTGAGGTCCTGCCTTTACCCCCATTATAGCACAGATCCCATGGCGTCACAGTTATACCTGCTCACCTTCCACCTACTGGATTTGTGTCTGGTGTGTCTTCACACCTAGCATGGTATTAGCTCATGAGGCCCTTTGTCAACGTTTACTGAATGAACAAAAGAATGATACCCAAACACAGGACTGTGTCTTCCAGTAGAACCTACAGTTGCAGACACAATGCCCTGTTTCTTCATTTCCCACTCAAAACTGCCCAAATGCTCCTCCCCCCATCAGAATGCTAGACATGTTGAATAAATATTTCAGAGACAACTTTCCCAAGTTTACCAAAACTGAGGAGTGCCTCACCTGAAAGTCTTAGAAAGATTCCCTGTGTGGGTCAACTATCTCTCAACCCCTGAAGCCTGATGGGCTCAATCCCATATGGCCTGATAGATCTTTGTCCATGTGGCCCAGCCTTCTCCAGTCCACTTATCTGAACCCTTCCAGATTGTCCATAATTCATAAAACACCTCCTACCATCTTTGGAGCCCTGACTACTGACCCCATATGGTTTGCTCTTTTTCTTTCCTTACAATCATCACAGACCTTCATTCTGCACCTTATAATTTAGCCTTTAATAATACCCTGTTTTTCTTTTATTGTTTCATATTTAGCATCTCCCAACCAAACTGGAATTCCCTAAGTACAGAGATCAAGTTTTAGGCTTTTGAAATGTCTCATCGAATCTAGAATAATGCCCATCAAAGTGCCTATCCCTGTAACTCTTACCATATAATGCTTTCAGCTTAAATGTATGTCTTATTATCTTTATATCATATCTAATTTCTTATACTACAGCCCAGATTTTAATTCCTCTATGGTCTAAGCCATGTCATGATTATCTTGCCCCTGATGTGGGTAATGTATGTTACACACAAAAAGTAAACATTCATTGTAGTTGGTGACAATGATGATGCTGGATTGGGTTCAGCGAATGTTTATTGATTATTTGATTGATTTTCCAAAGCAGATACATTTCCAATCTGGGAAAACACATTGTTGTGCTCAATCATATAATTAGTGGGGCCCCAGGAGCCTCGAAATTTCATGGTCCCATTTATCTTTTTCACTTGAGCTCGAGCATCTCCCTCTGAATACCCAGAAGCCCCGGGATGGTTAGCTCCCTGCTGAAGTGTGAGTTCTGGCACAACCAGCAACTTTTCCACAGGAAGAACATACAAAGACTCTTTTGCAATGACGAACACACATCTCTCCTTAATTCAAGTCTCTGTCTAGGAGAAGGCAAGTAGTTCTTAATCACCCCAGCTGCTGATGCTTCCTTGTAATTATTGTATTTATTTTAAGATTTACAGCTGTAAAGAAGATATAAAGGAATGAAATCCTGGAGCTCTTCTGTAGGCCCAAAACACCAGAATTAGGTCTATGATTGATAATATCCATATGCCAAAGCCCAAGGTAATAAGACCCACCGTGGCTTTACTGCGAGGTTGTCTTGAGATCTATACTCCTTTTTCCTGCATTGAATAATGGAGATTAACAACCTTCCTCTTCCCATAAGAAAGCCTTTGCCTACTTTAGCTACAGAAACCCTTCTGCGGCAGACAGAAGCAGGTGCGAGATGTGCTTACCCATTGGAACTTGCCAGCGGTGACTACCCTACCCTTCTGTTACTACCAAGTAGGGAGTTTGTCCAGAAATCCTCATTTAGCATCATTATCAGTATATTCTAATGACAATATCTGTTCTGAAAATAATGTTGGTATTTATCTATAGCACCAGTAGTACTTTTACTTCTTGTATAATTGCCCTGTGATCTTTAAGGACCTCAAAACTGAGGCTTCCAGTCTTACTTAAAATGGAAAACAAAGTATGACTTGACTCATCCCCACCCCACTCCCCAGCGGAGCATGTAACACACACGGGAACGGGACCAAGGCATCTGGCGCTGCAGTGTTGCCCAGCACCAAGGCACTGCAGCCCCGCCTGGGGTACAAACCTAGGTCCTGCACACTGAGAATTGCACCCCCTGAAGTTGTGCAGTATGGCAGATATGGATGCCTCCCTCCTCCAGCGTGGGCGGCCTCCAGCTGCTTGGCCTGTGATTTGCATCAGGACTCTGAATTCTGGCTAGGTTTATGAGATGAAAAACAACAGTAACAGGTAATAGGAAGAAATGTAGTGCTGGCCACAACAAATTCTCAGTATTTGCCAGTGTGGTGGGATTTCCTATTCTGGGAAATTCGTTGGTGCCGGGTCAGGAAGTCGCAGCAGCCAGGACTGACCGAGGACCCACTGGGCGACAAGCAGCTTCACGTGCACTGTCTTATAGGCGTTCACCACCACCCTGTGAGAAGGCACAATCATCCCGACTTTAAAGCCGAAGAAACTGAGGCTCAGAGGGGTCGAGGAACTCACGTGTGCTCTCAAAGCTCTTTGCATGGCATTGAACCGCCACACTGGAAAGCAGACACTGCCGGTTCCCGTGGGTGTGCTCTGCAACAGCTGCCCGAGAGGGAGCACACGAGCCGCATATGTTGTTTTAAACTTTCTGGCAGTCACATTTAAACAAACAAAACCAGATCACATTAATTTTAAAATTTTATTTAACCCAATATCTTCAAAAATATTTCAATGTGTAAAAAATTATTAATGAGATTTATTTTCCTACTAATCTTGAAGTTTCTGTGTGTGCTTTATGCTTGCAACACACCCAAATTCAGACCGCCACACGTGGCTGGTGGCTCCTGCACTGGACCTCGCAGCTCCGTAACGTGCCACTCTGGTACGCTAAAGGGACATTAAACAATAAGTTTTGAGACCCTTCACCATATTTCCTTCCTTCCTTCATTCATTCATCCATCCAATTCTGGCTGAGCACCGAGTGAGCAAGCAAGGGGATAGAAGGAAAACTAATCCGTAGTCCATGCCTTCAAAGAGCTCAGAGTCTAGTAGAGAAAGAAGAGAACCAACAAATAAAAATGACAGAACGGAGAAGGCTGTAATCGCCATAGAAGAAGCCCACAGAGCAGGGGAGGCCGTCCAGCTGGGAGACCGAGGGGAAGTGGAGAGCATTTAAAATGAATATACACGAGGTTGGCGTTGAGTCGAGGGCAGCAGGCAGCCGGTACAGCTCACGGACAGGGGACTGCGCTCGTCTGAGAAGTTCGCTCCAGCTTCACGGAGCCTAAGGCAACTTGGGAGAGCTGTTGAAGGGACTTCTGTCATCATTTGGGTGAGAGGCACCAAAAGCAAGAACTCTAGGGAGAATGAAAATACAAAGGAGAGGAAGACGAGAGTAAAGGCTGCGCTTCAGTTAACTGGGTTGGCGGCTGGCTGGAATGAAGACGAGGAGAGAGTCCGAGGCGCCGTGGCTGGTATCCCAGCAGTGCCAGCTACACCAGCAAAGAGAGAGATGGCGGAGACAGAAAAAGAGAAAACAAGGCAAGGGGAAACTTGGGAGGGAAGATGACGGCCCCTTTTGGGTCCTGTTGAATTTAACTGATAACCTTTTATTGATTAAACAAATAAATCAAGTATTGGTACTCGACCGCCTCAAGTCCACACTTGAAGAGAAAGCGAGCCAGCACTCAGCAACAGCTCCCCGTGTGACCTGAGACAAGCGGTCACCTGTGTCTCAGCATCGTCATCTGTGAAATGACGATGAGGGGACGGCCCCTTGAGGCTGGGTGCTACTCCATTGGATTGGGACAGCAAAGAGCTTAGGACAGCGATGACCCAGGGCAAACACTCAGAAAACGCTAGTGGCATTACTGTTATAATTATTACAATATTTTCACTTAGGTGATGAGTCCAGACCCGCTCGTTTCTGTGATGAAGGCTCCTTCCCCATCTCCTCCCACGGGGAAGGCAAAGTCAGTAGAAGCTTCTCGGCCGCCCGGGGCCGGGGACCCCGGTGCTCCCGCCTGTGGACAGTTCTCCGCCACGGCTGCAGAGCCAGCGCCGGCGTGGGAATCGCAGAATCAAGAGACACGGTGTGTTCTAGACTAGGGGCTAAACTCAGAGCTGTGGCAGAGCCAGTTTGTAGCGACCCACAAAAGCCAATTGTTAAATTTGGTGGAATTTTGTTAGTTGTTAAACATAGACATTATTAAAAGTGAAATTAAACACACTGATAAATGGTATCTTTAAAATAACATAATACTTGATACCCATAATTTTCTAATCATTTTATCACACTTCACTCTTATCCGTTGACTCTGTAGGTGGAAACACTGTAAAATGGCTTGCTTCCAGGCCCCTGCTCCCAGCACTCGGTGAGGTCACACTGGTAGTGTGAGCTTGGACCTGGTGGGAGTATTTATACCATGGAGATTGGCCACAGCTGTGGTTCAGAGCTTGCTTCACTATTTGTTTATGGTGTAGACTAGAGAATGGCAAACTAACCCATGGACCCAAATCTCATCCACTGCCTGTTTTTGTATGGTTTCTCAGCTAAGAATGGTTTTTACTTTTGTAAATGATTGAAAAAAATAAGAAGGAAAATATTTCATGACGTAGAAATTATATGAGATTCAAATGTCAGTGTCCATAAATAAAATTGTATTGGCTTACAGCCACATTCATTGGTTTATGAATCATCTGTGTCTACTTCCATGCTCCAATGGCAGAATCAGATAGTTGGATTGGACTTCAGAAAGTAACAGGGAAAATGTAAATTATGCATAATAAAAATGTGCCATGGCTGTGGCCCGTACATTGTGAACAGCATAAAAAAAGCCTGAGGAAACATTCTTCTAGTATTCAAAGGAGTCGCGCCATTGACAAACAAGTGAGTTCCAACATACCTCTTTGTTGTTTTCTTTAGACTTACTCATGTAATGAAAATATCAAGTAACATTCATCAAGGAACTGCATTTGTTTCTCAACTGCAAATATAGATTGGCTACTGATTCAAGACTTCAGCAAAACTCAATGAAAGTGTTCTGTGAGAATCAATGGATTCTATGGAATTTACATATTCTTATATCGCAGCAATTTTATAATAAACTTACATATGTGTATCCAGGCATACTTTTTTCCACCCCAGAGAACCAGTTGTTAAAGTTATCAGCAAGTGACTGGCTAAATTCCTTGCGTCACCTCTTTCTCATTCTAACCTGTCCAGAGAAGTGGGAAAAGCCCGTTTGATTCAGTGAGTTGGCGTCCGTTTCAACTCTGGAGCCATCGCTTTCTGGTTTTCTACCCTGAAAACTCAGGAATCCGGGGGCTGGATGAGTTTAAAATGAGGGTGGGGTCAGGGCGGCTCCGAGAGTCTTTTTCTAAACACCAGGTTTAAAAACAACCCTCATGCTTTAGGTGAATTCCTGAATGTACCCTTGACTTTCCCACCAGAGTTTTGACGTAGACCGTGTGTCCATCCCAGAATTCTTGTTTTCCTCTGTAAATTGGCCTGGGATCCTGCCTTCCCCTAAAGGTGAATAGTCCACGGAGAGTAGAAGCACTGGGGGGGTCACCATGTGACATCAGAGCTCTTCCTCGGCCGCCCGGGGTGCTCCTTCCCTCCTCTCCTTGCCTCAAACCCTCACACGCTGAGACCCCGGGACACGGCGCCCACCAGGCCTCAGCAGCCTCCGGTTGAACACGGTGCTGCGGGCAGCCGAGGGGGCACAGGCACCCGGGCCCTCGGACGGCTTCTCCAGCAACGCGGGAGGCGGCCAGGACACGTCCAGGACATCGCTGCAGAGCTCAAGGATGGTGCATTCGGCATTCTTCCTCCTCCCCACCGTCCGAGGCTGAGCTTTGTGGAGGTTAGTCACTGAAAATGCCCACCTTGTTTTTCCCTCATGACAGCTAACCCAGCGTTGGAAATCAGGTGATAATGTATTAATGGAAAGACAGATGCGTCCCTGCTCTGGATTGGTGGAATTCAAACGAGAAGAATATACTCTCCAGTTATTTTCTAAAGTGAAGGAAATGTGTGCTGTTCATCTAAAAACGGCCCGTTTTACCAGCGTGTGCTTCCTGAGCAAATGCATGTTGGACACCAAGTCAATGCTTTTATAGACTCATTTTTTAATTAGCGACCCAGTTTAAAGTGCCACCATAATCAAAATTAATAGCATGACTTTTTTTCAAACATTAGGTATCTGAGAAAATTGTCCCTCAGCTTCACCATGGGACTGTGTTACCAACTGATTTTAAAGCTGCTCGGACCATTTCCCAGTTTGCTTTGCTGCTGTCATTGACCCAACACATCACCTCCTCCCTCTGTCAGCTCCTGCCAAACAGTGCGAGCTCAAATCTGCTTATATGTTCTCAAACTGAGGAAATACGAGGCGGGGGGCGGGGCAATGTTTTAAATTGAATGTGTTTTTTTTAATTTATTTAAAGTATCCAACATTTACAAATACTGTATGCCCCAAGCAACCCTCTCCTCATCACCTGATAGCCTCTAATCTACTTTCAGTCTCTATGAATTTGCCATTTCTAGATATTTCATAGCAGTAAAATCACACACAGTACTTGTCCTCATGCACCTTCCCTGTTTCATTCGGCATAATGTTTCCGTGTTGCAGAGCCTGTCTCAGAACTTCATTCCCTCTTACAGCCAAAGAATGCTCCACTGTGCATGAGCACATTTCGTTTATCCGTTCATCTCTTTAGGGACCCTTGCGTTGTTTCCACCTTTTGGCTATCATGAACAAGGCTGGAAAAAACAAGTGTCACTTGCATCCTGTTTTCAATTTCTTTGTGGGTCTAGGAGTGGAATTGCCAGGTCATATGGAAAGTCTATATTTAACTTTTTAAGGAACCTCCAAACTGCTTTCTACAGTGGCTACACCATTTTATGTTCCCAAAAGCAAGATTTTTATTCTCAAGAAGATAAGGGAACTTTTAAAAATAGTTTTGCACCAACCTGGAAAGCCCTTGTTCATATTTCCTGTATTAAAGGATTTCTGAATATTATATTCCATCCTTTTGGAAGCCTCAAACTAAGCAATCACTGTCTTTTCCTCATGGTTGACCAGAAAAAACCATTATTTCAATATTGTCCATTTTAGTAAAGTCACAAACCCTCCACAGCCAGCGTCACATTGTTCTATGTGTTGTATACAATAGCAGTAGCTAACACTTGACAGAGTTACGATTATGACCATCACAATATTATAGTAAGAAATTGGAATGACCCCCATTAATGAGAAGTGTTCGCATATGCTGAGGCTTTGCTACGTAAGATGGAAATTTCTAATTACAGAAAACAAAAAACAAAACACTATACATCTACTCATCTGCAGTGAATTTGTTTTATGCAAGCATAATTCACTTTTTCTGAATTAGCAGATAGAGAGAGAAAAAGAAAAGGCCATTGTGGTATCATCCAATGACTTAGAAGCTGAGTTTTGTGCTTCCTTTCAAGCACCTGATGTTACTGCCTTGCTCCGGCAGCCCCGGTTTCAGTTCCTCCCGCCTGTCTGGCCAGCAGTGGACCCGTGACAACGTGCAACATTCCCTGGAAACCGGACTATACCTCACATCTGGGAGCTCTCCCAGCAGCCGGAGCTTCATGTCGGGCTGTAGAAATCTGCCCGGTGGGAGCTAAACTGTGATTTTATTCAGGCTCTGCATGAGGACTGGAAAATTATATGCATGGATAATGAAGATATCTCCAGGAGAAGAGAGAAAAGACAAAAGGGGGTTGAACAGACTAAAGCAGCCCAGGTAGAGGAGAGCGCTGTGGTCTCGGCGGCAGAGGCTGAACGGAGACTGCTTCCCATCAAATTTCCCATCGTGATTCTGCTGGAGCTCGGTTAACATCCACTGTGCTTACAAGGAACGGGCTGGGGTCCGGCCCCAGGAGGGAGGGACGCAGCCTGGCCCGGGCCCTGGGGGAACACAGAGGCTGTGGACTCACAGGGTGCACCCAGCCAGGTAAAGTGTGGGATCCGAAAACACCTCCTGGAGGACAGGCTGCCTGGGGTGTGTGGGATGGCTCACGCTGATGCATAATGGAGAGGCCATTGGACTGAGACCCAGAGGGCTTTGTTCAAGCCCCAGGCCTGCTCCTCTCCTGGGCTGAGAGGAAATCATAATCGCCGAGGGTTGTCGCCCCTTGCTGTGCGAAGGCAGGGGCCATGCCAGAGACTTCACATCCATCAGCCGCCCTGCTGGGAGACCAGGCTACTTTAACTCCCATTTACAGACGTGGAAACCGCATTTCATACACATCTAGGACACCTGCTCGAGGTCAAGGGATGAGCGGAGTAAGTGCATTTGAGCCACTGCTGTCAGCTTCCACTACAAACTCTCTAAATTGGAGCTAATAACACCCATCCTATTCACCTTGGAAAATCCTATGAGGTTCATATAAAATAGTGTAGTTGAAAGTGCTTGGAAAGTGTACATCCAGTGAAAATGCCAGGCACCCATTCTTCTCCCGGCCGCTGCACACTCGCTCACCGGGCACTGCTACTCCGTCAACACATGCACCTGTTCTCCCCAGCCCGGAGCCACAAACACCCTTAGAGACAATGGCGTTAGTTTAGTGCCCAGAGGCTGCACGGATTGGTGACTTCACCAACCCTGGGACACGTGTCCAGGGCTACAAGCGACTCTTGCCTCCCTCCTGCCACTCTCAGCTCAACGCTGCAGCCCTGGACTCCTGGAGCTCATACGTTGACAGGAAGCACAGGGGGGTGGGGAGGGGTGCTCCAGGAGATCTGGAGGATTCCGTCCAGGGCTTGCTTGTCCACCGACGACCTAGCCCCCAGGTCCTGCTCCAGAAGGAGCCGTGAGTGTCCCCTCTTGGCTTCAGGGCTCACCTCCCTGGGACCCTGTGCGTGGACTTCCTGCAGTTCCTGGAGCTCCTTTCTAATTAAGCATCTTGTCCTGAGGTGGGGAGGGCCTCTGGGACCGTCCGCTGTGAGGTGGCTGTCAGGGGCACCAAGCCCAAAGGTGAGCAGGATAGAGGACGGGAGGGAGGAGAGGACGGCTTGAGGGCTCCCAGCTGTGAGCAGAGGCCTCACCCACAGGCTCTTCCCCTCTGCTCCTCCCTCAGGGCTCCACTGCCTCCTGCAGGTCACGAGGTGGACACAAGGAAGTCCGAGGGCAGCAGAGGCGGCTCCTTCTCCAAACCCAGCATTGGCCCCGAGCGCAGGCTGGAGAGTCAAATGGAATGTTTCATATATATAAATGTCCCACTTTTAATGTATTTAAAGCTTGCCTCGGTGTTTAGTCTAGGAGACGTGTAACGGTGGGGTATAGGGTCCCCAGCAGCCCCTGGAGTGAACACGCTGAAAACAGTTGTTCATTCTGGAGGGTCCTATTCTGCAAACGATGCCCCTTTAAGCTCTTACATTTCTAACAAGAGATGGGTGCTGCGGGGCAGTGCTGCCCACACATCACCTGGGGGTCTTATCAGAATGCAGATTCTGATTCAGTAGCTCTCGGGTGGGGCTGGAGAGGGCACATCTCTACCGAGCTCCCAGACACGCAGACGCCGACCCAGGAGCACTTTGAGCAGCGAGGCTGCAAGAGATGCAAAAGTAAACAAAATAACATTTCTGCTGGGAAGGAGTTTATATGTTGTCACAAGATCAGCCAGTCTTAAGTTACTTGCCTGAAAGTACCAGCCTGAAGCTTTTCAGATGATTTTAAGCATCTTTGACTAATTTTCAAAGCATAAAACCTGGAGGATTCTCCTGTGTAAACGATTTGCCTACACCTTTGGAGCTCAATTGTTTTCAAAAAGCAAACTTTGGAGTTATGCTTTGCAGTCCAATTCCTGGCTCTCAGACATTAGCACAGAGCTTTAGTTCCCCTGGAATGTGATTATATACGAGAACCAAAATGTCTAATAACATACCAGACATTTATTTCAGAAACCCCCCTTGCGTCAGTGTTGAGCATACGGTCGGTCACTCGCTTGGTGGTTTGCACTGACAGCATTTCACGCTGCTCCCTGGGAAAGTGGGGGTTGCTTCTGCTGGCCCGGAGGCCCCACTGGGCACTGGGCAGCAGCCGAGGCCGGCGGCAGCCTCCTCACGATGCCTGAAGGGGTCTCTCAACTCAGGACACGGAAAGAATTGGATAAGAGCCATCAAAGGGTTGTATGAAGTGCACTAACAGATCATTTAAACACATCTGTGTGGAAAAATTATGAATAGCATATAAATTTACATGTACATCAGCGCAGGTGATTACGCCTTCCCTTGGGCAGCAGTTTTCAACCTGTGTCCCAAAGACCTCAGTGTCCTTTAAACGTTCCCAGGCTCACTTAAGGAACGCGCTCTGGGTGCCTCTGGGAGGCGCTGCTTCCCCCCCACCCTCCGAGGCGGGCGAGGCCGGGCGCTCCTGTGGGAAGCGGCCACCTGGGGCCCACGTGCAGGACACTGAGGGGAACGGGGCGGCGTGGGGGCAGCGGGACCCCAAGGCACTGAGCCTGTGGGAGGGAGCAGGAGGGAGGGGGCAGGTGGGACAAGGCCCCTGGGCCCTGGTGCGGTTCTAAGAACCTTCTCCCAAGACTGTCCAGGGGTCCAAGCGGAAGCTGCCATCAGAACCTGGCTCGCTGCAGCGGTCCTTCCCTGCGGTCCCGGCTGTGCCCACGGGTCAGAGGCAGCCCTAGGGAGCAGGGCCTTGGCACAAGCCAGTGGTGGGTTTTAGAGCGGACAGCTGGACCTGGATCAGGGGCAGCCGGGGTGGGTCAGGGGCAGTGGGGGCTGGGTTGGGGCAGCTGGGGCTGGGTCGTGCATCCTGAGGGGTCCCTGCAAGGCCACCACTCTTCGGCCAAGTGAAGGCTGTGAGAATTCCAGCAGTGGAGCCATCATTTAAACTCTTCTGACCCAGACTCAGGTGCCCAGCAGAGGCCTCGCCTCCGCCCGCGCACAGCCCCTGCCGACGGAGCACTTATTCGCTGGCATCTCAAGGCCACCAGGGCCCCTGAGACCACAGCCTGGCAGCGCTGCCCGGGAGGGCCTCCATCCCCGACCCCAGGCCGCCCCTCACTCCTGCCCGCAGCCCGGCCTGTGCTTGTTCCGAGGCCGGTGCTGGGGGAACAGCCCTCTCCCTTGGCGGCCGGTCACCCTTCCTGTTGCTAGCCCCTGGCTGGCCAATGGAGTGGACAGAGAGGTGGCAGCGAGCTGTGACCGCCACAGCCAGGACACGCGCTCACCCGGCCACATGCTTTCCCCGAGCGTGGCCCCCGGGAAAGCGGAAATACCTGCAGCTCCCATCTGAGGTCGGGGGTCCGGGCACCTTCTCCTGCCCTTTCGCGCCTCTGCAGACAGAGGTCTCAGGGTGGCAGAGCCGCGGGGACTTGGGGTTTTTTTATTGCAGCGCAGCCTAGAGTGACGTGACCACAGAGCCATCCACCACACACAGAGCCGGGGGGCGAGTCCCGCACAGCTTCTCTCACTGTCAGCAGAGGCCCTTCCTCGATCCCCCCGAGTTTAGTCCAGAAAGGGGCAACTTCCAAGCTCCGTGTGCCCTAGAAGACTCTTCCCTGCAACTTAGCAGTCCCCTCCTGGGGCAGTTTCCTGCCGCCCGGGCAATGTCCCCCTTGGCTCCGCGGACTGACCTGCTGCTGCTCAGCTGCTCCACGCGCACAAACGGCCTCGCGGCGCACGCTGGGCTCCTGGTGGGCTTTGGAGCTGCGTCCCCCCACCACGTCACCACAAAGCCCGAGTCTTTATAGCATCACGAAACCATTCTTCAGAGATCAAAGAAGAAATCGTCTGTTTTATGTAGGCATTTCCAAAGCAAGTGTCATTTATGACACATCAGAGTACCTGTAACAAGAAGCTGTTGCTTACCTAATCGCAGCTCAATAAAGAAGCAGGAACACGTCTATTTCGAAGGCAAAAGTCTTCCCTCTGAGAAGATGGGGAAATACGCCGAGGCAGAAGAGAGAGCAAAGCAAATATATCTGGGTCCGTCTCTCAAAAAACCAATGTGCTCCCAATTGTCATCTAAGGAACTCCTTTTGTTTCAAGACCCCAGTAAAAGTCTTCCTTTATCTTCTAGCTTCTTCTACTATAGCAAATGCAGGGACTCTGAAGACGAAGAACGCTGTACATACACTGATACCAGATACTCCTACCTTCACTTGTGATTTTTCCTTTTGACCTCATTTTATCTAAACATACTTTGGACAACTTTATATGTCCCAGTTCTATCCCTTTATAGTTGATCAAATCAAGGGCTAGTGTTTGTATACAAACAGGGTAATCCATTCATTCATTGGACAAAATATTGTCGAATCTCCCCCATGAAGCCAGAAGCGGGGAGCGCAGTGCTTGAGGGGGAGACGTGGCCGGCAGCGGGGGGGACGGGGGACGAGGAGCCCGAGAGCACTGCTGAGGTGTCACCTCCCAGGCAGCTGCAGGTTCTACCAGGTACGTGCAAGTGGGGAAAGGTGCTTCAGAGAGAGAGCGGCACGTGAGGGGGACACGGGCAGGAGGACGGGGCCCATCCGGGAGAAGTACCCGGCAAGGCTGCAGCAAACACCGTTAACTGGACAGGCTCTTGTGGAGGGGGCTGCACGCCCCTTATTTTATCCCAGTGGAGATAAGACATGGAAGAGCCAGATGTGGGGAAGAGATGGCATCAGTCGCATTTCAGAGAACTCTGGAGATGGGGTAAAGGACGCTGAGGGGCCGTCGGAGGTGGCCCCAACGATCGATTCCCATGACAAACGGCAGAAGGTCAGGCCAGGGCTGCGGCAGCAGAACAGGGACACGGATGCAGCATCAGGAAAGAAGTCCTGCTAGGGCTGACACTGGGAGAAATTCTAGGGTGACATATCATCTCAGCGTTAAGCTCCTCTCCCTGCCCTTCTCTCGCCCTAAACGTCAGAGCTGCCGGACCACATTGCCTGTCCGAGCTTGCTCTCAGTGCCTGACGGGGAGGGATGTCCAGGAGAAGGGAGTCTGAAGTAAGAGGGTCTCCCATCCGCTTAAAGGCCCACCCTGTGCCACCCCCTCCCACAGCCCTCAACCACCCTGAGGTGGTGCCTTCCTCGTGACCGACATTCACACTCCTGCCCAAGCAGACAATGAAATGCATTCTTGTTGCCATTTATTGTTTTTTGCAGAATTGGGCAGACTCTCAGATCGCCAAATCTGGTATTTCCCAAGGGTGAGTCTTACACCTGAAGGAGCACAGGATTTTAAGGAGTTAAATCCTGCGTTTGGGCGTTGAATATTTTAGTGTCTATTAGGAAATCCCTAGCTAGCCTATCAGTTCCGTGATTTCAGGAACATTACTGCTCAAAAGAGGTTAAGTTAAAAAGTAGCTCATTTTAAAGGCAACATCGATGACTGAGAACCGGCGGTTGGAGCCGAGGGACACTGTGTCGGGTACCTGCTGGGGCCGGCCTGCTGTTTCCCGACACCAAATGCTCTGCCCGGGCACACAGCTGGATGCACCTCCGGCCCCGTGCAGGAAGAAGGGGCTTGCCGCCCCACGCCCATCCTCTCCCCTCGCAGTGAGGGTCTCAGTCCCGAAGGGTCCTGTAAGGTCCTGTGGGCACAAATGCTCCCCTTTCCCAGTCCTCACCTTGTACGTGAGGCACCAGGGACACCCGGGAGGTGCTAAAGCAATGAGCTCCCGCAAAGCCAAGAGGGAAGCGAGACCCAGTGTCCTGTCCGAGGGTCCCGGTGTCGGGCCCCATTGCCGGGAGTACAGGCCTCCACCGTGTTGGAGCCACTCAGTGTCCATTTCCCTGAAAGAACGAGCCGCTGAGATTCACCACGACTGCAGAAAGTGCACTGTAGAATGTGAAATCGGTATCCAATGATGCCACGAGCTGTAGACCAAGTGGGAGAGGCTGTCCTGTCCAGGAGGGGTGAGAGTGGTGGGTGGGCCCCGGCCAGGCCCTTGCCCTCCCCCAGCCCCCACCTGGCCGTTTCCTCGGCCTCTTCATCTCCTATTTGGTTGGAGGCCCCTCAATGGGACACTTCCCCCTGGAGTCCGTAACTCCAGCCCTGGCTGCTCTCAGGGGCAGGGGCACACAAGTGCAGGGCCCTGGGCGAGGATGGCAAGCGCCTCCCGGAGCCGCGTCCAGGCTGACGATGGGTCACCTGCGGCCTCCCCCGCCTGCCCCGTGGCCGTCGAACTGCCCTGCAGCTAAGGGAACTCCCTGGCACGGGGGCAGGGGCTCCCGCTTCACGGCTGCCGCCCAGTGCAGACGCCCGGCTGGGACTGGGGTTCCCTGTATCTTTTTTCTCCCTTTGCTTCCAACCATGGAAAAATGAAGTTGGTTTTGTCTTTGTACGTGACGGCCCAGGCACCGAGCCTAGGATGGGACATCAGCAGTGGAGCGAAGTCACTGACCCTACAGTGAACTCTTGACCGTGTGGGGAAGGAGCTGCCCGTGTGACGATGAACTGTGGCGGGGAGGGAGGTTCAGGAAGGAAAGGTCCATGTGAACGTGGGTCCGCTGAGGACACGTCCGTGTCTGCAGCGGTGATTGAGCCGAGTCAGTCCCCAGCCCACACCCACTGTGGGACGAGCCTCCCTTTGCCGGGCGGCTGGTCGACCCAGCTGTGGGGGGCACACAAGGGGTGGGTGACTGTGTTGCCTGGTGGGGTCAACGCACCCAGAGGCAGGGGCCTGTGCTGGTGCCTTCAGGGGGGACTCGCCGAGGTCGGGCCCTCTCAGCGCCCGTTCTGCCTCCTTCGAACCACGACATGAGTCTCCCATGACCCCCTCCCACCCCCAGGCTTCTCCCCACGTGGCCCCCACCTCCGCCCATGACTCTGGTAATTGAGCCTTGACTAGTCTGTTTTTTTTTAAAAAAAAACTACCATCAAGTCCAACAATCACTAAAAACCATTAGAAATAAACAACCTGTTGCCTAAATAAGTGCATCTACATCCGGTGAGACTGAAAGGAAGGGGTGCCCTCCCCAAAATGAAAAATCACAACGGGAGACCTCGGGTCTTGCACGCTGGCCTGGGCGCTGGGGCTGGAGGCCGACGGGGACCGGCCGTCACCTCGGAGGACCCCTCCCCGCCCAGGGGCCCACCCCCATCCCCATCAGTCGGTCGGATGGGACACAAAGCCCGGGAACAGCTCAGCCCAGCTGTGCGGGCTTCAGTTTCAAGGATCGGGGGTGCAGCAGGTTTAGGGGTTTCCGTTCCGCGGTGGCGGCAGCTGAGAGGACACAGGGGCACTGGCACAGTCTGGGCAGGCGTCTCCTGTCTTGGGTGTCAGCCTGACCAGGTGTCAGCAGACGCTGTTCCCCAAGGGCTTTCTCCCGGCCCACATCGGCAAGGGCCCCACGATGCATGGTCATCTGTGGGTTTCTCGGAGACCCGAGTGTGTCTGAGGCCACAGAGCCAGACGGACATGCAACTCGCACAGCCCAGCCCCGGCCAGACCAGTTCCCTGCTGGCCAGCGGAGTGGGGGGCAGGGGACCACCACGACATTTTAAACACAAGCATCACTGCTTATGGACATGTTCTTAGGAAATACAAAAACCATGTGTTATGTGATCGACATCAAATGTGGGGAAGAAAAATAATGGGATGGAGGAGGGATGACAGAGGCTTCTGTGTGTCTCACACGCTGCGTGGAAGGTGTTCTCCTTATGTATGATAAAAGGAAACGCAAGCCAGAGCAGAGGCCCGTCTTTGCAGTCGGGGATTTCTCTGCTCACACACTGAGGGAGGCTTTGTGGCCTGAAATCAAGGCTACATTTTAGATCAGGTTTTAGAAACAAAAGCCTCCCTTACAAAATAATTCACAACCGAGGACCTACTCCTACAAGGTCTCTTCTGGCTGAAGCAAAAGATTCTAAAACAAGACTATCACCAAGGAAAGAAAACGTGGTTGCATCTGGGTCCAAACTGCCACAGTTGGAGACAGAACGGAAGGCGCCGGCCAGGTGAGCCGGTGGAGGGGGCGCAGCTTCCCTGGCAGTGCCCTCAGTCTGCTACCACCAGGTCTCGGCCGGAGGGGCCCCTTCTCACTGCACCCGGGGGGGCGACCTTACAGGCAGGTGCAGCCAGCCCACCCACGGCCAGGTGTGCGAGGAAGGCTGGCAGGTGAGGCACGCACGTGCACCAATCAGAACATGAGAGTACAAGGTACTGATCAGGTAACACAAAACCAGAGAATTCCGGACTGGGCCCCTGCATTCCCACTGTGGAGCTGACAAAATATTGAGGGAAATGTTGGTTTCTTCAGTGGAACCAGAAATGGAGACACCTTGTGGATGTTTATCTGCAGGATAAAAACAGAAACAAAAGGCAATGCTAAAAGCTTGTGGGTATTTTAAAATTAAAAGTGTCCAAAAAACATGTAAAATATGGATGCATTTCATATTTAGAATTTCCTTAGTGCTTGAAACAAAAGTAAAATCTGGAGTCAGCTTCATCTTGCCCATAGTAACAATAAAAATTTTTATCATACTGTATACCATAGAAATTACAGTTGTTCATTTACATTGTCAGAAAACGTCTGCTCTCATTTTACCAAAATACACTTGGGTCTTATCTTTTCTATCTAATGGAATCTAAAAAATGTGTTCTGTCATTCTTGTCTCCACACAGCTGTCTGGGCAATGCCTGGGTGGACCAAGAGACACCCAACCCCTCCCGAGGCCCCCCACGAGGACCCCCAGAGCCCACCCCACACCCCACAGCCACAGGACTCCCGGGCCCAGGATCCTTCAATCCCCAGCAAGGACCTCACTCCCTCAGGGCCAAGGTGACGCTTGTCTTTTCTTTCCAGTCTTTACAGGGAGTTAACCATCCTTGTTCAGTTTCCCCATCTTGCACACTGCCCACATTGCACGTGTGGTGACACAACTGCAGGACCACGAAGGATTCAAGCCGTAGCAAAGCTCGGGGGGATATTCCCTAAGGGGCACATAAGAGGGGTGGGCTCAATTATTATATTCCTATCCCGGGTGACGCTTTCTCTACCTCCCAGGGCTGAAGTACCGGCCGGATGGATGACAAAGTCAAAACCGAGCACAGGCGGAGTGGCACCCCTTTGCCAATCAGCACGGCACCCCTGGATTGGAATTAAATTTAAATCACCCCTAGAGGTACCTGACCGTGTTTTGTCCTCAACCCCCCGGCCCCCCGACCAGGGGCAGAGGGATGCTAAGGTAGAGATGCTTTCTCTCGGCCACTCACCGGGCCCTACGGGAAGCCGCCCGTCCTGGCAGGGGCGTTCATGGAGAGCTACGTGGGGAGTGAAGAGACAGGAAGGGGGAAAAGTCTCAGTGTAGCCTTCATCCAACACGGAAATAAATGCCTGGGTTCCCCAGAACACAGAATCCTAATGCAAGCCAGATTGGGAAACCAGGTCAGAGAAGCCCCTGAAATGGGGATGAGTCCCGCCGTCGTGTCAACAAACACCCCAGACAAGGGTCGGCCGTGCTGATCGGTGAAAAAGCCTAGCACATGGTCATAAGGCAAGCTGTTTATTCTTTAAAAAACGTTAGACTCTATTACAAGCTACTTAAGCCTAGGAGACCTTGAATACATTTAAATCAAAAGAAAAAAAAAGAAAAGAAAAGAAAACTGTCATCTGCACTGCAGCAACCTGTTGCCCCAGCCCGCGGTGGCCCATCGAGCTCCGCGCCGCCTCCTCCGGGAAGTCTACTGCAGAGGAAGCACGGCCGGCGGCTCCAGGAGCGACACGTGCAGGTACCTGGAACGAGACCCAGAGCAGGTCCAGTGGGGCCAGCGGCTCTGCTTCTGGAGAATCTGCAGCGGGCCCCGGAAAACCGCCCAGCGTGTGTCACGGTGAGGGACGGAAGGAAGCCAGCCAGGCGCCTCCATTTAACGCGTAAGCTTAGGGTTCCAGCCTAGCAGCGGGGACACAATCTGTTCTCCGTCCAATTGTGACACTGACTTTCAGATCTAGAAACCGGAGCCGTTCGAGCCGTGACCAGGGAGCCCGGGTTGGAAGGGCACTCACTTGGAGGCCTTGTACTTCTCGCGGATGGCCTGCTGCGGCCGGTGCAGGACGCCGAGGCTGGCCCTGTGCAGGGCGCTCAGGCACGGCCCGATCTCGCTCAGGGAGTAGCCCGTGAAGGCCGCGAGGGTTTCTGGCTGATCGAGACAAAAGAGGAAAACTGCTTCACATAACTCTACCAGAGGTTGGCAATACGAAGACAAAACCCAGGTGGAAGAGGGACATTGACCACTTCGTAGGCATCCACATTGACCTAGGAGGAGACCGGAACCCTCCTTCCGAGATTTAGAATGAACCATGGAGAAAGCCCGAGTTCCCGCCTGGCTCACGATGTGTTTCTATAACGCCCAGCCAGGGGCACATCACTTTACTGGTTCCTTCACCAATCCTTACAGAGCCTCATAGAATATGAAAGATTCTTAGTCAAAATGCAGCGTATCCTGGGAGATAAGTCTTTCTGGAAAGCATCATGGGAGATAAGTATTTCCAGAAAAGAAAGGCAGAACTTTTTTAGTACCTCAGCGAGCCTTCAAACCAAACCTCGGGTCTTGCCATCTCCCCAGGCAAGAGCCCTTTCCCTGCAAAGCCCGGTGCAACCTTCCAGCCATCCTAATGGGGGCCAGATTTTGTTTTCTGTGACACAAAGAGAGAGAAAGTCAACAAGCACTCTGCTCCCAGGGCCTGCCCTGAGAGAGGTGGGACCGAGGTGCCCAGGCCACACACACGGCCGCCACCTCCTCCACCACCCCCCCCCCACCATCACTGCTCTCCTTCGAGGAAAGCTGTGGACTCACAGCCACACGGGCACCCCCAGAAGGCCCAGCAGCAGAAGTCTGCTGTCCGGACAACCAGCCCCCGTTCAACCCACCCTCCCTCAAGAGAGCCGAGCCTCTCCGAAGGCCTGAGACTCACTGAACAGACTTCACACAGACCTCGAATCCCATCTAGAAAGAAAAGGCTGGAATCTCACCCAGAAGTTCCTGTTGACTGTGTAGTTAGCCAGGCAGTAGGCTGCTGCAGCTATCAGCGAAGGGAGGTATTTCAGGAACGGATCAGCTTCGAGCAGACTCAGCTCTGCTACGTACTAGCACGAGAGAGAAAATCTCATTGGAATTAGACATTTGACTTGGGTTACAAGTAAAATGACAAATGTTAAGGGAATAAACTGAGTCTTCTATTTGTTCCGCCAGCATCGAGGGATAAGCACAAATAGATAACCGGAGTGACGTTTATGCTGCACTGAGATTGCAATACTGCGTACTATATACGTCGGGCTTCTCATTTTACGTGCAAATACAGCTGTACACTGGTCGGACGGAGTGGCACAACTCCGGCAGCTGCAGCAGGAACAGAGCCTTCAACCGAAAAGCAAAAGCCATGACCACATTAAAGCTATTAATTTATCAGGTAAATACATGCAGTTCAGAGGCCAGAACAAGACTAGTGGGAATAAATCAGAAGATTAGCAGGAACAGGTTGGGAAATTTTTGTAGATACCCTTATTGCTTTTTGCATAGTGCATGAATTCCAGACATCCCAGGCCACAGTGCTTGGAGGCAAGCTGAATACACCAATGCTTTCGTGCCTGCAACTAAATTTTTATAACACCAAATGACAAATCATGCGTATTTACTTGATATGTTAGAATGCAATTAGAGCCAAATTAAACTGCATTTATTTTGCTCCCATGCAGTGAGCTTAGGAGGTGCTGCTCGCAGGTGGACTGCATCCGACTGGGGAGAGTTTAAATTTAATAGCAGGTGATCGGATAACCTGTGCCAGCCAAAGGCCGGCTATGTAAGGCCTCACATCCAGAAGTGGTGTTCTTAAATTTAGTGCTCTCCATGGCTAAAACACTTTTTGAGGCCCGAGACAACTGAAAAGTGAGGAAGAACTCAAGGGTGACTGGGACGGGCTGCTGTGGACCCTCCTTGCATACAAGCTCTCGGAAGCCACGCACCCTACCTTGGCCAGGTTCTCTGTCCGGACGCACACCCCTTGCCTCCTTAGGTACTGAAGGAGGAACTGGTTGGTGGTCGGCACCGTCAGATCAAAAGCCAAGACTTTCAGGAGCAGGTGCTCCATTCTCAGCAGCTGTCGTTTTGTGTAAGTGTCGTCCGTTATATAGACAAACTCGTCTACCTCGGGCGGATAGATTTCTTCGTATTTCCTGTGAAAGGAAGAGGGTTTCAGAAGGAACTTGGAAGCTCTCGGAATCCACGCCTCCCAGCACAGCCTTCACTCTGCACCCCACATGCATCGGGTCTCACTGAACGGCCCAGGGCTCGAGGATGACTGGGAGACGGTGCCCTCGGTCCCAGGAGTAGCTGCCGAACAATCCCAACTGCAAACACGGGGCGCTGGCCTCGGACACACTGAAAGGCTCCGAATGACAGACCCTGCGGGTGAACATCTACCCGGCAGACCCCAAGTCGCTTTGTGGAAAAGAAATGCTCTGAGGAGGGTGATGACAGAAACAAAGTCCTCAGGCCTTAGATTTTTTAAAAAACCTCAACTTTCTCTATTGAATTAGCAAATGATGCTGTATAACCAAGAGAAGATAATGATATAAACCCACACTTCTCAACTCTTTTCCTCTGCTTTGGTTTTGACTTTTTAAAAGGGAACTTCAGGAGCGTGTCTGAGGCTGGGACACTAGGAAGGAACCCCCACTCAGCAGCCAGCCGCAGCCCCATTCCCCCACGACTCAGAATTGCTCCAAATGACCCCCCACCCTCAGGAGCCAGTGCAGACACTGCCGTCACTGTCACCAAACGTGATGGGTCATTCTCGACATCACGAGGACAGCTCCTATGTTGCCAGATAAGAACTTCTACATGTGCTAGATTACAGCCAGAAGGCTGCCCTGCAGATCACATCCTGGATTTGAAGCTGGTGGCTGCATTAGCCACAAGGCTGAATTTACTGCCACAAATCTTAAACATCCGCATGAACATGTGGGAAGACGTGGCTTTCCGGCCAGCGCCGTGAAGATGCTGATCGTTTACCAAAGGACACAGGAATGAGCTTTAAAAGACCCAGCACTGCGTTTCTTCAATAAATGAAGGGGGAAAAAAAAAAGTCATTTGTTTCGACAGGCTGCCGTGTCACGCTATTCAAGCCAAAAGAACACTCACGAAGCCAGAAGCATGGCTGCTGTTCCCACAAGCTGCAGCTTCCCCCTCAGGACAGACATGCAGGAGAGGAACCTGTCCAGGAAGTTGACGGCCAGGTAGAGCGTCTCGGCCCGGAGCCGGTACTCCTCCCCCACCTCCACCAGCCAGTCCACCAGGATGGCGCGCATGCCCTCCGTGATGTCCGGCTGCTTCCTCATGTAGTGCGCCTTGGGCCTGTGCCGGATCTGGGGGCGGAGAAGGGTGGCTGTGTAAGGGGCTGCCACAGCCTAAAGACCGCGCTGCCCTACGGCTGTCTTTGGGAATCTCATCAACAAAGATCAGGAGGATAATGACTAACCGTCCAGTAAACCTTTACTATGATAAGAAAGTCTGGACTCTGTAACACAATTAGGTACAAATAACATCAGGAGGGGAAATGGCAATATGGGCTATTCCTAAGCATGAGAAGCTCAACACACAAAGCCTCTGAGTCATACGGAGGTAGCCAGGAATTGCTACTCACTGTCACAATTATTATTGTTCATAGATAATTCTTATTTTTAGATGTCAAAAGAATGTCATTGGCTGGTAGCCATGGCCACGGGTTTAAAACTATCTTAAACTTGAGTGCTGGGGGTGCTGGGAATTGAAGCAGACATGGGGAAAACTCACTTCAGCTTCTCTCAGGTACTGATGGATTTCTTCAGCATATTCAGTCACATTTATCACATCTGTACCTAAGTCTGGTGCATCTTCAGGCTGGGAATGGAGAGATGAATCTACCAGCATGGGAGAAACTGCAGGGGTTCAACATTGCCAGGTAAGTCATCAGATAAATATAAAACAATCATTCCACCCACTAACCCTCCAAAGCAGTTGCTCAAAGGGCCTGCTATTCACCACTGCAGATGAGCACAAATACAGGGCACCATCAGCTACAGGTGAGGCGGGTTACCTGTGCTAAAATCCAGCAGGAAGTGAAGGTCTGACTTGAGTGTGCTGGTGTCCACTTCATACGCATCCCTGAACACCATCCCCTCCCCCATGGGGCAGCTGCCTGCGTCCCCCTGCTCAGACTCATCCGTGTAGACATCAAACCCTTGCTTGGTGGGCACAGAGACCCCGCAGTGAGCGAGCGCTTTCTTTCCAGCAGGAGGGAAGACATTTTCTGATCCAGAGAAACACTTGATTGCTGTGATCCCCTAGAAAATGGTCAAAATTTTTGTCAGAGGTGGAAGGACATTCTGTGTTCATGGATTGGAAGACTAAATATTAAGATGTCAGTACTACCCAAAGCAATTTATTGATTCATTGTAATCCCTATTAAAATTCCAACAATCTTTTTTGCAGAAATGGAGAATTCAATCATCAAAATTATATGGAAGGGTAAGGGACCCCAAATAGCTAAAGCCATCTTGAAAAAAAATGAAGTTGGAGGACTAACGCTTCCTGATCTTAAAACGTATTACAAAGCCACAGTAATCCAAACAGCATGGTACTGGCACAAAGAAAGACACACAGACCAGCGGAATAGAACTGAGAGTTAAGAAATCAACCCTCACAATTCATGGCCAACTGATTATTGACAAGGAGGCAAAGACCTCTCAATTGGGAAAGAAAAGTCCCTTCAACAAATGGTGCTGGGAAAACTGGATCTCCATTTGCAAAAAAAGGAGGACCCCTACCTCGCACCAAATACAAAAATCAACTCAAAATGGATCAAAGGCCTAAATATGAGTTAAAACTATCAAAATCCTAGAAGAAAACGTAGGGAAGCATCTTCAGGACCTTATGTTAGGTAGTGGTTTCTTAAACTTTACATCCACAGCAAGAGCCACAAAAGAAAAAATATATAAATGGGGCCACATCGAAATTAAAGAGTTTGTGCCTCAAAGGACTGTATCACGAAAGTAAAACAGCAGCCTACACAATGGGAGAAAACATCTGGAAATCATATGTCCGATAAAGGTTTGATCACAAGAATATATAAAGAAATCTTTCAACTTAAGAATAAAAAGACAAACAACCCAATTCTTAAAATGGGTACAATACTTGAAAAGAATCTCTCCAAAGAGGATATAAAAATGGCTAAAAAACACATGAAAAGATATTCAACATCATTGGTTATTAAAGAAATGCAAACCAAAACCACAAGATGCTATTTCACACCCACCAAAACGGCTACTATTAAAAAAAACAGAAAAATCACAAGTGTTGGCGAGGATGTGGAGAAACAACACTCATTCATTGCTGGTGGGAATGTAAAATCGTGCAGCCACTGTGGAGGACAGTTTGGCAGTTCCTCAGGGAGCTAAGTATAGAACTACCGTATGACCAGCAATCCCATTACTAAGTATATACCCAGAAGAACTGAAAGCAAGGACGTGAACAGATATTTGCACACCAATGTTCGCAGTGGCATCATTCACAATTGCCAAAGATGAAAGCAACTCAAGTGTTTCCATCAATAAAATGGGAAAAAATGTGGTATAAACATACGATGGAATATTTTTTAGCTGTAAAAAAAGAATGAAGCCCTGATACATGTGACAACATGGATAAGCTTCGAAGATATTTTCATGTAGAGAATAAGCCAGACACAAAAGGACTAATATAGTATGATCTCTCTGATGTGAATCAACTAGAATAAGCAGACTCACAGAGGCTTAAACGAGAATGCACGTTTCCAGGGGATGGGGTGGGGATAGGGAACGGGGAGTTGAGGCTTAAAATGTACAGGGTTCCTGTTTGGGAGTGACTGAGAGGTTTTGACGGTGGTTGGAAGTGATGGTAGCACAATATTGTGAACGCAATTAACAGCACTGAGATATATACCTGAATTTATAAGAGGGAATGTTAGATTGTATATATGGTAACAGAATAAAAAAATTTAAAAAATTCACAGTGAACCTAGGTTAAACCATGGACTTTAATTAATAGTACAACCATGGGAATGTGCTGTCATCAATTGTGGCAAACGTTCCACACCAGTGCAACGTGATGGTGGTGGGGTGGTATAGGGCATCCTTTATTTTATGCATGATTGCTCTGTATTAACCAAAAATTTCTCTAATAAAAAAAGATTTTTGCTTGAGGCCAACCCAGACACTCTACAGGCAAGGCTGACCCATGTCACTCCAAGCAGCAGGCTGAGGAGACAAGTTGAATCCTAAATTGAAATATCGATGCCTCAATTTAACTTCAGAATGAAGCTCTGAAAGTATGGCACACCCCCTATCTTGGTTTACACTGGTATATGAGAACTACCTAGAGTTTGATGGCTTCCTCAGAGCATTATCAAAGGGAAGTCAGAGGCTGCAGAAAGAGAAAAACTATATTGCTGCCCAGTGAAGCAAGTCCCATGTGGGGCGGGGGATCGTAATGTGGCTTTCACTCTCCTGGGCCTCAGCTCGGCTCCTCCCAGCCCCGCTGGGAATTATTAGCTTTTGTCTAGGTCCCTATGAAGTTCCCATCTTATACTCAGTTTTCTGGAAACATGATTTCAGAAGTTCATGCTGCTAAACTCCCTTACAAGCCAACGGTCAGAATCTTTTTCTATGATCTAATGCAATTATCTTTGGGGATCCAACATCTCAATTGCTTCTGCCTCTCTTCGTTCTGACAGCGTCTGCGATGGGAACCACCGCATGTACCACCTCAGTGGATGGACATAACCCATCAAATGTGTGTGTGCTTGCGGTGGGTCCCCATGCATGGCCCCAGGACCTGCTAAACCAGGGCAGGGGAAAGCTTTATAAACCTGAGTTATTTTTACGCACAAGCTAGCTCTAGCTACCACATCGATGCTTTATTGTTCATCATTAATCTTGGTGTTTATTGTTGAAGGCTACATCAAAGTTAGCATGTGGTTCCATAACTTTCCCTTCCATTCTGCAAGGTGAATGTGTGGCTAATGTCTGATAAGAAAAAAATTCATTATGGTAGTCCTGGAAAAAAAATCGTAGGGACCATCAAGGGCCCAAACTGCAAGTTTCTATAACCATTGAGCCATGTATTCAGATCGGTACCAAGTGTGACACTTGCTCCATGGATATATGAACATCCGTTAAGCAATATTTGCTGGACACCTACAGTGAGCCCAGAATTTAGCAGTGAACAAAACATTCAAAAAGGACTGGCCTCCTATGTGCTGAGTTGAAGAAAAACACTGAGAAAGAAGGCCCGTCATCATTTCAAACCAGGTGGCCAGAGAAGGCCCCGCCGGAGAGGAGACCTTTGGGCCACGTTGTGAAGGAGGCGAGGGAGCCAATCTCAGAGACGCCGGGGGACATGGCAGGGAGCCCTCAGGGCAGACGGACTGGCAGGGGAAAAGGGCCTGAGCTGGAGTGTGCCAGGCATCCAGAGGCACAGCAGGGGGGCCTGTGGGTGGGACAGAGCAGGTCGGGCAGGGCCTGGGGTCAGAAAGAAAATGGGGCCAGCTCATGCAGGCCTTAATTCAGCAGCCTGGAGGGTGTGGGCGAGGAGTGATGACGTGGGTCTTTACAAGGATTGCTCGGGCTCTCTGGAGGGATAGAAAATAAGATGACCAGTTACCTGCAATTGAGACAAAATAGGGGGTGGTATCAGTAAATGATGAGAAGTGAAGAGATTCCAGATATTCTAAAAGGCAGAGTCAGCAGCTTTGATCAGCAGATTAGACGTGGGGTGGAAAAAAAAGAAGAGTCAAGACGGACAAGGTTTGGGACCGACTAATAGGAAGGATGGATATTGCATTTGCTGAGATGAGGAAGACTTAAAAGCAGTTGCAGGTGGGGGAAAGGCAGGTGTTTGGTTTGGCATAAGTTCGAGATGCCAACCACATCAGCAGATGCACAAGACAAGTGCTCAGGGACCTGAGAAGGCCAGTCAGGGAGGGAGTCCAGGGCCCACAGAGCTAAGGCCAAGCCCTGGGACCCCCTGACTTTCAAGGCTGGAGCCAAAGGAGGAAGCAGGAGATGGAGGGGGTGGGGCTGGTGGGCCTGGTGGGCAGCCTGGAGGGCCCCATGTTCTCCAGGTGAGTGAGAAGAAATGTCAAGGAATAAAGAGTCGTCAGCCATGCCACATGCCGCAGACCAGGAAAATAAGAGAAGAACTAAGAACAAGATGTGGGCATATTCTTCAGCAAATACTGGGGTGCCCACCCTCGTCAGGCACTGTCTGAGCCCCGGGAATACAGCCGTGGAAGGGACGGAACAAAACCCTGCCCTGCAGGGAGCCTCCATGCTGGTGGCAAGGAGCAGCCCCCGAGAAATGGTGTGTAGATGAGAGCAGCTGCAGAGATGTGGAGAGGATCTTAACACAGAGGGAAAACACAGTGCATTTGCACACTTATGGCTCTGGCCCGGGAGAGTAGGGAAAGCCATGAGAGAAGAACTGCTGAGGGCATGCGGCAATGGGAGCATGTGGAAACTTTTTTCTGGAGGCTTCTATATTTTTAAGAAAACAGGATAGAAAATCATCAGCTGAGAGTAAGGATCAAAGAGGAGGTTTTGGAGGATTGAAGAGAGAAGTTCAGATATTGGACAGGTTTCTAGGAAAGATGTTTAGGACTAGAGTAGGAAAATGTAGAGGCATTGCCAAGCAACATTAGAGGCCAGCAGTTACAAACTCAAAGCAGACCAGTCAACACAGGCTTAGCTGCCAGTTCCTAAGAAGCAGGTCTTTGTTTAAAGAAGGAAATAGTGCTAAGCAAATTAAATTGGTTTAAATCACATTAAAAAAAAAAAAGAAAGAAAGAAAATCACCTTCACTCAAGTTTCTCCAAAGCTTTGAACAGATCATTTTGGTTATTTTCCCTTACTATTCAGATACCACAAAGAAGTAGAAGACAGAGTCGATAGATGGGCTTCTAATTATCCTCCATCATAATTTTTTTTTTGGGGGGGGGGTAGTTTCAGGGGGCTTGGTCTTTCTTAAACCTCAAAATTTCCCAACTATAAAATGGGAAGGTACGTGGGAAGACACCCGCCTCCACGCATCACAGATGCAAGGGTTTAAGGCCTCATTATGAATGGGCCAGTCTAATAACAGACTTCTGATGCATTTTCCCGTCCCAAGATACATTCTCAGGTGTCATGTCAGTTCTGGATTGCTCTTCGGTCTGTTAAGGATGTGCCCAGGCTCCGGTCAGAGGGGAGGGGGCTGCTCTCAAAGCAGGGCTGTGGGAGGAAGCCAGGCCCGGCTCCAACACCGGCTCACGGGGCTGCTCCGGGCCTGCCTGCGTGGGTCTCAACACCAGCCAGGCTTGAAAGAACCCGGTTCTGTGGCTTCTTTTGTCACTCACATTTCCTTTTAGCCCGGCACTGTAATTAGTCACACATAATCCAAAGGATCCCTAGGTTTAGTTCCTTAATAATGGGAAAAGTAACAAAGAAAGTGAATCGCTATTTCTAGCTGAGAAAGGGGCCGGAAGCGTCCGTCTTTAAAACTCGGTTTTCCTATAGTCCCTATTCCAGGGGGTTTGCGGGGCTCCACGGGGCTCCGGGCCGCTCTCACCTGGCCCCAGGTCCTCCTGTACTGCCCGTTCTCGGTGAGCACCCCCAGCACGGTTCTCTGGGGGGGGTCCTGGCCGAGCTGGGCTCTGGTGACCATCTGACAGGCGTCGGGGCCTCGGGTCGCTGGGGCCAAGATGACTCCGCTCCTGGAGCTGCTCTGGTGCGAGGCCTCCATCTCCGCTGGCTGCTGGCCCGGGGAGGGAGGAGGGGGCGAGCGGGTCAGCCAACCGCCCCCACCCGGGCTCCCAGGGCGCAGCGGACGGCCAGGAGCCAAGGCACCAAGTCTAGGGGCCCCCAGCAGCTACGGGGGCTGAAAGGGCGCGAGCGCCTGCCCAGTCGTCAGAGCCGTGGGACCCTCCAAGCCCTGGCCGGGGGGCTGGAGGCACAGACCCCCCAGGTAACTGGAGCTCGAAACCTCCAAGCACCAGCCTCTCCCTGCCCCGTGCTCATGCTCCCAGACCCCAACCAAAGGCCAGGAAACATCACTGTGAGAAGGGGCGTCCCCCACTCAGGCGCCACGCAGGTGCTGCTCCACGGCCCTCCTCCCGCGGGACTGACACCCCCCAAACCTGCTGGGCAGCCCCGGCGGGCCCCGCTCGCCGCGGCCTGGGACGGAGATGCGGGTCTGGGGGGTCTGCGGGCGCACACGTGGGGGGGGGCGGGGCGGTGGGCAGGATCCAGGGGCGCCGGCTCCAGCCGCGGCGGGGGCGCTCAGCGCCACTTACTCTGCGCCCACCCGCGCCGGCCCGGGGGCTCCATGCCAACCGCAGCGGGCGCGCGGCCGGCCCCGCGTCGCCATGGCCACCCGTCACCCGACGCGACCACAGGCAGGTCCGGCAGGGCCAACGGGCGCGCCAGCTCCTGCCCGGGGACGGGGCGAGCGCAGGGCCGAGGCTGTTGGCACCCGCCGCCCCGTCTCGCCAGCGCGTCCGGCCCGGGAGGCAGGCAGGAGGCCCGGCCCCGCGGTGGCTCCGGGGACCCCTTTCCCCAAACAGCCGCGAACTCCTGCCGCCAACGTCTCCCCGCGGCACCGCTCCTGCGGAAACTCGGGCTCGGGAGAGCGACACGGGCCCCCCGACCGCGCCGGCCCGAGGGCGCCGCTCGCTCCCCTCCGCCCGCCACGCACCTACGCGTCCTCGCCGGCGGCGCCCGGGGGCGGAGGGCTGGGCCCCGAGGGGAGCCGCGGCCCCCTGCTCATGGCGGCGGCGGGCCCTCGGTCGGCCCCGGCCTGTTGCGCCCCCGAGGCTGCGCATGGCATGGGGCGCGGCGGGGCGCGGAGAGGGGATCTGGCGTTTCCAGGCGCACGGAGTGCCCGGGGACCCCCACGAGGAGGCCTTCCCCGACGGGTGCCGGCCGCCACGGCGGGCAGGGTCCGGGCGCGCCGAGACGGTGGCCCAGGAAGAGGAAGGAACGCGGTGGCAGCGATGAGGCCTGGGACGGCGAGGGGGGCAGTGGCGAGGCCCGGAACGGCGGGCGGCCTCGTGGGGCGGGCGGGGAGGGCGCGCCGGGCAGGTGGAAAAACCGCGGACTCTCCTAGTTGGACAAAAGATTGTACACGTTCACGCACACGCATAGGTGGTGTATGCTGTATCTGAGTGTGCGCGCGCGCACCCGCATGTACACACCTAATAAAGCGTCACTGCCGTGTCTGTGCAGGAGTGGTCTGTTCTTACAGTCGGAAGCTCCCATCCCCAAATCTCGAAAGCAGGCCCAAAGTCCAGAGGACCCTCCAAAGCTGGCTGTCTCTACCCTGTTTTGAATGGACGTTCTGGTCCGTCTTACCCCCCAAGTCTCTAAGCGTTCTCCATGAATGTTTTCACCCGGTGAACTGGGTGTGCATTCTCGGGGGGGAATACAGGCGGTCCGCAGAGCGTGGGTGAAGCCGCTGGGAGCGTCAGATGAGAGCAGCTGGAGCGCGTCTGGGGCGGCGGGGCGGCGCTGGGTGCGGGAGGGGCGCACGGATCCTGTTCCATGAGTCTACAACTTCTGCTCGTCTGGGAAACAGCGATCCCCTCGCACCCCGCACTCCCGTGCCTTTGGATGGGAAGGCCACCAGGAGCCCGGGAACATGTTGGCGTCTGATGCCGAGAGACCCCAGTGTGGCGCTTGGCGAGGCAGCCTCTCTGGGGCGGGGGTGAAGGGGCATTTCCGGCCTCCCCTCGCCCCGCGCCTCCTGGGGACCCCCTCCCCACCCCTACCCCCACCCCACCCCACCCCAACCCCCACCCGCGACGCTCTCGTGATTTCCGGGGCGCTCAGGCCTCCACGTTACCTGGTCTGGGACTCAGGAGCAAGTCAAGGCAAGAGCCGGGTGGCCTCGGCGGACAGGGTCATGCTCCCCGACCCCTCCTGACCTGCCTGTTGATCTGATTTCCTCCTGCAAACAGGGCCGAACCCTCCCACCCTCTGCCCTTCCTCCGAAGCGCAGTCTGTGCCTGAAGCCTGTGGTTTTGATCCTTTTCCTGATGGGAAGGGGTAGCTGCAGGAAGGTTCCTGCTGGGGCAGCCCCCTTAAAGTAGGGTGTCCCTGACTCAAATCATGGCAGGAAGTGTCCTCTCTCTTGGTCAGAAAAATGCCCTTAAAAAAGTAAAGTAACTGTCAACCAGATGGGACTGCAGGTTATTTCTTTCTCCTTTCCTTGTACATCCTCACATCAGATTAGCTGCAGACTAATTCATCTTTATACACCTGAAAGAATAATAACTATTATTATTGTTAAAATAATAAGATAGAAATAAAAGAAAATTATTACTATTACTACATGTCAACACCACCTTCTTCTTCTCTCCGTTCACACTGGGCAAAGGGAAACAAGTAATGACTTATGATTGTTTTCTCATTGTCCTGCCTCATAATTCCATATTAAATCATGAGTTCTACAGTCAGATCTTAAAATGGAGAGTGATTGCAGATGAACTGATATTTGTATATATTCATATATATGTGTATGTACATATAAATTCAGATGTTTCTGTAACTTGTATAGCTTGTGCAAAACTGTGGCTTTCTTGGCTTTAGCTACTAAAAAATTTCATTGTATTTTGATTTTTATTTATTTTGCTATGAACTTTGATGAATATGTGCACAAGTTTTATAAAAGTCTAAGCTAAAAACTTGGTCTTGGAATTAAGAAAAACAAGAGCAGAGAGGACTTTTTTATGAATTACGCAGTTGTAATTTGATGCATAATTATAATTTTGCTATTACAGAAAAATCAGGATTAACAGATTTTTATTTGTTTTATGTAAATTATGTATTAGTTATAAATTATATTGAGAAGTGAATGAAACATTTAATTGTAAATACAACTTTCTTTAATATCTAAAATATTTGGCTTAATGAGGTTAAATATATAACTCCTTTTTTTAATTCATTTTTATTGAGATATATGCACATACCATGCAGTCATACAAAGTGTATGTTCAGTTGTTCACAGTACCATTATATAGTTGTGCATTCATCCCCAAAATTAATTTCTGAACATTTTAATTACCACACACACAAAAATAATACGAATAAAAATTAAAGTGAAAAAGAACAATTAAAGTAAAAAAGAACACTGGATGCCTTTTTTTTTTTTTTTTTTTTTTGGCCCCCATTTTTCTACTCATCCATCCATACACTGGACAAAGAGGAGTGTGGTCCTTATGGCTTTCCCAATCCCATTGTCACCCCTCATAAGCTACATTTTTATACGATGGTCTTCAAGATTCATGGGTTCTGGGTTGTAGTTTGGTAGTTTCAGGTATTTACTGCTAGCTGTTCCAATTCACTAGAACCTAAAAGGGTTGTCTAAAGTGTGCATAAGAGTGCCCACCAGAGTGACCTCTCGGCTCCTTTTGGAATCTCTCTGCCACTGCAGCTTATTTCATTTCCTTTCACATCCCCCTTTTGGTCAAGAAGATTATAACTCCTTTTTAACTTAAATTAATACTTGGTCAGCACTTCCTACATGATACTGCTCAGCTGGTTTTGATGCTGGTGTTAATTTCCATACCAGAGATGACAGCTGAAATCTTTCCTGGGGTTTTTAAAACCCAATAGTCCCATTAAAATCAGCTCCTCCTCCCCACCCATCCCCCAAATCACAATTCAAAGACAAGCTTTTCTGTTTGCCAGCAATTTACCTGACATTTCGGAAGCAGTTATTACTTTGATTACATTTGCTCATTGTACCTAGTAATTAACCTCCTTTTCCAGCATTTCAGTTTTCATTGATTTGCATGAAATCAGGCTGATTTTCAGCATAGGACTGAACAGAGATGACAAAATAGAAGAGCCCATTTTATTTCAGGGCAGAGATCCATCTAGAGGCATTTTTTGCTTGTTCCTGCCTCTCAATCTTAGATGTACATTTCACCTAAGAGCACAGCTACTTGGAAAGCTGAAGGCCCAGACACAGGGGTGGCGGGAAGCTCCTGGCAACCAGCCCAGGACCCCAGAAGGAGACGCTGCTGGAGCAGGCCCAGCTGACTGACGAGAAGCAGCCACAAGTCCACACGCTGCAGGAGCTTTCATGGCCTCATGAAAAGTGCTTGACGGTGAAGTAAATTTTTATCAAAACTTGCAAAAAAGTCACCTTTTCAGAGAGAAATAGGTTGAGTACCTACATGAGATTAGCCAAAATCTGATATTCACTTATGCATTTTACAAATATTTTTGAGCACCTGTCATATGCCGAGAAGCAGCTGAGTAGAAGTGGAACAATTATGGGTGGGCTCTGCCCTTTGCTGGAGCCAAGAGACACCGAGCGGTGACCAGGTAGCCACGGGGCAGCCTAATGAGTACTTATTTCACCAGGGGGTGCAGATATATAAATGGGAGCAACTGGAGCTTAGAGAATGTTGCTGTAGAGATTTGGAAGCAGTGTCCGCATCTGATGATGAAGATTAGAGTCTAAAAATTAAAATTAACAAAGAGGCAGATGGTATAGTCTACATGTGTTCTGAAAAGGAGGAGCTCCAAGAACAAGAGCTTCCAGCTGGGTTTGCCCTGCACCTGCTGAGGCAGCACAATAAGTCATGATGCCCAGAAATCCCCCCCCAAGACTGTCTCTTTCTACCTGCTGCTCTAGGGCACCCACAAGCAACTGCCTCACGGAGAAGCCAACCTCCCGGGCAATTACGTGAGAGAAAGGAGGTCCTGGGGCCCTGGGTTCCCACGAGTCAGTCCCTAGAAACGTGCTTAGCTAGAGGGGCACTGATGCTGTCAGCACATGTGATTGCAGCGTCGGGGGCTGTGACAGGAGCCAGTGCCCGAGCCCACACCAAGGGAAGGGTGAGTTGCAGCGAGCCACTGGCGCCCGCGTGGTTCACTAGTGCTGAAATGTTTCCAATGAAAAGTTTTAAGTTGTCAGACCACTGCTGAAAATCAATCCAATTTGAATTTTACACTGTCTTTCATGGGTCTAAAACCAGTCTGATGAATCATATATTGATATGAGATCATCTCATCATTAAAGCAGTTTCAACTTAATAATTATGTACTTTAAATGAATAATCCTGTTCAAACCAGCTTTTTCTGTGCAAAGCAATTATTGTACTATCCGTTCTATGACACAACTGATTACATAAAATAAACTTCCTGTGTTTTACATTTTTCTCTAATTATCTGTCTCTAATTGAAAATGTTTTGAAATTGCCATGTCACCTGCTTATGTTTTTGACTATCTGGATTAATACCACATCCAATTACAGACTTATAACCTCTTACCTCCAGCAACTATTTATTAAGTAATATTTTCTGCCTGTTAAAATTTTCATTAATTAAATCCTGTTGCCAGTAAATCATAGGCTATTTTTAAATTTGTACTTTGAAAAGTTGCCTCAATCCTTGTATTGCTCAGCTGGAAATGAACGGAAACAACAGCGGTCACAAGAAATGACAGTTCCCATTCCGAAACTGAGATTTTCAAAATACAAACCTAAAGATAAAAAAACATTCCTAACCCATAGCCTGGACCAGACTTACTATGCTTTTTTGATTACTCTCACGGTTATCTACCTAAAGAATTGATAGAGTCCTCTCTTGTGGAAATTCTATCTGGCTAGAAAAGAATCCCAAGCACATGCATCAACTTGTTCCTAGAACAATGCTGGGGATTGAACTGTGTTCCCCACAAAGACATGCTCGATCCCTGCCCCTGGCCCCATGGGTGCATACCTGTTTGTAAAGAGGCCCTCGGAGGACGTTACAGGTAAGGTGAGGCCAGACGGATCAGGGTGCGCCTTGGTCCAGTAAGCCTGGAGTCCTCAGAGCCAAGACCGTCTGGACGCCGTCAGTGGTGGGAGACGGACGGGAGACGGACAGCCCCGAGACGGAGGCAGTGGCTGAGTGACGGACAGCCGGCTTGCTGGCACCAAGACACCACGGACCTTGGAGAAAACATGCTCCTGCCGAGCCCTGGATTCTGGACATCAGCCCCCAAAAACATGAGAAAGTAAGTTCCCGTTGTTGAAGCCGACCGGCCTGTGGTATCTGTTACACAGACAGGCAGTAACTCACCAAGTTGTCGGCACGGATACGTAGTCATCGTTTTGGCATTTACTCTGTCTCCTGATGAAGAAGGCAGCTTGCTGGTTCCATCCATATGACCACAATTGTTTCTTATCGTTCCTGAACCTTCTGCCTGATCAACTCTCAGTCAAAAGTGTCGTGTCTACCTGAAGCAATTTGTGTTCCATTTAGGGAGAGCGCTGTTTGGGGGAGGTGGGCAGGGGGAAGGAGGGAAATAATGGTGATAACGACTTTTTTTTTTTTGGCTTTCAAATACAAGAGAATTCATTTACCGCAAATTACAAATTTTTTCTGAAGCTGGCAAAAACAGCTGCCAAAAAGAGGAAGAGAAGTAGGGAGTTGGTGATTCCATCTGGAGCTGGAGACAGAGACCAGGTGACAGCTTGTTGCTGCACCAATCCTTTGGGAAAATAATCAGGATATTCATTTACCCAGTCAATGAAAACAAGTTCAGATGAACAGTGATGAAGCAATATGTATTTATAAATGGGATTTGGAAATAAGGGAATACTGTAGTCTGAGTGATAGCAGAGGTTATCAAAAAAATAGATATTTTCTTTGTTTCTGTTTGCTTGCTTTGAATCAGTCAATATTTTATCCACTAGAAGCAGACATTGAACCGTGTTTGAGTTGTCTTTGTTTTGTGGAAAGTCAGTCTTTGATCCCTTTACTGAAGAAATGTGGAAAAAAGCACAGTAGAAATTTGTTTCATTACAAAGCCAAGAGGAATGGCCAATATAGAAGCTTCTGAAATCCCAGTGAATCCTGCTCCATCCGTTTCAACCTGGGGCAGGAGGACCGTGAGGGAGAAGCCCCCAGAAGCCTGGACCCCCCAGAAGCCTGGAGACCCCCAGGTGCAGGACAAAGCCCCCTGGAACGGGTCCTCACCACAGGCTGGGAGGGGCGCTCTGCCCCCACCCCACATCAGTAACCTGCAACCTGCCCAGGGCTCAGCCCTGTCGGTTTAACAATAGCCACAATCTCTGTAAGTAAAACGCAAACTCTGACCCATCTGAGCGAATGAAAAATAATCTGCGCCAGTGCATTCCAAGGGTGTTCCAAGGTGGCACTGATTTAAAACATATCCATTTAAGTTTTGATTTAAATCATTAATCAAAAAGACTCTGCTTAATCGTTTTTTCCTACAAGTCATCAGCCCTCTCTTCATTTTCCTCGTCAAAACTCTCCACTTTGGGGGAGATGCTTTTTTGTTTTGTTTTGTTTTTTGTTTTTTGTTTTAACACTGCTATGTTTCTTTGGGGGGAAAAATGCATGTTATCTTTGGGGAAAAAAAAACTTTTAATTCAAGTATAAAACTCATTATATTATAGATATATATTAAACGGGATTTTTGCTCTGATTAAACATTGTTGTTCAAAACAGAAATATGCATAAAGCCCCTCAAAATTTTGATTTCCCAAATGATTTTCTAGGTATGCTTCTAAGTTATCCCAAATCTGACCCCTAATACTGTCTTTGATTTGTTTAACTCATTTGTAGAACTTTTTAAAAGGCTTGCCTGGACATATTCTTTCGTATAATACCCTATTGTGACAAAGCCGAGATACAATTTATAAATTGATTATTTTGTTGTAGTTGCTAGGATGTTCCCCAAAACAATTGATGTCACCAAGCCCTTTGATTTACATTTTTTGTTTCTGATTTTTTAAAATGACCCTGTTTGGGTATCTGTATAAATATTTTTAAAACATATTTTAAACGAATGTGATTATTTTCTAACAAGCTCTCGACCCCTTCTGCTGTTACACTCTAAGTCTGGACCCAGGGGAAGGCTCTAGCTGGGCATCAGAGCTGCGTAACGTGTACCTTTTTGTTTCCCTTCTGCTTGCGTCCCTCTGCCGTTTTGAGGCAGACACGTTGGTACTGGAATAGAACAGTAAGCGAGAGGCCTAGTTCCTGTTCTCACAGAATTTACTACCCAATCCCTACTTTCTCGATACTGGTTGCAAATCAATCCTACCAATTGTTTGAAGTTCTCTACAATACTCTGGATTTGTCATTTTAAAGGGGTCAGATTTGGGGTACCATAGAAGCATATCGAGAAAATCCTTTGGAAATCCAAATTTTGAGTGCCGAGCTCTCTGCCACCCTTCCTGTCCCCTGACCCCGTGGGGCCTGGCAGGGGTGGGGCTGGCAAAGACCCAGGATGAGTCCACTCCTCCAGGGCCTCTGCACACCTGCCCACTGCCCAGGACTCCACCTCCTGTCAGAGATGGGGTCTCTCCAGTTAAAATGAGCAGGGACAGGTAGAGGCGGCAGAGCAGCCCTGGCCAGCGCTGTCCCCCCGGGGAACACAGGGCCCCCACAGTGCACCCCCTCAGTGCTCACTGCCCTTCTCCTCAGCTGGCCTCCCCGCAGCTGCAGGCCCTGGCTCCCGCTGCCCGGCCCCTCATCTTCCCCGGTGCTTAAGTGCTTCTGAGGTGAAAACCGGCCTTCTGGGGCGACATCACTGGGAGGCTTCAAATAAATTTATTCTCACAGTTCTGGAGGCTGGAAGTCCTGGACTGAGGTGTCAGTAGGCTCCCTCTGGAGATTCTAGGGAAAAACCTCTTCTTGCCTCTTCTGGATCCTGGTAGGCCAGGCATTCCCAGGCTTGTGGGAGAGTCAAGAGTCACTCCAGGCTCCGTGTGCTTCATCTTTACGTGGCCTCCTCTTCCCATGGCCCCATCACATGGCCTCATTGTCACGTGGCCTTCTCTTCCTGAGACCTCGTCATGTGGCCTCATCATCCCGTGGCCTCCTCTTCCCATGGTCTCCCCTGGTGTCCCAGCGTGGCCTCTCCCCGTCCTGTGGGGCCCTCTCTACTCTGGTATCGTAATTTCATTGCATCTGCAAAGGCCCCATTTCCGAGGGAGATCCTGGTTACAGGTACCTGGACAAGGGCTTTAACCCGTAACAATCACAAAATATGGTGTGGTGTTTTTTCACTTTAATGTTATGGGAATGTTATTTTTGAAAGCACGTCCTTTTTCTTCATCAATCTACAGTCACGCCCTCCTCTTGTGCGCTGGCTCACTCATTCTGCAATTACTGGCTGAGCCGGTACTTGGTGCCCGGCACTGTTGCTAGATCCAGGCCGGAGTGACCGGATTAAGGACTCTTAAAGACTGATCTCCTTTTACCATGATTCAAGAAACATGAGTTATGAGAGTTGTTTTTAGTAATCAAATAATATTTCAGGATTAATTAGACATGAATATTTTCCATCTCAGTCTTTTTATGAGATTCAGCAGGTGTGGTTTGTTGAAATATGCCACAAGCTATGACTCTTCTCAGTCCCAGGGATGGATAATTCTGGTTATTACTCAACCAGTGCCTACGGACTCCAAGACCTTTGTGAAATTATGTGTTTATACTTTAAGCTCTAGGTGGCTGAATCTTTAACTTATGGGAACATAGACTCCTCACAGATGAAAATGCTGAAAAGATGAATAAGGCTTAATAAAACTGCCAAGTCAAGGAGATTGATCTCTTTAGGGATAAGTTTCCTTGCCAGAATTTAGAAGTGACATACAATTCAATTTTGAATGCCTATCTGCAAAAGCTTTCAGATCTGCTTATACTAAGGAAACACTACAGAAGAAATTGTTTAGAGTGTTTGGAGACTTCAGAGATTTTGTTGTTGTTTGTTTTCTAAGGCAACCCAAAGCATTCTAGAAATGGCACAGACTAACAAACTCAATATCTCATCTAAATTTGCTTCAGAAAGAAAAATGAAAAGGGAATGTGGAGCTGTTTTGATGTTATTTCTCTTAATTTCATGGCCAATTTTCTTCCATATAATAGCAATCTGCAAAATATAACTGCTGCCATATAAAAAGCAGTATACCCTTTACCAGTCTATCGGTGAGAACTAATTTTGCACAAAACATCAAAAATTAGATGTTAAATGGAGCTTATGCTACACGGCCTGTAAGGAACTGCCACCTCCTTTCTGGCTGAATTCTTTTTCAGGGGAGAGATGTGTTGTCCATGTGTCTTAAACTAATGTTTTCACTGTGTTCTGCTTTCGGTGTACATGTACGTATTCAGGCATCTGAAACCAATTTCCTCCCACAATATTTAAAATCACATTTTTTAGGGTGCTCAATGAACACTTCAATTTAGGTAAGGATATCTGTAGGATCAAATCGCACTATCAGACTTGTGAATACCACGTTGGAGTTGACACTGCATCTCTGCATTATGCTATGATACAACCCTTCTCAGGAGTTTATTACTTTTATCATACGTCTTCTAGTTCATGTTTTCATTCTTTAACCAAAAACATGCTGAGAAAATTATAACCATACTTTATATGGCTTTTAAATCATACATCCTGATGTCTTTGCAAATTTAATATGAAATGGTCCAGACACTAGTTCCTTTTGGTGATAAGGAATGTAGTGCAAAATCAACTAGTCCCATATGAAAAACCCTCAAATACAGTAAGAAGAGTTTCGAGTTTTAATGGCTGTACAAGAGTAAGAAGCAAAGGTTTTAGGCTCCAGCAAAGTGGAGAGTTAGAAACCAGGCCCCAGTAAATGTTGGCATACGCAACAGACAGCACCCTCACGAAAAGGGCGAGCCCGAAGAGAAGCTGTGCTCCTGGGCAAAGGGAGAAAAGTAAAATAAAAGTTGGGGACCCTCACCTGAGAATCTGTAACCGTAAGACCATGTCACTTGGATTTGTGTTTCAAATTATTCTGCCCACAGCATCCAGGAAACCCCCCACATGTAAAGGGCTACCAGGTGGGTGGAGCCCTGGAGTTCCTGGCAGAAGCAAACACAAGTCCTCAGTGGTGAAATAGGCCCTCAACCCAGAACCCAGGAGTCCCCAAACCAGCCCAGGATGGGCTCCTAATTTAAAATGGCAAAACATATTAGGAAGTAAGCCACTGTGAAAAAAGTCATCAGAAACTAAAAATGGCTAAATAATACACCAAAGGATATCAGATATTGAAAGTATCAAAGAGAACATATAGAATAAATGTTTATAGGAGCAGCTGTCGTTTCATTGTGTTCCTCCAAAGGTTTCAAAAACATGAGTAAGGAGCAAGAGAGTATCATAAATGACCAGAGGGTTTTGGAAAATAATGAAATATAACTTCTAAAAATTAAAAATATTATCAATGAAATCAATTCAGTGGGGTGTATTAAACAACAGAATAAACAGAATGAAGAAGATATATTACAGTCAAAGACAGAACTGAAGAAATTACAAATAGTATAGCACAAGGAGGAAGGGAGATGGAAAATACAAGAGGGAGTCAGAGCCACAGAGGATAGAATAAGATCTACTGTAATTGGAGCTCCTGAAACAGAGAACAAATAGAAAAAGGCAGAGAAAACATTCAAGAATGTATGTTTTAAGGAGTTTCCAGGACTGGTTAAAGACAGGCTCCTCCGATGCAGGGAGCAGAGCAGATCCCAAGAAGGATCAGAGGAAAACAATGATCCACATACTCGTGCAGTGACAACGGAAGTCAGAAGGACATGAAAGGAGACGTATCCTTAGAGTGCTGAGACAGGACATCTACGCAGAGCAGTTTGCCCAGCTAAACCGTCACTCAAGAAAATGGGCCAAAGGAAGACATTTTCACAAGGAAAAACTTCAGAAAGAAGTAAAAGTATTCCAGAAGGACAAATTGTGGTAAAAGAAGGAAAAGTAAACAAAGGAAATTGAAAATATGGGTAAATCTACACAAATATTACAATATAATTATATAATATGGGGGAGAATTGCCAGGTTACCAAAGCATTTGCTTTCCTGCAAAATTTCTCCTCTCTCCTGTTCCCTTTTCCAGGCGTGGGAGTTTTCCAATCCCTGGGCAGCCTTCGCCCCATCCTTCAGGGCTGTGGACTGAAAATTCACAAATTTAGGACCTTTATGCTCTCAACAAACATGTTTTGAGGGCTTGTTGGGTGCCAGGTATTGTGCCAGGCCCTGAGTGGAAAGCAGTTTGCACCTAGAGGGATATACAGATAAATACAGTGCTGGAGATGCTGTGAGAGAATATCATATCCCAGACACCTGGAGAAAAGGAGGAGTGACTAATTCTGAAAACTGAGGGGCTAGAAAGTCTTCCTAGAAAAGGCATTTTCTAGGCATCTGGGGAAAGCGAGGGCACTCCAGGCAGAAGGGTGTGTGTGTGTGCATGTGTGTATACATGTGTGCGTGTGTGCATGTGTGTATACGTGTGTGCGTGTGTGTCCGTGTGTGCATGTGTGTATACATGTGTGCGTGTGTGTGTGCATGTGTGTACGTGTGTGTGTACATGTGTGTATATGTGTGTGTGTGTGCATGCACGTGTGCAGAGATGAAGGGTATAAACTCATGTGGCACATTAGAGGAACCTCAGAAAGGTTTCCCTTGGCTTCAGCGTGAGAAAGGGGGCTGGGCTGGAGAGGAAGGCAGAGGTCCGCTCGGCACATGGGCACTTGATCTCCCACGCTAAGTTCAGGCTTTAGGACACAGACAGGGTTTTTCGGCTGGGGAGTTATAGGATCAGATTTGCCTTTTAGATGTGTCACCGTGCCCTCGGTGTGGCAGGTGGACCACAGGCTGGATTTCCTATTGAAAACTGAGAGATGGAGCCAGTGTGTAGAGTAGTACAAGAAAACATCTCAGAATTTAGGGCCAGGGTCAGAAACACGACTGTCTAAAATGGAAACCTTACAGGATTGACAAAATGCTGATGAGTTTAGCCGACCTCAAAATAATTTGACATTAACATTTCATCAGCTAAACAAACTTAATAAAGAGATTGAGTGTGCATACAGCAAGGAGACCGGGGGGTCCCTTGAACTTTTGGAGGTGACAGTAGTTAAGGAAGTGGCCCCCCAACACTTGGACGCGTGCAGCTCGAGGTGGTGGGGAGCAGCCAGCGCTGGGCAGCCCCCCTCCCCGCCTTTATCCTCGCCAAGTCCGTCTTCCGGTGGATTCTAGGACGGAGCGCACCGAGCCAACGGCAGATCCAAATTATCCTGCCAGTTATTGCTCCCATCACAAACTAATGACTCGGTTTGCAGGTTAATTAACCTCCCATTTGATTTGAATAAATAAACCACCCAGAATTTCATCCACTTCAGACCAGCTGGTTAGATATAAAATATCTCCCCCTGAGCTCCCGAGGCTGAGGACCCACACCCCACACCCCACACCGTGGCCTCATCCGGGGTCAGGCATCCCTGCCGGCACTTTTCTCCTTGGCCTGGCTTCTGACGGCAGGCAGGAGCACCTGGTGTCCCAAGAAACAGTCTTCCAACGTGAGACCTCCCGGCTCTGTCCAACTACGCAGCATAAAGAAAGCGTGGTAAGTGGTACATCTCTGAACTGCGCTCTGATTCTGACGTTGAACAGCTAACTGCCCTTGACCCCACCAACCAGTGCCCACATCCTATAACTCACCGGGAGGATCTTATAGATGCCTATTTGGGATCTGATGGTTTTTAAAATGAATTAGAACCAGGTTTGTCTTGATAATTTCTATTCAGTAGCCATTGTCTAGAATACCTTAGCATTCCACAGATTTTAATAAAATGTTCATGAAGTAGTTTTTACATTTCCAAGGACCCATTCTTGCAAATTTTATGCAATTTGTCATGTTGTACCAGAAAGCAGATTTTTTAAAATAGTGGGAAGCATTTCAAATCCTATCAGCGAATCTTCCGAAAGAAGTTAAGCCCTTTGTAATTGAATTTCGATAGTTAAATCCTCACTTTTTTCCAGTTATATTACTATACAGTGCCAATTAATTGCCAGCTTCAGACTGTCTGTGAATCTTGTCACTTTTCAAAGCTGTTAATGAACATGATGTTCTATAAAAGCGTAAAGCAAATAATTAATCTTACTAGTAACCACTTTTCTTCCTAAAATCCTCACTGGCCGGCCTACCGTCTCATTCCCTTTCCTTCCTCCACAGCCCCGATGTTAACTGGCGATTATCCGCTGCATGGTTGGTGCGTCCCTCCCTGCCTTCCCCCTCCCCACACCCACCCACACTTCTCAGCACCCACCTTAACCCTTCGCTCCACTGCATCGCACCCACCCAGACTCCCACACCCGGGCCACCACCACCCATCTGGGAATGTCGGCCTATTGCGATGCTGAGAACAATCGTGTGCTCTGGGACATCCGCACATGTTGGCGTAAGTGGAAGCTGAAGGATAATTTTGCTGCCCCGAGCACATCTTGTTTTCCCAGTTATTCCTCCCTGTGCCCTGAGGCCTTGTCTCCCCCACGGGGGATGGCACAGGAGATGGCACGGGTGAGGGCAGGCGTCTCGGATCACCGCCAGCTAGTCGCCCGCCCTGTCTCCCTGCTGCTCTGTGACATGGAGAGCACAGGCTCTCTGGGATTGGGTGCAGATGCCAACCTCGTCCCAGGTTATAACTGACATGGTTTTGCCAGACTCTCCGGGTAGAAGGAATTGCTGATGTTTGTCTTCTTGAGGCAACTGCATTGTTCATTATGATGGGACTATAAAAATCCTCTGATTGGAGAAAAACGTAATCAGATCTGTTTGAGGAAGGCAAATAAGGTCACCAGGCAGGGTGGATCGGGCAGAGCCTGAGGTCGGGATGGCTGCGAGGAAACTATTAACACAGCCCTGCAGAGCAGTAAAGGGAGCCCGGAGTGAAGCCGCACATCCCGAGAGGACAACAGAGAGCTATTGCCCTCCCTGCTTCCCAGAGGTGTTTCCAGAGATGGTCACTGGAAAAGAGGGACCCACAGGAAATCACCGCTGTAGCTCCTTTCCTGAGCTCTCAGATTACACACAAGCCTGCCAAAAGCTCTAATAATTCTTGCAGCAAAGAAACTTGCTTTCCCAAACATGTTCAACCATGGATTTTATTTTTTAGCATTATTTAGTAATGCTTATTAAAATTGCTAACTTTTTCAGAAGTAGTCTTTGGAAACCATAATGAATGATATGTTAGGCTTTGAGAGATACAGAAAACAGAGTTCTGCCTTTGAAAATGTTTTACATGTTATACATATGCCAACCAGACAGTGTATAAATAATTATTGGATAAAATAAATGGTTTTAAAGAGGTGAGGCTTTCAGAATGGAAGAGGGAGAAGATCCTCTCCCCAAAAAGCAACAATAAACTGGATGAAATTTTCAAAAGAGCCATTTCAGGAGTCTGGAAATTGGCTGAGGGCATGCAGAAATTGAGAGGCATTTATTTAGAAAACTCCAGAGCCTCAAATAAGGGCAGTGGGAGCCAGTGGTGTCTTAGCCTGGGGCTGTCTGTCCCCCCACCGCAGCCCCATCGGCCTTTCTACCAGCGGGGAGCAAGCTGTGGAAACGGGGGCTTCCCTTTCAGGGAACTGACTCAGAGCACAGGACACCCCCACCCCGAGCGCTGCTAGAGGCTGGCGACCCTGCAGCCCGGAGCGGGGAGGCTCACGTCACAGCTGCCAGGAGCAGACAGACAGACAGACCAGCCAGAAGGTGAGCAGGGACTGGAGAGGGAGGCACCGGGGCCTTGGCGAGCTCCCCCCATCCCTGGTGGCCTGGAGGGCTGGACACGGGGGCAAGGATGCGGGCCCGCTCAGAGCAGCCCCCGAGTGCCCGGCTGCTGTGCCTGTGAAGACGCCGCAGGCTGCCTGCGATCCACCCGGTTCATCACTGATGGGGCGAAGGGAAGAGCAGCCCACACAGCCAGGGACCCGGGTTCTCGCCCACCCACCCAGAACAGCAAGAAACAACAGGGACCGAGGAGCCGCTGCAGGAGGGCCTGCTGAGAGACGCTGATTCTGGACTGTGGTCTACAGCCCCCTTCAGGGGAGAGGGCAGAGGGTCCCACCTTGTCAGAGCTCAGGGGCAATTGAAAACTGTGCTGGGGGTTGAACCAAGTCCCCCACAAAGACTTGTGCCCATCCTAACCCCGGTCCCAGGTGTGTGAGCCCGTGTGTGTAAGCCCACCCGTAAACAGGCTCTTCGAAGATCCATTAAGATGAGGCCCAGTGGGTGGGTGGGCCATGGTCCCATCTGATGGGAGAACTTGTAACAGGAAACTGGGCACGGGGGAGGCAGGAGGCAGGAGGAGGGGGCAGCATGTGACAAGGCAGAGATTGAGCTAGGGGCTGCCAGCAAGCCACCCCAGAACTCTACGGACTTGGGAGAAAGCATCTCCTGCTGACACGAGACAGTAATTTCCCATTCTTGAAGCCGACCAGCTGCGGCCTTTGTGCCGGCACCTGGCAGACCAAGGCCCCGGCCGTGACGGCCCCCAGAGCAGAAGGGAAGGTGAGTGGGGGTGGCCTCTGGGCAGCTGCCTCCGGCCCATCCTCTCCTGTTCTGGAAGGATCACAAGCGTTCGGCCAAGACTCCGCTCAGCAGCTGCCCGAGCCCCAGCCTGCGTGGTCCACGTGGCATCTGGATGGAGCCGTCTCCCCACAGAGGAGCAGAATAGGGATTCTTTCCAAGGCACACAAAAGAGTCACAAGGCAGACCTTGCTCCAGGATATAAAACAAGTCTCGATAAATTTAAAGGAATGAAATCACACTGAATATGTTCTCCAACCAGAAGAGACTTAAAGTAAGAAATCAACAACAGAAAGAAAATCAAGAAATCCCTGAATGTTTGGAAATTAAACAACACGCTTCTGAATAAACCATGGGTCAAAGAAGAAATCAAAAAGGAGAATAGAAAAAATATTTTGAACAGAATTTTTAAAAACCCACAAAATGTCAAAATGAGTGGGATGCAGCTAAAGCTGTGTTTAAAAGAAAATGTATAGCTTAATTATACCTATATCACAAAAGAAGAAAGGTCTCAAATCAATAATCTCCACTTCCACTTTAAGAAACTAGAAAAGGAAAAGCAAACTAAACCTAAAGCAAACAGAAGGAATAACAAAACCTACTAAAGTGCTAAAATAATCAAGATAGTGTTTTGAAATAAAGACAGACATATAGATCAATGGACCAGAAGTGAGAGTTCAGAAATAAACCCTAACGTCTATGGACAATTAATTTCAACAAAAGCGCCAACACAGTTCAATAGGGAAAGACGGTCTTTTCAACAGTTGGTTCTGAGAACAATTGGATACTTACATGGAAAAGAATAAATTTAGACCCTTACCTCACGCCATAAACAAAAGTCATCTCAAAATGGATTGTAGACCTAAATGTAAGAGCTAAAATTGTAAAACTTCTAGAAGAAAACAGGTGAAAACTTAGGGGCAGGAACAGGGTGGGGAGCTAGACGGCCCACGAATCTTGTCTCTCAACTCTTCTCAAGCCTGGTGTGGGTTCACGGAAGATCCAAATAAGCAGAGGTCAAAGCAAAAAGCAAGCCAGTAAAACACTTAAAAAACTACAACCATGCTTCATGGTTTATTGACTATGGAGGGATGCCAGGGTATTTAAGAAGAATTATGTAACAGTGTTTGATTTGGAAGGTCAAATGTGTGGCCCTAAATGATTGCTATGAAAAAAACTATAATTGCATGCTAATGGAATGTTGTGCCAAAGTATAGAGCAGAGAGATATTCTCAAACTAGCTGAATGAGAGGCTAGAAAGCAGCACTATATAATGATTAAAAATACTAAATTTAACTATAAAATGTAATTTAAAAGTTTATCATAAAACTGTTGCTTTTTCTGATGGAATTCATTCATTCATTTATTCAACAAACATTTACTAAACATGCATGGTGTGCGCACAGCGCTTGCCTTCCCAAGTTGACACAAAGGAGGAATTGGATAGAGAGAGAGTGACATGGACCCTACTGAAGGGGTGAGATCGTCGCGGATCCACAGGGCTCGCCCTGGCACTAATGATGAGATGCTGACTGTGTCATCCTGCCTCATTTCATTTCTCTCCACTCAGAGTTAGCAGACTGGCCTGAGGTTGCCCAGTGCAGTCGGCTGAGTAAAGGCACCCAAACACGTTCAGGTCCTAATCTTTGGAAGCGATGGATATGTCACCTCAGACTGTGAGAGGGGCTGAGCAGATGTGATGATGGCGGGACCTCGAGAAGGGGAGATTTCCGGATTACCTGGGTGGGCCCAGTGTCATCACAAGTGGCGTAAGGAGTGTGAGATGGAGTGGTCAGGAGCGTGGCAATGGAAGCAAGGGCTCGGGTGGTGCAAGCCAGGGGTCACCGGCAGTCTGTATTCTTTAGCTAATTTTCCTAATGCCCTATGAGTCATATAAGCCAAATGTAACAGATTATATGTATTCAAATTTCAGAACTATGGCAATTACTTAGGCTTTCTAATTGAGTTTCAGAAAGAGAAAAGAAGCTGGCTCCATAGTATTTCTAAACAGGTTGTATTACAGTGTAAATAAGGTGATTTTTTCCACCAGAACCCACACATGGACTTTGGTGCAGATGTGGGAAATCACATCAGAAGTCAGAGAACTGCCTAAGGAAGAAAAATAAGACACTTTGGGTTGAGGGCAAGAGGAGGGTACCTTGTATTTGATCTTGTCCAGCCTTGAACAACTTCCATAAACTTAGAGCTTTAGGGTCAAGAAAACTTCAGCAGAAAACCAAACATGTGCTCCAGGAATAGAAAAGGAAAAAGGAAACCAAAGATTCCCTTATTTGTTTAGTGCTGTAACCTAGCAGGTACTTGAGACATGGTACCTGTGCCAGTTTGAAACTGTCATGGACCCCAGAAGAGCCAGAATCTTTTAACCCAATCTTGTTGGGTAGAACCTTTTGATTGAGTGTGTCCATGGAGATGTGCCTTACCCAACTGTGGGTGAGACCTTCTGATTAAGTTGTGTCCATGGAGGAGTGGATCCCATCCACACAGGGTGGGTCTTGATTGGTTCAGTGGAGTCCTTAGATCTCAGGAGCCGATGCAGACCCAGATGCTTGGAGATGCTTGGAGATGCAAACAGAAGGACATTCGGAGATGCTAAGCTAGGAGATGAAGCCCAGAGCTTGCCCCGGAGACGCCAAGAGAGGACTCCGGATGCTTAGAGAGAAATGCCCCAGGAGAAAGAAGGAACAATGCACAGGAGCTAAGAGAGGAGCTGAAACATTACCCGGGACCAGCAGACACCAGCCATGTGCCTTCCCAGCTGACAGAGGTGTTCTGGATGCCATCGGCCTTTCTTCAGTGAAGGGATCCTCTTGTTGATGCCTTAGTCTGGGAGTCTGGGGTGGAGGGGACACGGCATCTGGTCTACCAGATTTCATCCCTGTTGTAGAGGTGCTCACCAGGAGGGAGATGCAGGGTCATCCCCGTGGCACACTGAACAGCGGCCCCAAAAGATCCTTCCATCCCTGGGACCTGTGAGTGTTAACTCATATGGAAAATAAAAAGACTTCGTGGCTGTGATTACGTTTAGGATCTTGAGTTGGGGAGATTTTCCTGGATTACCATGGAGAGCCCTAAACGCACCCACTTGTTTGCTTACGGGAGGTGGAAGGCAGGGATTTGAGACCGAGGAGAGGGGATGCACCCACGGGGCAGAGGCTGGAGTGATGTGGACGCAGTGGGGGTGCAAGCACCAGACACTGGAGGGGGCAGGAGGAGGTCCTCCCCGGAGCCTCGGAGGGAGCACTGCCCGCTGGCACCATGAGGTCAGCCCGGTGTCAGGAGAACTGTGCACCAGACAGTGTGAGCGGGCAAGGGTGACTCTATGGTTGGGGAGAGAAAGCAGCATCAGCCAGCGGAGACCAAGGACAGCCATCGCTTCAGGGCCACCGAGCGTGGCAAGTTTCCCTTTGGGGTCCGTGGGCTGCCAGAGCCTGTGGGGGCCGTGAGAGGGCCGAGGTGGTGACTCGGAACCGCCGGTGTCTGGACTTGTCATTTCTCCTCTTCTAACTCCTGCAGTCTGGGCTCTTTTTCCCTCAGTCCCACAAGGCCCCCGGGGCTGAGGAGGGAGCGGGCAGGGGGAGCACGGGGCAGGGCCGGCAGTGTGGTCTAGAGAAAGGAAAATGGTCTCGGCCGCCAGGGAAAGGGGTCTCGGCGCTCCGGCCTCCAGGACTGTGAGAGGAGAGGACTGCGCAGAGCTCAAGCCACCCAGTTGGTGCTAACTGGTTCCAGCACCAAAGGAAACGCACACGACCGGCAGGACCTCAGAATAACCACGTTCCTAGGGCCAGGGGACTAATGCTAGTTCTGCTTTGCAAATGTAGGGAAATGGGTATTAAAGTAAAAGTGTAAGCTGACGCCACAAAACCCTGGTTTTTTCCCCTAGAAATTCCAATACACAGAGCTCAGGGGTTCCTGAAAATGAGGAATTGACGTGAGCCTTTTACATAGCCATTATGGGGAAATACGGATCCTGGGCAGCTAAACACACCATCAACAAATCCTTCTTCTGCATCTATTGAGATAATTAGATAATTAGATAATTTGTTTCTTAAGGGACAATAGAGTACATATGTATCATCCCATTTAAATGCAGCATTAGAAAAAATCTAATGTATAAAAGAATTTTGACATAACAGAATTGATCCTACATGAACTCTTTCAGAAAAAAGAAGAGGAGAGAATATCTCTCAGCCATTTTAAGAGGCCAGTACTATACGGATAACAAAACCAAAGACATTACCAAAAAGGAAATCTACAGACCAATGTTCCTCTTGAACAGAGATGCAAAAATTCTTAACAAAATATCAGCAAATCAAATTTAACAATATATGAAAAGGTTAATACATTATGACCAAGTGACTATTATCTCAGGATTGTAATTTTGGTTTAATATTCAAATGCCAATCAGTGTAATTTACCATATTAACAGACAAGGAAAGAAAAAAATTATATAATTATCTCAATAGCTGCAGAAGAAGGATTTGTTGTTATTCTATACCAATTGGTGATTAAAAAAAAAAACTCTCAGCAGAATAGAAATAGAAGAGAACATTGTCAAATGGATAAGGGGCATCTATGGAAAACTCAAAGCCAGCATCACACTTACTGTGAAAGACTGAGTGCTTTCTCATCCCTTTTATTTAGCATTGTCTTGGTGATCCTGTAGAGTGCAGAAAAAAAAAAACAAGACAAAGGAAAAAGACATAAAAGGAATGTAGAAGGGAAAGGAAAAAACAAAGCTGTCTTTGCAAACATCATGACCATGTGTATAAAAATTCACGACTACTCTTAAAAATCTACTACAACTGATACGTGAGTTTTGCAAGATCACAGGATACAAGATCAATATGCAAAACTCAGTTGTATTTCTATACACTAACCAACAAATGATTGGTAAATCAAATAAAAAATACAATTCTGTTTACTATAGCAAACAAAAGCATGAACTATTTAGGGATAAATTTAATAATACATGTTCAAGCCCTGTTCACTAAAAACTACAAAACATTGCTAAAGGAAATTGATGAAGACATGAATAGTGGAGAATTCACAGATTGGAAGATTCAATTTTGTTAACATGTCAGTTCTCTCTAATGGGTCTATAGATTCAGTGTAGTACCCATGTTAACCCCTGCAAGTTTTTGTTTTAAGGATTGACAAACTGATTCTAAAATTAGCATGGAAATGAAAGCAATCTAGGATAGACAAAGTAATTTTTTTAAGAAATGAACAAAATTGGAGAACATACCTGTTTTCAAGTTTTACTATAAAGCTACAATAATTCTGACCAATCAATAAATAGATCAATGGAGCAGAACTGACAGTCCAGAAATTGACCCACACATACATGGTCAATTGATTTTCCAAAAAAAAGGGAGGGGGTGCTAAGACGACTCAATTTGGAAAGGAAAGCTTTTTAAACAAACGGTGCTGGAAAAAAACATGGAAAAATATGAACATCAGTCCTTACTTTATGCCAAGATGGATCATGGACCTAAAAGAAAAAGTTAAATCTGTAAACATTTTAGAAGATTATATAGGAGACCATCTTTACAAACTTGAGGTAGTCAAAGATATCTTTGACAGGATAGAAAAAGCAAGACATAAAAGAAAAATATTATAAATTGGACTTTATCAAAATTAAAAACTTTTGCTTTTGGAAAGACACCATTAAGAAAATGAAAGAGCAAATAACAGAATAAGGAAAAATATTTGCAAACCACGTATCTTGTAAAGACGTGTATCAAGAGTAAAGAACTCTTACAACTCAGTAGTAAGAGCACAAATAAAAATCTCAAACAAAATTGGGTAAAATGTTTGAGCAGACACTTCACCAAAGAAGAGAGACATATGGGCAACAGGCACATGTAAATGCTTAACGTCCGTAGTCCTCAGGAAAATGAAAAAGGAATTCACAATGAAATAGTACTGTGCACCCTTTAGTATGGCTAAAATTTGAAAGACTCACCACATCAGGTGTTGGTGAGGATATGGAACTACTAGGGCTCTCAAACATTGCAGATGGGAGTGTAAAAGGATGCAGCCACTTTGCTGAAAAGCTTAGCAGCTGCTTTTAAAGTTAAACATATATCTACTATACAACAAAACTATTCCACTCCTAGGTATTTACTCAAGAGAAATGAATTATCTATTCACAAATGTTCGTAGTATCTTTAGTCATAATAGCCTAAAACAAGAAAAAATCCAGAGGTCCCTGAAGTGAAAGGATATCAATACAATGAAATTCTACCCAGCAATAAAAAGGAATAACCTATTGATACACACAAATGGCATGGAAAAATCTCAAAAACATTATACTGAGTGAAAGAAGAGAGCATGTTGTATCATTCCATTTAAATGAAGCATTAGAAAGCATGGATCTGTGGTTGCTGGGCCTGGGTTGAGAATGAGATGGCTGTAACCAGGCATGAGGAAATTTGGGGGACAGTGGAAACATTCTGCTTCTTGAGTGCTTGTTACAAGGGTGTAAACGTTTGTCAAACTCATCCAACTGTATACTTTAAATAGGTGCAGATAATTAGATATAAATTATTATAACTCCATAAAATTGATTTTAAAAATAAGATACTTAAAAGATACATCAAGCAATAAACATGAGCAAGAGAAAAGTATAGCGTCTATGTGCTATCACCACCTCTGGGCGATAACACTGTTAAAGATGCAAAGAAGTGGCCATTCCAAAGTTCAGGGCAGCGGTTACATCGCGGGGACAGGGGAGAGCTCTGGTTGACATGGGGAACATGGAAGGGCTTCTGGGATGGCTGACAAAGTTCCATTTCTTGACCTCGGTGGTGCCCCCCAATAATATTTCTTCAAGCCATGCATCTGACTTGTGTATATTTCTGTGATGGCTGGGTTCATGTGACAACTTGGCCAGGTGACGGTGCCCAGGTGTCTGGTCAAGCAAGCCCTGGCCTGTGACTGTGAGGACATTTCGGGAATTAAATCATCAGTAAGTTGAGTGCATCTTCGGCTGATGACACCTACACTCCTAAGGAGAGTGTCTTCAGCTATGAGAGACGTTTAATCCAATCAGCCGAAGGCTTTAAAAGGAGAAGTGATGACTTCATCAGTCAGAAGAGAGAACTTTCATCCCTACTTCAGCTAGCTTCTCCTGGGGAATTCATCGAAAACCTTCATCCGAGTTGCCAGCTTGCAGCCTGCCCTGTGGAATTAGGACTCATGCATTCCTACTGTTGCGTGAGACACTTTTTATAAAATCTCATAATATTTACAGATATCTCTGTTGGTTCTGTTTCCCTAGAGAACCCTGACTCATACAATTTCCTTGCCTGTTATTTTTAAAATTCAAAAAGACAACCAGATTATAAAATCACAATCCCTACCAGTAAGAACAAATTCAGAAATCATATGGTGTACCAACCATAGACATCTATACAAAACATTAAAATTTATAAATCCATCTTATTTTGTCATCTTGGTTTTCCGACTTCAAAAAATCATTTTTCCCTTTTGAATGTGATCTCCTTTCTACAAATAATTATTTGTGCATTTAAATGGGACATATCTGTCCTTAATTCTTTTTATAAGGAAATAATGTGCTTAATATAACACATTAAATAGAATTTTTCATACCTACCCCATCAAAATTGTGAATGTTTCTTAATGGTGCTTTGAAGTTTAAATGAAGTTTCTGGCATAGTCATTTATAGGAATGATTTGTGTGGACAGATTTAAGAACAGCTTTTTTTATTGTGCTATCCAATCTTGGCTTGAGTCCTGATTCTTTAGGTACCTCAGTTAAATTTTCATCACATGAATGGAAATTTTAATTTCCTCCAGGACTAGAAGAGATTTAATTTAGGAGTTTCCTGGATACAATCTAGTGCAGGTATCTTCCAGAAATGAGTGTGACTCTATCCATCTAGAAAGTAAATCTTTAATAGCAAAAATAAGCAGCCATCATCTACCAACTTTCAGTCTCCAAGTAAATACTGAAGTTCTCTCCTTCACTTCTAGCTTCAACTTAAGAGAAGTCTCAGATCTGAGATTTGGGAAGATTCCCACACTCTCCACAGAGAGCCCCAAACCTACCAAAAATTCACAATTTTCCCATGTCTTTTTTCAGAGAGTGAATAATTCCATGCACTACCTATTTTATCCATTTTTATGAAAATAACATTGTTAAAAGCACTTTGAAAAAGCATAAAGGATTATTAAAATAAAATATATTTTTATTATGACAGATTACTAACTTTTACTCCAGTCCTCTGTCTTGGAAGTTAACATTCCCGATCACAGGAAGAGAAGAGGAGGAGACAACAGTGACAAGTTCATGCACGTCGCTGTGGAGGGCAGGCAGAGGGCGGGCCTGGGGCTGTGCTCCCTCGGTTTCCGAAGGACGGAGATTCATTCTACCTGTGACTGAAAGAATATTTCCAACCCATGCTTGTAAGTCTACAAACAATCAGCAAAACCAGCCCTACACATACAGAGTTGATATTACACGGTTTTTTTTCTTAACTTCACCTACTCAAAATTAAGAATGTACCTTATTAGCAGTTCATTAGTTGGTGTGTTCTGCTCTTCACAAGCCAAAAAACCCATGATATGCTAGTGCCTTTTTTATTAAGCATTTCTGTTTCTATTGGTGGTGAAGAGCTTCAGACGTTCTTTGCATTGAGCAGTTTCCACGTGAACATTCAAAGGTAAGATGCCCACGTGTCAGTGGGCAAATTTTTCCATGTGAGCTAAAACATAGAACCAAAGCTTAAGGGCATGCTCCGAAAACCACTGTTTTAAAAGTTCCCCACAAAAATAGAAATCTATACATATATATACATACATCATCACATAAACAAATATGTAAATTCAAAGTTTATTCTTTTAGGTATACCTTGCACCGTATTACAAATGAAAGCTTAACTGTTTTCATATGTGAAATGAATATTATTACTTTGATCTACCTTGCAGATGCTAACACTTGATATTTGGTAAATCATTTTTTAAATAAAAGACATGTCAAGGACCACAAAATAGAAACTGCAGCTTAAACATTGACCGTTTCAATATTTATTGAGCATTTCCTATTTATTTTCCAAGCACAAAGGACAAATAAAATCCAGTTCTTACTCTCAGGGAGCTTACAGTCTGGTGAAAAACAACGAAAGTTAATCCAATCACGGCACTGGCCTTGGGTGCTGCAGGGGTGGACTGCGTTCTCCAGAGACAGACGCAGGGTTCAATCCCAGTGCTGCCACTTCCCAAATGTGGGAAGGTAACTAATCGCTGAGCCTCTGCTTCCTTACCCTCCACAGGGGGTAGTAAGAACCACCTCTTCAGATTGCTTCAAGAACCCAGTAAGACAGCACACGCCAAGGTCTGGGGCACTCGGTAACAATTGTTATTGTTGTTGTTGTAATTCTTATTATTTTTATAATAGTAGCTCTAGGTCCAGAGACAGGCAGACCTCGTTTTACTGTGCTTCACTTTATTGCACTTTGCAGATATTGCATGTTCTACAAATTGAAGGTTTGTGGCAACCCTGCATCGAGCAAGTCTATCGGCAACATTTTTCCAACAGCAGGTGCCCACTTTGTGTCTCTGTGTCACATTTGGTAATTGTCAGTTAGACTAGTTAGCATGAGTTACACCCTGTAAGATATAAGCCGACCTTCTGAGAGGTCACTAGACAGCAGCCCATCCCCTGCTTTCAGGAGGGCTTCGTATATTTTCATAAGATTTAATGCACTGCCGACTCTTAGTCAATTTTATATGGGCATGAAAATCTATGATATCAGTTCTAAGTGCCAATTACAGAAAAAACAAACTATCTTTCATTTATGGACAAAATGGAAATTCACTCCTGCATCCTGACAATAACTTACTCTGCAAGAAAGTTTAAAAAAAAAAAAAGACTCCTGAAGTCTTTATGTCATAATACACAGCACAGAAGACAGATGGATGAAAGCATCCAAGTGCTGGAAGTGTAGTCTGTAAATCAAAGGCAAAACTACTAATAAAAAGGGACTCAAATCTTCCTGAGTTCCTACATTATAGAGATATCCCAAAGAATTCTCTCCGGCCATGAATACCACTGTTTAACCAGCCACCTTTTAATTAGAGCTGTAAATTTACTTCCATTTACAGCGTTTCCCTCTCCAACAGGCAATCTACTCTTAATTACCCTTAACTGTCATCTACTTCAAAGACCAGCATGTGCTTTGGCTTCTATAACGCAGTTTTTCAGTTATTGTGGGGACAAAGAAGCTAACACCTCACGTCTTCGTGCTAACCTGTCTGCCCCATGTCTGCATATACTCGGAAACTTTTTTTGAAGCTCTTCATGATTCTGATTTTTATGTGCTTGGTATGTATTTCCTGAGATATGTTGAATTTTTAAAGAAGAGATAACACAGAGGGAGGTATGAGGTTCTCAGGAAGGACTTGGGGTCACGGCAACTCTTTATTTGCCCCTTGGCTTCACAGGCTCAAAAACTCGGTTGTTCAGTCCCCCTGGAGTTTGCGGGGACATCAGGACATGCTTCACAATTAGCGAACTCATTTAAGACTAAATCTAAGCATTTCTACTTTGAGTATTTTCAGGGAATATTATAAATTATTAAAAAAATGTTCACATCACTAACAAATGTAAAATGTAAAAGTTGTTGAAAATGTTGAATGAATTGGAAGCATCGACTAGGCTGGCAGTGTGTGCTGTACCCACAGCTATGCCAGGTGCAACCCCACGGGGCACTTCATAGCTCAGTGACACCAACCATAGGGGTTTCTTTTTTTTTATTATTAAATTCAGTTTGATTGAAATACATTCACATACCATACAGTCATCCATGGTATACAATCAACTGTTCACAGTACCATCATATAGTTATGCATCATCACCACAACCTATTTCTGAACATTTTCCTTGTATCAGAAAGAATCAGAATGAGAGTAAAAAAGAAAAGTACAAAAGAACACCCAAATCATCCCCCCCCATCCCACCCTATTTTTCGTATAGTCTTTGGCCCCATTTTTCTACTCATCCATCCATACACTAGATAAAGGAGTGCTATCCACAAGGTTTTCACAATCACACTGTCACCCCTTGTAATCTACATTGTTATACAGTCATCTTCAGGAGTCCAGACTACTGGGTTGGAGTTTGGTAGTTTCAGGTATTTACTTCTAGCTATTCCAATACATTAAAACCTCAGAGGTGTTATCTATATAGTGCATAAGAATGTCCACCAGAGTGCCCTCTCGACTCCATTTGAAATTTCTCAGCTACTGAAACTACTTCATCTCATTTTGCATCCCCCTTTTGGTCAAGAAGATATTCTCAATCCCACAATGCTGGGTCCAGATTCATCCCCGGGTCATATCCTGCATTGCCGGGGAGATTTACTCCCCTGGGTGTCGGGTCCCACGTAGGGGGGAGGGCAGTGAGTTCACCTGTCGAGATGGCTCAGTTAGAGAGAGAGAGAGAGGGCCACATCTGAGCAACAAAGAGGTACTCGGGGGAGACTCTTAGGCACAGTTATATGCAAGTTTAGCCTCTCCTTTGCAGTAACGAGCTTCATAAGGGCAAGTCCCATGATAGAGAGCTCGGCACATCAACCACCAGTCCCAATGTTTGTGACAACATCAGCATCAGTCCAGGTGAGGATGTCCAACACTTCTGCACTTTCCCCCAGCTCCTCAGGGGAGCCCTGTAAATATATTTTTATTCTCTGCCAAATTACTTTTGAGATGAGTCATTATTTCTCTCTAACCTATACTAACCTACCATATCTCACTTCCTATTCAAAGTTCCATGTAATTGTGGTGCTTGAACGAACCGACTGTAGAGTTATACTGTCTAGAAAATACAGATCCTGCACCAAATAGACATCTCTTCCCTTGGTCTCACATGAAAGTTGAAGTTTTAAAACACAGTCAGTTTCGAACTTTACCCTTTGGCCCAGTTTGCCCTAGTCTTAACCAGATCTGCTTCATTCGTATCACTAATTGAAGTCTGGGCTCTTTTTAAGCTTTTTTTTTTAACAGTTGCTGTTAAGCGCTAATACTGACATTCATATCTGCTGAGCTCTAGCTCTGAGTTTCAGGTGTCACACAGAGATACCCAGTGTTCCAGAGACCAATCAGGTTATATACAAAGGGATCAGCATCTCAGAGTTTGGAGACAGCCATTACAATTCAGGAATAGGTTTGACTGCTGTAAGAGCTTACAGTCTAGGGACCATTATGATAATTGCTCCCCACTTAGACTGTGCTCTAAGATTCAATTCTGAGTTTACACATTGTAGTTAGTCCATATTGGTGAGGCATTATAGTGTTTGCCTTTGTTTCTGGTGTACTTCACTCAAAGTGCTGTCTACAGGTTCCATTCACCTCGTTGCATGTCTCACAGCTTCACTCCTTCTCATAGTTGCTCAATATTCCATTGTATGCACACACCACAGTTCACCATTCTGTTCCTCAGTTCGTGTACCCTTAGGCCACCTCCACCCATTGCAAATCATGAATACTGCCTCCATGAACACCAGTGTGCAAATGTCCGTTCATGTCTCTGCTCTCAGATCTTCCAATGGCATACCCCATAATGAGGTTGCAGGACCTAACCATAATGGTTTTCCGTTGAGTATGTGCTCATGTGGAGTTATAGAGGCATGGCCCCTCTTGCCTTTTACCACGTCCTCCCTCCAGTCCATTTCCAGGTGCCCTGCAGACTGCTGTCCATTGGTGGTGATGCAGACAAAACTGTCACTCATTTATTTACTGAGTGTTTCAATCGCAGTAGTCGATCAAGTCACCTCTATTGGCCCTGGACATTTTCCCAGGCTTCATAATCAGAATTTACAATGTTTTAGGGTCAATGGCCCCTTTCTCGCTTGAGAGGTACTCGGAGCCCCTGGTGCCAGCCAGGGAGTCACCAAGCAGATGTTCTTTTACGAGGTCCAAACCCTGAGCAGAGGAACACTGAAAAACACTCCATGCCATCCCATCCTGGCCAGCCTTGTCTGGCTTCTCGGCTCTGGAACAGTCTTGATCCCTCCCATCCCTAAGCCAGTTCTAGTTTCTGATTGATGTGGATGTTCCCTGATCTCATTCTACTGTGAGTTAAAGTCAGTTTCCATCTCTGACAACCAAAGCACCTAATGATGGAGTGAATTGTTTCTGCATGTGGCTAATCTTCCTTCGTTTTTTTGGTTTTAACTAGTGTCACCCTTCAAAAAACCTCTGGAGAAACCTGAGGGTCAACAAAGGCACCTGAACATTGTGGACATTGGGTACAAAGGGACGTGGGTGTGACACCCTAGAGGCATAAGCCCATCTCTAGCTGAAAACTCGAGTCAGGAGGGAAAATCCTGCTATGCGAACGATGTCTAAATCTTAAAGTAATCATTCCCCTTTGGACCAGACTGCTTCTAAGTGGAAAAAAGTAAAGATAATTCCAGGAAGAAAAAGCACCTTTATGTTCTTAAAGATACTGTTTGTACATTTAATATAGTCCTGCCTTATTTTTTGTCTTCCTTACTCATATATCCCAATGCTACTATAGGATTTGACATGCAGACACTGAAGGGAAAGCTTTTGCTCTAAGTATACCTAAAGGTGAAAAAAAGAGTCATTTTTTTCTTAAAGATTGCATCGGATGCTCTCGAATGTGGTTTTCTTTGAAGAGCAGGTCCCCACCATTGGGCATAAGAAAGAGGAGAATAACTTGGCCAGATTGAAAACTAAATACTTGACCTTGACCATCAGAACCTGGGAGCATTTTAGAAACAGCATCTTGAATTTGAACATTTGCACTAACTTCAGGGCTGTAACAGTCGAACACATTTGCTACGTTCTACTCATGTCTGAAGGATTTTATCAAACTTTGGGAAAAATTATTTCACACAAGAATGCAACGCAATTTTAAGGTAGTGAGGTGTTTCTGTGCCCAACGCAGCAGTGTGATCTGGAAAATGACTCAGACAGCAAAAGCAGCCTGAGTGAGTGGTGCACAAAATGGGGTTGCAGTGTTTTAGCGATGAGAGCGATCGAGGGTGGCTTCCTCTGGGTGGCACCATGTGACAGATATCTGTGGGGACTGCATAGAACGTGTCACTTTATTTCCTTTTTATGTCTTCAAAGGAAATGCTATTACAGGGAAATAGAATTGTTGACCCATATTTGCATTTCTGTTTTGCTGCAGGTAAGGATGCACCTTAGTAATAATCAGGAGCCCAGTCCTCTCACCTGCTGTGCCAATTTGAATATATTATGTCCCCCAAAACACCATTATCTTTGATGTAATCTTGTGTGGGCAGACCTATCAGTGTTGATTAGATTGTAATTCTTTGAGTGTTTCCATGGAGATGTGCCCCACCCAACTGTGGGTGATGACTCTGATTGGATAATTTCCATGGCGGTGTGGCCCCACCCATTCAGCATGGGCCTTGATTAGTTTACTAGAGCACTATATAAGCTCAGACAGAAGGAGCAAGCTTGCTACATCCAAGAGAGGCAGTTTGAAGACAGCTGTTGAAAGCAGACTTTCGTTCCGCAGAAGCTAAGAGAGGAAAAACACCCTAAGAGCAACTGAGAGTTACATTTTTGAGGAACTGCAGCCTAGAGAGGAACGTCCTGGGAGAAAGCCATTTTGAAACCAGAACTTTGGAGCAGACGCCAGCCACGTGCCTTCCCAGCTAACAGAGGTTTTCCGGACACCATTGGCCATCCTCCAGTGAAGGTACCCGATTGCTGATGTGTTACCTTGGACACTTTATGGCCTTAAGACTGTAACTGTGTGACCAAATAAACCCCCTTTATAAAAGCCAATCCATCTCTGGTGTTTTGCATTTCCACAGCATTAGCAAACTAGAACACCTGCTGAGTTGAGAAGTTGAGCTTCCTGTCGTTCCTCTGGGTTGAGGTGGCCTGAGGAACCCCACTGAACCTGAACTGGTCCTTCATTCAACCAGCATCTGGGGCACCTGTTCTCCAGTGCAGGAAAAGGCACCTACATTTCATGGGGGAAACAGAATATAAAAAAATAAATGAGTAAGTCAAAAAAGATGGTGGTGATAGATTTTAGACTCGGGAAAAACTCGGGTAGAGTGCCGGACAGGGATGGGGCAACTGCTGGGCCGGGGGCCGGGGGGAGCCCCAGTGAGGATGTGACGTTCTACTGATGTGGCAGCGTCGGTCCTGAGACAGTCAGTAACAGCAGCCTTCTAGGCAGGGCCCTGGGACGGAAATGAAATGGTGAGTTAGAGACAGAAAAAGCCATGAGCCTGGTCTGTCCAATGGTGGGCAGGTGGTCAGAGCCAGGCCGGGGGGGGCTCAGCAGACAATGCTGAGGGGTGTGGGTTTTACACTAATGGAATGGGAAGCTAGTGGAAGGCTTTAAGCAGAGAAGTGACTTGATCTGATTTACATTTTTAAAAGATCAATCTGGCTGCTTCTTGGAGAAGGTAAGGGGTGACTGGAGACCACTGAGGTGGCCTGGAGAGGAGATGATGATGGTTTGAGCTAGGAAGGCAGCAGACCGATGAGGGACGGGGAGAGATTCAGGATATGCTCATGGGTATACATGTGGGATGTGCGGGAAAGAGAGGAGTCAGGGATGACTCCCAGGCTGTCGGTCTGAGCAGCTGGACAGTGCCATTACTGAGCTGGGGGTGACAGGAGGAGTGGGGGTCTTGGGGGCAGACCTCAGGAGTTCCATCACAGTCATGCTGTGCTGTGACACGTTGCCTACTGGACACACATGTGCACACATTGACCAGGCATTGGAAACACGAGTACGGAGCTCTGGGGAGACCCAGTTTTCAGGATTCATCGGCACAGATGGTGTTTAAAGCCGTTACTCTCAGGGAGGTTGGCTCAAGAGAAGGTGCCACAAAGTAGAGAACTGGGACCCAAGACAAGGCCCCTGGGCCTTCAACACTTGGAGATTGAGCAGAGGAAGTCAAGCTTCCTCTCCTAGGACAATAACCCGTTTTAGTTTGTTCCTCCAACAATGTCACTGTGAGAATAAAGAGAATAAAATATAATTTGTTTCATAACCCAAATTTATAGGCACTCAGTTTTGCCCAGTTTAAGTTCCATATGTATAGTCCAGTGTCCTGGACTATAGAGCACTGTTCTTAAGAAAAATCTCTCTAAGCCGTAATCTTGTCCACAGTGTAGACCCAGGGCAGCATCACTGGGCTCGGCCCACAGGTCAGCCTCGTGAAATGGAGAAGTTTCAAGTGATGGGAAGGGAGAGTGGCAATGTTGGTTCTTTGTTATTAGGCATCTTCTTGAACACACAGCACAGAAATGCAATAGAAACACACTGGAGTGATGTAGGACGTCATGACACTCACAAAGCACCTTCTGGAGTCGCACACTATAGCCGTTTGAATAGCGTTCCCCATATCCACGTGAAGATGAGGCCCTACTGGACAAGGGTGGGAGCTAAATCCAATGAGGGTGTCCAGATAAGGAGAGGGGGACTCGGAGACACACAGAGGGAGAAGCCGAGTGAAGACGGAGGCAGAGCCTGGTGGCTACAGCTAAAGCCAAGGAACGCCAAGGGAGTGCGGCCCACCAGCCTGATTTCAGCCCTCTGCCTCCAGGACCGTGCGAGGACCGGCTTCCGTTGTTTGAAGCCCCCAGTTGGTGGTAATCTGTTACGGGCCCTGGGCACTGAGTCGAGGCGTCACCCACCACGTCTCACCCAGGCCACAGGAGGCCTCGGTACAGACCTGGGCCTGCAACAGAGCCTGACGTTCGGAGAAAATAAAATGAGGCATCCTGTGATGAATTATAAAGCAAACTCTGAACCTAAAATAAATCTGCCAAAGAGAAGGGTAGCGTTGTAGAATCTTGAACCTTTATACCAGCTGTCTGGTAAGAGAGAACCCCCGAGCGCCTTTAGCGAAAACCCACGGACTGGACAGGAGCACAGACAGCTGCTTTGCATATCTCTGCTAAACTTCCTTTTCAAAACCCACTCTTTGTGGAAGTCATAAACGCCAGAATTTTAATGTAAAAAATAAGAGAGTTCATTTCGCTTCAAGAATATAGCCCCCAGGCAGGGCAGTTTTGCACCAGGTTCTCAGCGATGACCCAAATGCCCTCTCACTGAGGGTCTCGGTTTCCTCCAGATGGCGAAGCTGGGAGATTTGACACAAAGCTCCCCAGGAGAGGTCACACTCAAATGCTACCAGTTTTCCATACTTGAAGAGGAATGACTGTCATAGAGAAAGGGAGGGTGTGACAGGAAGCCATGTGCCTGACATGGGTCTGGCTATCCAGTCACACTTTGCTGATTGACCACGTTGCCTTGGGCTGGCACCGCCATCGTCTTCCATTTAAACCAGCCCACAGCGCCTCCTGCAGGCGGAGAGCAGGAAGCTTGTAGGGTTGGGTTGGGTAGGGTCGGTTTGGGTCGGTTTGGGTTGGGTTGGGTTGGGTCAAGTACTCTTTAGATACAGGATAGGGGATGAAGAATATGAATTGTCTTGATCTGCCAGATTTAAGGGAGTTTAGCTTTGCCACCTTTAACTTGTATTTGCAAAGCTTGTGGCCAGCAGAATCAGCACCCCTGACCATTTCTTTCTTTCAATACAAACTAAAGTCATTTTAAATCTAAGTAACCTTAGAGAGAAACATGTCCCCTCCTTTTCACCTTAATAGACATAATTTGCATCTTTATGACTTTTCTGATTTTAAACTCTGTGTAACTTTAGTTTGAATGGTTAAAATAACATGCATCCTAAACTTCATTTAATTTTTTATCAATTATTATTTTGCATGCTTCATTACAAAAAAATACAGTGTCCTTATCAATTGAAATGCTGCAGAAAAGCATGTTAAGTTGCTGGACAATAATTTACTTAATCATCTTTATATGTTTTGCCTTTTACTAGAATTTAATCTAAATGATGTATATAAATCTTTTCTTTGTTTCCTGCGGTCGGGGTTACTGCTTCTAGGGGGAGTGGCGGCCGGTAGCCGAGCCCTCAGCTCTCGGGGCTGCTTAAAGGGTACCGGCGGCGGGGGCTCTTTCCCGGAGGCGAGGGGGAGGCGGAGGACGTGGCCAAGGTCCTCGGCGAGAGGCGTGCAAGGTATGGAGGGCGGCGATAAGGACAAAAAACACTCTTCATCCAGTAGGAGTATGCGCCAAAGAGAGAGATTTTATTTAGGGGGGTTACAGGTTATATAGGTTGGTAAGAGGGGCAGGGCTGGAAAGGAGGTGAAGTAGCCTAAAATGGCAATATTGAAGGGAGAGGGGCTAGGATTGGTTCTGAGAGGACGCAGGAGCCGTTGCAACGGGCGGGGGTTGTTTGGGCCACGGTGCATGCGCACTGGCGGTGGCAGAAGTGGCCTTGGCACAAGGGAGTATGTGGGTAAGATAAGGAAGTGGGGAAAGGGCAGTTGGGAGAAAGGCGGTTTCCTCCGGCAAGCCTCCCCTGCCAGTGGCATTTTGGGTGAGGAAAAGGGAGCTGCCTTGACCTCGCTCCTCAGGCTCGGGGGGGCTGCAGAGGGCACTCACGCCCGTACCTACTACCCTCCCCAGGGGGTGATATCAAGTCCCCTGGCCCAGGCCTGGTAAGTCGAGGCACAAGCTCAGCTACCCGCAATTCCCCTTTCTTTTCTAATTAGAGGAAGAGGCTTTACCGGAGAGGCCCGCTAAGGGTGAGGGAAGGGGGAGGTAAGGGAAGGGAAAAAGGGGTTGACGGTGGCTCAGCGAGGCTGGAGCTCAGTGTTGGTGTGGTGCCCGGGCGCTCGACAAGGGCTTCGCTGCAGCGGGCTGGGCGAAGGTGAGGGGTTTAAAGTTCAGGGGTTTAAAGTTCAGGGGTTCAGAGAAGCTGGAACTCGAGGCGAGAGCGATGTTCAGGTGATTGAGAAGGGCCTCGCGGTCGGCGGGTTGACCGGTGGCATTGAGGTCGCGGAGGGTTGGCTGTCATCTTGGAGTGGGGGGCGTCAGAGGTGGCGAGTCGCTGATACTGGATTTGCACGAACGAGGAAAAAATGGCATCCGTTTGTTTCCTTACAAGCTGGACAATTTTGCGGATGAGGCAGGGTCCTAAGATGAGAGCTAGAATAATTATTAATAGGGGGCCAAGAAAAGGAAGGATGTATGGGAGGATGGGAGTGAAAAAACTGGACCAATAACTGGTGGCTTCACGATCTCTTTTACGCTTTTCCAGTCCCTCTCGGACCCTTTTCAGGCTGTCCTCGACGAGACCTGTGGAATTGGCATATACATAGCACTCTTCTCCTAGGGCGGCGCAGAGGCCTCCTTCTTTGAGGAGGAGAAGGTCAAGACCTCGGCGGTTTTGGAGCACGACTTCAGAGAGGGAATTGACAGAATTTTTTAGATGGTAAATAGCGTTTTGTAAGTGACGAATGTCCTCGTCAACAGCCGCCCTGAGGTGAGTTAGGGCGGAGCCTTGACTGGCTAGTGCAGCGATTCCGGTGCCAGCGCCGGCAAGACCTAGGAGGGAGGCAATTGTAAGGACGGTGATGGGCTCTCGCTTTTGCAGAAGGGCAGGAGCTGCAGTTCTTTCCAGACGGAGGAAGAAGTCTTCTTCGCTGTGGTATAAGACCCTAGGGATAAGGACAATTAGGAGGCAAGTTTCTTTATATTCACTGATGATATTCGTGCTGAGACAGGGGGTAAGTCCTGTAGAGGAGCAGAGCCATTGGGAGGAGTTATGAGGAATGAGAAACTTTGCCGAGCTGCTGGGAGATGAGTAGCTGGCACAGGCAGTGAGGTCGGGAGAGTTACTGGAGCGAGGGCGGACGCACTTTCCTGTATAGGAGACTGAATGAAAGGTCAGGGGGACGGCAGAGGTATTCCAACTGCACTCCGAGGGGCTGTCTTCTGTGCTTTCTGAAAAGGAGAGGTTGGAGGCAACGGGCTCGTACAGTGAGGAAGAGGTGGAGAGGCAGAGCCAGCAGGAGGAGGTAAAATTGGGGTTGGAGGAGTTCACTGAGGCAAAGGCGGCTTGGATGAGGCTGAGGAGGGGAGAGGAATAACGAGAAGGGGGCAGAGGAAGCTGGGGTGGTGGGGTTTGAGATGTAGTTGAAGTACGTTTAGTTGGAACTAAGGTGCGGCTGGAGAGCTGTGGAAAAAGGGGGTTAATGACTTTATTGGGACCTATGCCAGAGGGTGTTTTTAAAGCAGTATTTTGGTATGGTTGGCTTACAGCCTCCTTTTTTATTAGAATAAGTGATCCTCGGTCGGTTCCTTTCTCATAGATTCTGAAGCCTCAAGTTTGACCGAGTAACCAGGAGGGATCAGTGGGGAGCTGCACTGTAAGATTAAGATGTGTGCAGGATCCCTCGCTTTCTTGGCCGAGCCAGTTAATTGTAGGGAGTTTGCACCCTGTAGGGGCCCACTTTAAGGTAAGGTAATGATTAGGAACAGGAGGCTTCCAATTAGTGGCTAATGTTTCACACCCCCAATATGCACAGTAGTACTCGTTGGGGGAATTGCAGTACGATTTTCCAGGATTTGAGGATGGGCACATGTAATATTGGGCCTGGGGATCACTTACCTTTCGAGCGCAGGTTTCTTCGACTCTGGAGACAAAGGTGGCGAAAGGCTTACTCGGCTTCTGGAAGAGCTTGGTGAATTTATTAGGCCGACAGGCAGAGCAATTGGCAAATGCTCGTAAGGCGATTTCCCAAAGGATAGGCCAAAAGGTGGCAGGTGCATTAATATAAGCAGACGCATTTAGAAACGCTCCAGTGCCCAAATAGGCTTCGGGGGGATGATAGACTCCAAGGCTGCATCTTGCTCACTTTGCTTAGCTGCTTCCGCCTGGAAGTGAGCACGCCAGTCAACAAACTGACCGGGGTTAAGAATGGAACGGGCGAGCGAGGCCCAGTCTTGGGGGATGCAATAGTTCATGGCGAGATCCTGTAGTATTTGGGAAGCATATGGGCTACCTAACCCGTCCTCCTTGACGGCCTTGCGAAGCTGCTTGATAGTATCTAAGTCAATGGGATACCAGTCATGCGGCCTCTGTGGGGTGGGGGTAAGGTTAAGAGGAAAACAGCGAAAAGCACGAGAGAAAGGAGGACACGCTTGCAGAGGACTTGGCGCGGGAGTGGGGGTAGGGGGAGCGTTGCCCCAAGGGTTGCCTTGAGGTGCTGAAGGCAGCCAGGGGTTGTTAGTTGGCAGGGTGGAAGGAGTGGCGGCAGCTGCCGGTAGCGGCTCCGAGGGGGAGCTCGCCGGAGGGAGAGGCGGGAGTGGGAGGCCCCAAGCGTCGCAAGATGGCGGCGCGGTAGGCGTGGCTAAGACACAAGATGGTGGATCAGCCCCGCCCTGTGAAAGGGTGGGGTTCAAGGCATAAGATGGTGGACTAGCTCCGCCCTGTGGAAGGGCGGGGTAAAGCGTATGCGGTTTCCGGCCCAGCTTAGGGCTGATGTCATCGCCAAAGCATTTCCTCCCCTCGATGGAAGAAGAAGGAGGAAGTTCGCCATCTTGGCGTGGCGCAGTGTTATTTTGCTTTTTGGGAGTCACCTCGAGCGCGTTGTTAATCTGCTCGACTAAGGACTCCGTGTCCGAGTCATGATTTGAATTAGTATCGCTATCTGAGTCTGTTGGCTGGGTTGATAGTGCCTCCTTGGATTTAACGGGGCCTCTATCAGGGGGGAGGGAGCCTTGAAGGCAGGAGCGGATGGTTATCAAGGTGGGGAGCAAGCCGGGAGGGAAGCGCTTGCTCTCATGTTCCATGGCGTTAGTGACTCGATCAATAAGGCGATCATAAGTAACAGGGTCCCAAAGATGACAAGTGGTGAGCCATGGGTTAAAGGGCAGCAGGAGATCCCAGTATATCTGCAGCTGCCGGACAGACACTTTACAGCGATGCGTGTCTAGGAGACCCGCTAGAGCACGAACTTGAGGTGCCTGACATGTAGATATACGATTACCCATAGCTGAGGGGAGAGGAGGGGGAGTTGCTCCCGAGCCGGGCCGGCCGGCTGGCGGGGAGGAGAAGGAGGAGTAGTTTACTGAGCAGAGAGAATGAGATAAACTGTGGCTGCAAGGCCGAAGGAGACGGCGAGAGCAGAAAGCAGTGCCCTTTGGCAACGAGAGCAGTCAGGGGGGGGCGGTTGCAAAGAGGCACACGGCACCAAATGAGGAAATAAAGATACAAAGAACTACAGCAAAGTAATGGAGGGGAAGAGGGAGAGTGTTAGGAGGAACGGGGGTCATAGAAGTGCGCATACAAGAGGACGAAGAGAGCGTGGGGGAAGGGAGGAGTTCCTACTGGATGAAGAGAGCGTGGGGGAAGGGAGGAGCGGCTTCGGAGCAAGGAACCTCACACGGCTCCGGAAGCGGCGAGGGAGAGGCGGCCCTTTACCTTGCAGGCGAGGAAACGGGAAGCTGGAGAGGCGTCCGGGCGAGCGAGTGACCTGCCAAACTGTCATGTGGAGACGCTCCTCACACGGGGCACCAGTTGCGGTCGGGGTTACTGCTTCTAGGGGGAGTGGCGGCCGGTAGCCGAGCCCTCAGCTCTCGGGGCTGCTTAAAGGGTACCGGCGGCGGGGGCTCTTTCCCGGAGGCGAGGGGGAGGCGGAGGACGTGGCCAAGGTCCTCGGCGAGAGGCGTGCAAGGTATGGAGGGCGGCGATAAGGACAAAAAACACTCTTCATCCAGTAGGAGTATGCGCCAAAGAGAGAGACTTTATTTAGGGGGGTTACAGGTTATATAGGTTGGTAAGAGGGGCAGGGCTGGAAAGGAGGTGAAGTAGCCTAAAATGGCAATATTGAAGGGAGAGGGGCTAGGATTGGTTCTGAGAGGACGCAGGAGCCGTTGCAACGGGCGGGGGTTGTTTGGGCCACGGTGCATGCGCACTGGCGGTGGCAGAAGTGGCCTTGGCACAAGGGAGTATGTGGGTAAGATAAGGAAGTGGGGAAAGGGCAGTTGGGAGAAAGGCGGTTTCCTCCGGCAAGCCTCCCCTGCCAGTGGCATTTTGGGTGAGGAAAAGGGAGCTGCCTTGACCTCGCTCCTCAGGCTCGGGGGGGCTGCAGAGGGCACTCACGCCCGTACCTACTACCCTCCCCAGGGGGTGATATCAAGTCCCCTGGCCCAGGCCTGGTAAGTCGAGGCACAAGCTCAGCTACCCGCAGTTTCCCTTTTAATTAATTCTTTCAGATAACAGGCACGGTGAACAGTGGCAGGTGCACAGGTTTTGGAGGAAGGAAGATTTGCATTCAGATCTGGACTTTGCCACTTTGGGGCAGTGTGTCCTTGGAGATGTCAATGACCTCTTACATTCTTCATGACGGGGCTAATCAGACTTTCTCGGCGGGATTGTTACGAGGCTTAAATGCAAATAGAGCTTCCATTGTGCTGCAGAAAAAATTAGCAACTATAAAAATCATTAAGGAGAGATGACCAGTCTTCTCAGATCCCCCACTTCCAAACACAAAGCCCACTCACTGGCCCTCCCCCGTCCACTGAAACAGGAAGGGTTTCCAAGGCTGGAATCAAAGCAGCCGAACCACCTACCACAGTAAGAGCAGGAAGGAAGGGAAAATCTCTACACAAGGCAGAGCCTGGAGGCAGCATTTTAGGGAGACACCTGCAGGAGATTCCGGGTCAGCTTCATCACAAGGACAGCTGGAGGGTGGAGGAAGGGGCTGCTCAGCCCTTTAGTGTTTTCCCAGCAAATGAAAATAAAGAATGCAATCACCTTTTAAAGCCTGGGACTGCTAAACGCTGCCTCTGGAATGCAATTTTGCCCTGGAAATAAGCAATGTGGACCTCTAGGTATAGACAGATTGCACTGATGTTGTTAGCAGCCGAAGAGCTGTGCCAAGGGCCTCCCCGTCTCACGGGCACCAGGGCCTCCAGCTGGCAACGCGTGCTGGTCCTCAGGCCCCCGTGGAAACTGAGGGTATCGGGGCTCACCACGCAGTCTGGCCAGGTGTACCCGGCAGCCTGGCCAGGGGCTGAATCTTTGGGGGTGCCGCTGGACAGTGCTCTTCTTTCACAAGCAGCAAAGGCAAGGCAGGGGTGTGCCAGCTCTTCCCCCCGAGACCACCTCCCTGCACTCCTGGCCGTCGTGGCACACGGGCCCAGCCTCGGTGTCTGTTATCTCAGCCCCTCCGGTGGGCTGTCTTCGGCTACACAGCAAACTGCAAAAGGTCTGCTCCAGAGATACCACACGGACGAGAGCAGTGGCTTCAGCCTCAGATGCTGTAGGCACAGTGAAACTTAGGACAGTTTTCGAGACACTTTGTCTTGTCCTGAACACGTAATGAAAAGCCAAACACGGAAACAAAATGTCTGTATTAGCTCAAAGTTGCAAGTAGATGGAAAGCAAAATTTAGAACAAAAAATCATGATGAACATCGGTTCACAGCAACCGTGTAGCCTGACCAGCCCTGCAAATAAATACCATCTGCCATAGTAAGTAGTTAGGAAGTACATATCTTTGCATTGTACATGGCAAGCGGAATGCACTGGATATTCACATTTATAAAAGGAATGGACACTCCAATGCCTCAGTCTCTGCAATTAAAAAATGAAATAAAATTGAAGAAATCTGGAAAAATCAATGTTTGGATCTCCACCAATCTATACTCATTGAAGTCAAGGGGCAATCCCGTAGCTTCTGCCCACGACACCCGGCAACACAGCGCTCGAGTCCAGGCCATGTGCTAAATAAGTTTTCTGTGATCTTGGGGTAGATTAAACTTGGGAGAAATTTCCAGTCTAGAAGAATTCGATGAAAAAACTTCTGGAATCCTGAGATGGAGGGGGACATCTAGTAGTGAGGCCTGAAGACTGTGGCCCCCACCCCAGATGCACACATCCACCACCTGCTGCAAACACGCACACAGGGGAAAAGAACTGTCACCGTCAACCAAGAGTGGGAAAGAGACGTCTGTGTGGGGAGGGCCTTTGGGTGAGCTGGACTCGGCAGGGCTGGGGTGGTGGCCGGCTCAGCAGCCTGTTTGCAGATGGGGCTGGGGTCCCTTGGGGGAATTTCCCCACCCGGCGCAGTCACCTCCGCCACCCGCTGCAGAAGCTGCCCTCTTCTTCCCCAGCGTCCACAGCTGCCCCCTGAGTCCCTTCTCTTCCTGCCAGATGCCAAGACCCTCTTCACAATGTGGAAGGAGAGGCAGGGGATGAGGACAGTGCTCAGGATGAAACTGGCTTCACCACACCCTGGGAAGATGGCTGCTAAGGAGCCTCTGTAACTGTTAAGAAAACAAGTGGAACAAATAAATAAAAATAACACAGGCCCTCTAATGGGACATCACTGGATTCCTTTCCTTGGCAGATAAGAGGAGAGGGTAGTAAACGCAACTTCCTCCCACTTGGGGTATCCGCCTTGTAAGAAAGTAAGTCGGGTAAGTTCTTCCTGGTTTGTATTGCATATAAAGAAACACTCCTCTGTCCTCTTTGTGCGCTGTGCCCCCAGCTTCTCAAATCATCTCTTCTATAGATCCCTCCTAGGAGACACAGGCCTGAGAGCACCCTGAGGGCAGTGGAGCCTTTCCTGTAGTTAGGGTTTGAAGCTGTTTCTATCCCACTAGGAACAGAAAACCCAATGCCACAAAATAAATGTGTCAGCGGAGTCCCCCCCTCTGCAGTCTTGGGCTCGCATCCTGCTTCAGGGAAGGGGGAGCTGACTGTGGGGGAACCAGCTGCAGGCCCCGTGAGTGTCCTGTGCTGGGGGGTGCCCGGCTCCAGTAGCCTCCATCTTTTCCATTTATTTTGTGGTTCAGGTAACCCGGGATTTCTGGCAAAAAGCTGTACACCCTCGTGGCTGCTCAACCTGCTGCAAAAATAAAGCAAAACAAGGGAAAGGGCCTTGCTAGGTCTTAAAATGCAAACTTTACAGAGGCTTGAAATCCTTCGAAGGAAACAGCCAAGAGAGCAGGGATTGGTGGGCGATGGATTAGAGACAAGTGGAAAGTGCCTTGGCAAGGAAAAAAAGCTCCCAGATTGTCACAGCAGCCTGGGGGGACCCACGTGCAGCACAGCATGTGGCAGAGGGGAGAAGCGGCTGCCTGTGGCTCGTCGGGACTGTAGGGGATCAGAGGGGAACGGATCCGGGGATATATGTCGGCTCCCTGGGGGCTGTGGGGCAAGCAGCGGTTGTCACCAAGAGTGGCTCGGAGCTGCAGGAGCAGGTCACCGGGAGCTTGTCTGAAGCTCACGTTTGGACCCACCTCTCTTAGGGCAGCAGACGCTCCCCTGCAAGGCCCAGCAGAATGCGTGGGACAAACCTTCCAGGCGATTCTGCACCTGCCGAGCCTGGGGGCCAAGGGAGCCGTGTTTCCATCGGGCTGTCTTTTCCGAGCTGTGCCCTCTGCATCCACGGAGTGTGTGTTTGCAGTTTGGGAAGACGATATTAACCTTTAAATCCTGGCTTGTTTTAAGCCAGTTGTGCTAATGGAAGGAATAATAAACACAAATGTGGGGTTTCAAGATATAGTAATAAGTTATCCACATTGATAGAAAAGGGGCAACAAGAAAATATACTAAGATTTTTTTTCCGCTTTTTCTAACGGTCGAGTGTGAGGACCTCGGAACGCTCCTGTGTTTTCACTTGCCGGGAGCCTCAGGGACACCTGTCAGCCCTTCTCCCTGTGAGACGGGGAAGCCGGCAGGTGCCCAGGTTAACGGCCAGTTCGCGGTCCTGGGTCCGAGGAAGGCGGATGGCAGGTGCGAGCTGCCGTGGGGTCGCTGATCTCAATTTGGGGACACAGTGAAAGGCTGAGCGCTCGGCCCTCCTTACGGAGCTGGACGGCGCCTCTCACCTGCCCGGCTCCGCGCCACCGAGGGGCGGCTGCTGTCCGGGAGGCCGGGCCAGCCCCCGCCGCGGGCGCCTGCCAGGGGGCGGGAGACTTTGCTTCGTTTCCTCCCTCCCTGCGGCACCAGCGCCGGTGCCGCCTCCCGGCCGATGGGGCGGAAACGCCAGGGGAGGCCGGAGCCCGCTGGGAGCGCAGAGGCGCGGCCCGTGCTGGCCGCAGACGGCGGAGACTTCCTGGGCTCTGTCTCCCGCCTGTGAGGGGCTCGTCTTCATCTCCCCCCCTGGGGCAGGCCCGGGCGGGGGACTAGCGGGGCCGCTGTGCCTCCCGACGGCGCGCCCCTGCCCTGCGCCCGGGCGCCAGCCCCTGTCCGGGGTGCTGAGGGGTGCGCTGCCTGGGGGCAGAGCCTGTCTGCTGCGCTTCGCTTTGGGGAGTGGAATAGGTGGGAGGGCGCGTGGCCGTGTAAGGTCAGCCCGGGGCAAGGAGGGCGAGCAGCCGTCGGGCGTCTCACGTCCGGGCGAGGCGGCGCCCGGGGTCTCGGGGAAAGCGCCCGGGCTGGAGACGCCCCAGGCCCGGGTTAGACAGTCACGGCTCCGACTGAAAGTCAAAACTCAGAGCAGCAGGCTTTGGAAACACAGTTATGCCGTGTGCTGCCAGGTACCTGAGGCGTCTGCTAATGCAAAACCATATGACCTCGAAGAGTATAAAATTGAAATGTCCCATTCCAACACTCGTTGCAAGTCGACTATTTTGCCCTGGTCCATCTTCTGCTGTAGCTTTTAAATAACTAAAGGAATTAATGCAAGCTGCATTTTTTTCATTCTAACTGGGTCTCTTCTGTTTAAAGTCTTGATAAACAGTGAAGTGGACAAGATGCTGACACCTGAGATTTTTTTTTAAAAAAAAAGGACAGGAGGTAATTGGTCTTAGAAGCAAATCAGTAACTTGAAGGAAAATAGAAGTGTTTCAAGAAAAAATTCTACGATGTATTTTTTTTTTAAATCATCATTTTATTGAGATATATTCACATACCACGCAGTCATACAAAACAAATTGTACTTTCGATTGTTTACAGTACCATTACATAGTTGTACATTCATCACCTAAATCAATCCCTGACACCTTCATTAGCACACACACAAAAATAACAAGAATAATAATTAGAGTGAAAAAGAGCAATTGAAGTAAAAAAGAACACTGGGTACCTTTGTCTGTTTATTTCCTTCCCCTACTTTTCTACACATCCATCCATAAACTAGACAAAGTGGAGTTTGGTCCTTATGGCTTTCCCAATCCCATTGTCACCCCTCATAAGCTACATTTTTATACAACTGTCTTCGAGATTCATGGGTTCTGGGTTGTAGTTTATTACGATGTATTTTTAATCATTATATTTGTGCTCAGAAAACTGATAGTGACATATATTAGGATTTTTAATTTTAGCTTTAGTAATGATTGATTAGAAAAAAAAAATTGAATATACTCAAAGCACATTCTCCAACCACAATGGAATACAAATAGAAGTCAAGAACTTTTGAACTGTAACTCCACTATTTACTTCCTACATGATATAAATTACATGAACTCTAATGACAAATCAGTGGTTTTGAACTCAGTGTAAAATATGTAATTTTAGACAACTATATAAAGGTGGGGGAATGGAGGAGTATAGGAACATAGTTTATGTGTCCTATTGAAGTGAAGGTGGTATCAAAGAAAAACAAGATTGATATGGATTTAAGAGGTTAATTTTGACCCCCACAGCAAACACAAAGAAATTATCAGAGAATTTAACCATAGAGATGAAATGTAGAGTTTGGGTTAAGAGAAATGGGGGAAGGGGCAATGGGGAGTAAAGAAATGAGTGTAGGGTTGCTGTTTGAGGTGAAGGGAAATTTCTAGTAATGGATGGTGGGAAAGAGCATTACAACATTCTAAATGTGATTAATCCCACTAATGGAAGGCTAGGGAGGGGGTGGAATGGGAATATTTAGGCTGTATATATGTTTCCACAACTGAAAAAAAAAAAAATGTCTAAATAGATGACGATTGAATGCCAAGGATGAGCCTGGATGGGATTGGAGGATAGAGGACAGGTGGCTCAAAGGGACACAGTTGAGACATAAGGTAAAGGAAATATAGAATGTAAGCTTTGTATCATTGTTGAATCTCTTGTACTTCATAGCGGCACTTAAAGGGATTGCATAAAAGAATGTACTTGTTCATGGGAAGTGTATACGTGAATTATAGTGTATGTTCAAGGATGTGTGCAGCTAGCTCTCATATGTTCAGAAGACAGAGCAATAGATGATGGATGATAGATAGGGAGGGAAAGAAATAGCGATGTGACAGCATGTTAAAGTTGGTGGATTGAGCTATCAGGGGAGGGGGGTCAGGGTATGATAGAATTCTTTGTATGGGGTTAGTATTGTTTTTGTAACTGTTCCTATAACTTCGAATTTATTTCAAAAAAATAAATAAATAAAAGCAAAAAAAAAGGACCGGAGGTAATTGGTCTTCAAAGCAAATCAATAACTTGGAGGAAATAGAAGTGTTTCAAGAAAAAATTCTACAATGTATTTTTAATCATTATATTTGTGCTTAGAAAACTGATAGTGACATATATTAGGATTTTTAATTTTAGCTTTAGTAATGATTGATTAGAAAATGTAAAACCAACATATATAATCCATAGATAGCTTGACTTCTCTCATTTGATTTGACTCACAATAACTGACTAATTAAACTGATGTTTTAAGTTCTAACACTTTGACTTGCAACCCAAATTAGGAAAAGAATATAAATGACATATTAGAAATGAGCTTTTGTTGGCAAAAATAAAATATTTAAGTAAGGAGGGTTAGAAATATCTTGTCTGGAGAATCACAGAGATTGTGAAGAAGTTATATCCTGGTTTTGGTGATTGATAAATGTGATCTTAATGCTGAAATTCTCTGTCCCTTTTTTGGCAGCCCTTCTTCCTCAAAAGCTTTCCAGAGTGTTTTTTGTCCATTTGGAAGCACACGCCAGCCCCAGGAGGGCAGAGGACTTGGCAGAGAGGTTATCTCCTGCACCCTCAGCAGCTAATGTAATGAAACATGTTGGGAAAATGAAAGAAGGGTGTAGGGGAGAGAATGGGAGGAATAAAAAAAAAAGAAATCTGTTTTTTTGTTAACTTATTTAAAGCATTCCTGACAGAACATTTCCTTAAAAGAAAAGATCCTTGAAGTTTTACGGACATAACCATTTTGAAGTTTTATGGACATGACCATTTTACTAGGGTTTATGAATATTAATGTGTGTGTATTGACTCTTTTCTGGTTTCTAATGTTTAGACCTAAAGCATGTTGCCACAAGAGTAGAGAAAACAGAACAATATCCTGCACCTTAAATTTGCAGGGGTTAATGATTTTTCATCCTTACTCAGAGAATAGATTGCCTTTACAAGCTTAGGACAAAAAAATTTTAATTTGTGTATCCATTATTGCATTTTGATCCAACGCTCTTTCTGATGTATTTTAATGTGCTAGAACCCTGTGCCAGATGAACCTACCAGCCCGTGGCTGAGGCGGGAGGATGTCCCTGGAGCTGGCCCGCAGCCACCGGGCTTGCTCAGCCAAGGAGGCCGAGGAAACACTGCCATCTCCTGTTCGACGAGGGGCTCGCAGGAATGTTTTACTTCAAATTAAGGTATTTTGAAACAAAAAAGATCATTTCTTTGTTTCCATGCTGAGAAGATGTAGTATAAGATGTAATATAAGATTCTATGTATTATGATTAAATGCAATTACTCAGAATAGAAATGTTAAAAGAGAGGATGATAACACTTCTGATGGAACAAGTTTGATTTTAAGAGGAAAAAAAGAAAAATTAAACTTGTGTTCATAAAAATGATTTAGAGGATCCTGGCATTTCGCTGACCAGTTTACTGAATCACTGTGCTGCAAAATACTCCAGGCAGTAAACAGATTTGAATAAACATGTGATATTTAGCTTGTTGGATTATTTTAAAACATTCTAACCCCAAGACCATCTGGACAACCCCTGCTGCCTTTCCTAAAAGGAGGGAAGCAACAGGGAAAATGATGATTTGACAAAGCATGGTCTGGTTGGTTTCACTATGGTTCCCATTTGCCAGGAGCAGAGAGAATTTCCTCTTCTCCAGCCAGACAGGCTCCTATGTGTGGTGCCTTATCTGAGTGCCTGGGAGATGGAGAAAAACAGGGTGGACCCCCAGACATTTGGAAAGTACCTGGCACATAGAAAGCACTCAATAAATGCTCTGTTTTAATATTTGCTTGCCCAGTGTTGGGGACTGCCAGCCCAGTGAAAATCTCTTCATTTGCACTAATTCACATTCATAAACCCTCTTTAGAAGGTGTGATGGTTGTGTTCATGTGTCAACTTGGCCAAGTGATGGTGCCCAGTTGTCTGGTCAAGCAAGCACTGGCCTAACTGTTACTGCAAGGACGTTTGTGGCTGGTTAATAAACCAAAAGGCTAATTTATTATGACATTTAGCCTTCCTATCCATGAACATGGAATGTCTTTCCAACTATTTAGGTCTTCTTTGATTTCTTTTAGCAATGTTTTGTAGTTTTCTCTGTACAGGTCCTTTATGTCCTTGGTTAAGTTTATTCCTAGGTACTTGATTCTTTTAGTTGCTATTGTAAATGAAATTTTTTTTCTTGATTGCCTCTTCAGTTATGTCAGTAGTAGAGTATAGAAGCATTACTGATTTTTGCATGTTAATCTTGTATCCTGCCACTTGTTTGAATTTGTTTGTTAGCTCAAGTAGCTTTGTTGTAGATTTCTCAGGATTTTCCAAATATAGGGTCATATCAACTGCAAATAATGACAGTTTTACTTCCTCCTTTCCAATTCAGATGCCTTTTTTTTTCTTTTTATTGCCTAATTGCTCTAGCTAGAATTTCTGGCACAACGTTGAATAACAGTGGGGACAGTGGTCATCCTTGTCTTGTTCCTGATCCTAGAGCGAAGGCTTTGAGTCTCTCACCATTATGTACAATGCTGGTTATGGGTTTTTCATATATGCCCTTTATCATATTGAGGAAGTTTGCTTTGATTCCTACCTTTTGAAGTGTTTTTATCAAGAAAAAATGCCAAATTTTATTGAATGCCTTTTCAGCATCTATCAAGATGATCATGTGATTTTTCCCTTTCAATTTGTTGATGTGTTGTATTACATTGATTGATTTTCTTATGTTGAACCATCCTTGCATGCCTGGAATGAACCCCAATTCATTCCTGGTGTATGATTTTTTTAATGTGTCACTGGATTCAATTTGCAAGTATTTTGTTGCATCTATATTCATTAGAGAGATTGGTCTGCAGTTTTCCTTTCTCGTTGAATCTTTATCAGGTTTCAGTATTAGAGTGATGTTTGCTTCATAGAATGAGTTGGGTAGTGTTACCTTTTCTTCAATTTTTTGGAAGAGTTTGAGCAAGAATGGTGTTAGTTCTTTTTGAAATGTCTGGTAAAATTCGCCTGTGATCTGGCCCTGGGCTTTTCTTTTTAGGGAGATTTTTTTCCCTTACTTTTTTTAAACGCAATTTTATTATGTTCACATACCAGATCATCCAAACTGTATAATCCATAGTTCACGATATCATCATATAGTTGTGCATTCATAACCAAATCAATTTGTTCAAATCAATTTTTCAACATTTTATTACTCCACAAAAAATAAGAATCAGAATAAAAAGTAAAATTAAAAAGAACACCCAAACCACCCCATCCCCTTATCCCACCCCCCCCATTATTTATTTATATTTTGTCTTTATTTTCTTACTCATCTGTCCAAACACTGGATAAAGGGAGTGTCAGTCACAAGGTTTTCACAATTACACAGTCACACCATAAAAGCTATATAGTTATACAATCATCTTCAAGAATCAAGGCTACTGGATTACAGTTCAACAGTTTTAGTATTTCTAGCTATTCTAATACACTAAAAACTAAAAAGGGATATCTATATAATTCATAAGAATAACCTCCAGAATGACCTCTCGAATCTATTTGAAATCTCTCAGCCACTGAAACTTTATTTTGTTTCATTTGTCTTTCCCCTTTTGGTCCAAAAAGACTTTCTCAATCCCACAATGCCAGGCCAGAAGTCATGTCCCACACTGCCGGGGAGATTTATATCCCTGGGAGTCACGTCCAATATATGGGGGACAGCAGTGAGTATACCTGCAGAGTTGGCTTAGAGAGAGAGGCCACGTCTGAGCAACAAAAGAAATTCTCTGTGGGTGACTCTTAGACATAATTATAAGTAGGCTTAGCTTCTCCTTTGCAGGAATAAGTTTCATAAGCACAAGCCCCATGATCTAGGGCTTGGCCTATTAAATTGGTAGTCCCCCATGCTTGAGAGAATATCAGGAATTCCCCAGGTGGGGAGGTTTAATATTTCCACATTTTTCCCCAGTCCCTCAAGAAGGCTTTGCAAATGCATTTTTATTCTCTGGGATGTATCAAGGCATCACACTAACCCATACAAACCAATAAGATCTCACTCCCTATTCAAGTTTTCATGTAATTATGGTGTTTGAATAAACTAATGATGCAAGTTAAATTAGATAGTGTCCTACAGAAAATATAAGTTTTGCACTAAAAAACATCTCTAACTTTGGTCTCACATAGAAGTTTGCGGGACACTGATTACGTGCTTCAACTTGGCGGGCCTGGGCTGGGGGACCTGATCAGCCCCTGGGGAGGGTAGTGGGTACGGGTGACAGCGCCCTCCACAGCCCCCCGGGCCTGGGAAAGTGAGGCCAGAGGCAGGCCCCATTTCCTCACCCAAAATACCACTGTTAGGGGAGGCTTGCCGGAGGGAACCGCCTTTTCCCCACCCCCTTATCTTGCCCGGACACTCCCCGTTGCCAGTGCAACTCCCATCACCACCAGTGAGCATACATTGTTGCCAGACACCGTTACCGGAGCAACTCTCGCCCCTTTTCAATCAACCTCCGCGCCCTCTCAGAACCAATCCAAACCTTTAACCTCTACAGCTACCCCGCCCTCTAAATGCCCGATATAAGCTTGTACTCTCCCCTAATAAACTCTCTTGTTTTCTTCACCCTAAAAGAAACGTGTCCCACCTGTTCCTTTCTCGCCGCCCTCCATACTTTGCATGCCTCCCGCCGGGGACCTGGCCAAGTCCCCCGCCTCGCCCTCGCCTCCGGGAAAGAGCCCCCGCCGCCGGTACCCTCCGAGCAGTCCTGAGAGCCTAGGATTTAGCAACCGGCCACCACCCTCCCCCAGACGAGTCAACTGCGACCGCAGAAGTTGAAGTTTTAAAACACAGTCAATATCATCCTTTACCCTGTAGTCTGATTTGCCTTATTCTTAACCAGACCAGCTTCACTCATATCTCCAATTGAAATCTGATCTCTTTTTTGACAGTTGCTGTATGGGGTAATACTGACTTTCATAGCTGCAGAACTCTAGCTCTGAGTCACAGCTGTCACACATATACCCAAAGTTCCATGGAATGACCAGGTTATACACAAAGAGCTCAGCATCTCAGAATTTAAAAATAATTTAACAACTCATAAATAGATGTGACTGCTATAAGAGCTTACAATCTAGGAAACATTACAATAAGCCTTCCCATGATAACCTATGCTCTCAAATTCAATTCTCAGTGTTTGCACGTTATATTTAGTTCATATTAGTGAGGCATTATAATATTTGTCTTTTTGTTTATGGCTTATTTCATTCAACATACTGTACTCAAGTTTCATTCTCCTAGTTGCATATCTCACAACTTCATTCCTTCTTGCAGCCACCTCCATCCATTGCAAATCATGAATATGGCTGCCACAAACACCATTGGGAAATGTCCATTCATGTCCCTGCTCTCAGTTCTTCCAAGTTTATACCTAATAACAGGGTTGCAGGATCATATGGCAGCCCCATAGTTAGCTTCCTGTGGAACCACCACACTGCCCTCCAGATGGCTACACCATTCTACTTCCCCACCAACAGTGCATAGGTACATCCCTCTCTCCACATTTTCTCCAGCACTTGTATCCCTCTGTTTATTTTTTAAACAGTTTTATTTACCCACTATATAATCCATCCTAACTAAACAATCAATGGTTCCCGGTTGTACCGGTTTGTATATATTATGTCCCCCAGAAAAAGCCATGTTCTTTGATGCAATCTTGTGGGGGCAGACATATTAGTGTTGATTAAGTTGGAATGTTTGGATTAGGTTGTTTCCATGGAGATGTGCCCCACCCAACTGTGGGTGATAACTCTGATCGGATAATTTCCATGGAGGTTAGCCCCGCCCATTCAGCATGGGCCTTGATTGGTTTACTGGAGCACTATATAAGCTCAGACAGAAGGAGCGAGTTTACTACAGCCAACAGGGACACTTTGAAGAATGCACAGAAGCTGAGAGAGTAGCTGCAGATGAGAGACAGTTTGAAGATGGCCATTGAAAGCAGACTCTTGCTCAGGTGAAGCTAAGAGAGGACAAACACCCCAAGAGCAACTAAGGGTGATATTTTTGAGGAACAGCAGCCTAGAGAGGAACATCCTGGCAGAAAGCCATATTGAAACCAGAACTTTGGAGCAGATGCCAGCCACGTGCCTTCCCAGCTAACAGAGGTTTTCCAGACACCATTGGCCATCCTCCAGTGAAGGTACCCAATTGTTGATGCATTACCTTGGACATTTTCTGGCCTAAAGACTGTAACTGTGTAACCAAATAAACCCCCTTTATAAAAGCCAATCCTTCTCTGGTGTTTTGCATCCTGGCAGCATTAGCAAACTAGAACACTAGCTTAATCTCATAATTATGCAATTACCATGGAGGGAGCTTTTTGATGACTGATTGAATCTCTTTATCTGTGATTGGTTTTTTGAGGTCTTCTATTTCTTCTCCAGTCAGTACAGGTCTTTCATGTATTTCTAGGAAATTGTCCATTTCATCTAAATTGTCTAGTTTGTTGGCATACAGTTGTTCAAAGTATCCTCTTATCTTTTTTATTTCTTTGGAGTCCATGGTAATGACCCCGTCTGAATTCTGATTTTATTTGCCTCTTCTCTCTTTTTGACTTTGTCAGTCTAGCTAAGGGTTTATCAATTTTGCTAAGCTTCTCAAAGAACCAACTTTCAGTTGTATTGATTCTATTTTTTTTTTGTTCTCCAATTCATAAATAAAGGAAATAAATAAAGCAGAAATAACCACTTTAATTTTTGTTATTTCTTTTCTTCTACTTGCTTTAGGATTAGTTTGCTTCTCTTTTTCTAGCTTCTTCAGTTGTTCAGTTAGGTCTTTGGTTTTAGTTCTTTCTTCCTTTTTAATGTAGGTATTTAGAGCTATAAATCTGCCTCTCAGTACTACCTTCACTGCATTCTATAGGTTTTGATATGTTGTGTTCTCATTTTCTTTCATCTCCAGACATTTGCCGATGTCTCGCAATTTCTTCTTTGACCCACTGTTTGAGAGTGTGTTGCTTCACCTCCATCTATTTGTGAAAGTTCCAGTTCTTCAGTGGTTATTGATTTCCAGTTTCATTCCATTATGATGAGAGAAAGTGTTTTGAATAATTTCAATCTTTTTAAATTTACTAAGACCTGTTTGTGCCACAGCATATGCTCTATCCTGGAGAATGTTCCATGAGCACTTGAGAAGAATGTATATCCTGGTGTTTTGGAGTGCAACAATCTATCTATGTCAGTTAGGTCTAGTTCATTTATCATGTTCTTTAGGTTCTCTGTTTCTTTACTGATCTTCTGTTTAGGCTTGGCAGAGCAGCAGCTTGACAGACTGCACTTTCCCATCTGCCCAGCAGATGGTGCTCTTGGTCCCCTCCTCCCCAGCCCCTCCTCTCCCTGACTGGGGCAGCCGCTGGGCAGGCACCTGACCAGGTGAAAATCCAGCCAAGGTGGCAGGCCCCAGGTGTGCTGGAAGCCGCTGTCTTGGGGGTGGGGGGTGGGGACTGAGCACCTTGGCTGAGACGCCACCTGACATTCTTCTCTTTCTTCGATTCAGCATTTGTGGGATCCTTCTCCAGTCTATACTTTCCTCCAGAGTTCTGAATGAGTGAGAATTGTCCATTTTTTTGCTGAATCTCTGGGGAGAGGTTTTCAGTAGCTGTTTATGTCACCATGTTAGTGACCTTCTCAGAAGAACAGCTGCCGGCTTCTGGGACTCCTCTGTCACACGGGAAGGCACATGGCTGGCGTCTGCTGGTCCTTCCGGGTTCCGCTGCTTTCAGCTCCTGATTCAGTGGCTCACTCAGCTTTTTCTCTTTCCAAACTTCTCTGGGTGTTTCTCTCTCTAAGCCCTCTGGGCCTTTTCTCCCAATTTATTTTTAAAGGTTCTCAGGGGTGTGTGCACATTCCAATGGAAAGCTCTGTTCTAGCCAGTCCTGCCTTTCCACCACATGCATAATCACCAACAGAAAATTAATACAGAGGACAAATCGTGGCCAGCACTTTGGAAAATAACTTCGTAATAACCAAAAAGAAAAAAGCCATAGAATAAGATAATATTTTTTTAATTCCCTAGGAATTAAAATGAAACCAAGGTCTACCTCCTCCACATACAGTCTCCTTTCGTGGTGCTGGTTTCAGCTATGGGGCTCTCGGGGCCCAGCAACTCCTAGGGGTGAGCTTGGTGCAGGGAGGGCCCCCTGCGGCCCACGTAGCTTTGCACCTGGCCGAGGTGGTGAGCTGCAGCCGCGGAGAGCCCAGAGGGCAGACGCTGCATCCTGGGATGTGCCCCTACCTGACAGCACCATGTCCTCCCCGAGTGAACCTGGGCAAACGGACAGGGCATCTGGTAGAGAAGTGGTGACCCAGTCTCCTGGCTAAGGCTCAAGACCCATGGGGTCAGCAAGTTTGAACAGCACACCGCCTCACTGAAATTCCGTCTCTGTTTTCATAATACGTGAGTGATATTGGCCAAATATCAGGCAGTGTGAGGGCTCGAGTGAAAACAATGCCTGCTCAAAAGGAGGGTCCCAGGGATCGGCACAAGCTCCCTGACAACCATAAAGCACCATCCAGGTGTAAAATATTTTTATTATTAGCATTCTTTGTCTTCAACAATCTTAAAACCCAAAAGCAAAAACATTGTTTTAAGTATTTCTGTTGTAATCAGAATAGGTTGCTTACCAAAAGAATGTTGTGATATAATTTAAAAAGTAAGTAGTAGCAGTAAATACTTTGTGAAGTTTGCAAAGTTTTCAGTTTCAGTTTTCCATCAGAATGAAAAGAGAGTTTTTGGAGGATACAAAGGGGCTAAAAAATAATTATGGTACTTAATGTGTCCTGAGATTTGCAAACGACACTCTTGATGTTTCATTAGGTGGAACTATTTGTGCTCTGTCGTAGGTCTAAGACTGTCAGATATCAGCACTTTGATGTGGTTCCACCGAATATTTGCATTACCTTACAGTAAATTAAAAAAAAAAAAAAATGGCAATTTCTTCTGGTAAAGCTTTGTTTGAAAATTTCACAGGCTCTGTGATCCGGAACTTGGTTTTTTTGTTAGGAGAGTCAGAAATAAATAACCACTTGTGGTTCTGCTTAGTTTAATGCAGTTAGTTCCAAAAGGTGTGAAGTAATAGAGTTGGTATGCATTATTCAGAAAAGTGGAATAGAAACAGATACACTTTGACCTGCTTCCAGTTGGAACCAATTACGTATATTAATGTTGAAATTGAGATAACACCAGGACACCGTGTGATATTGTTACACTGTGGATTTCAGCTGCATGAGGGCATAACTGCCTCAAGTGAGTGTTTGAGAAATATAACAACTCCTGTGACATCTCTGGGCAGAGAGAGTATCTGACCATTACAGATGCCCAAGTTACTACTGAGCTTTAAGAACAAGTCTTTTTTTTTAATCTATGTTTGTATTAAGGGACCAAGAGAATAGGAAAAGTTCACTTTGGGTTAAAATTTCAGGAAAAACCAGAGTCCTTACTGCATTTATGCAAGAACCTTTCATTTGAGAAGTTGATTCACTTGTACACGTATCCAAAGATTTTCACAGATGTGGGAAACAGGGAGAGTGACACCCCCGAGTTCTAGGAGTTGAATGAGATGCTTGGTAACTGGGCTTACGACACAAAAGTTGGTTCCCCTCCCTCCTCCTTCCCATCTGCGACTCCTCCGGGTCCTCCGCTCTGGAATAGGTCCTGGAGCCACACTCCATGGCTTGGGTCCAACACCTGGGGGGTATTCTTACCATCTTCCTCTCCACCCGTCCTTCCCACGCCCCAACCCCAGCTGGCTTCCTGGGGTAGCCAGGACACCGCATTTCGGGGTACAGGCTCAGTGTTACATGTTTCCCTAATGACAATGAAGGAGATTCCTCCAAAGATCAAATACTCAACTTCCAGGGAAACACTGATTTTTAATCCACCCAAGTGACCATTTATTTGTCAGCGACTATATTCAAAGCATATTTTTAAAATTTAACCACCAATTAAATATTGCTTATAAAGAGCCAGGCACTATCCCACACATTTTACACAAACTGACCGTGAAGCACGCGTTTCATTACCCTTCTTTCAGCAGTGAGCAAACCGCAGCACACACTCGGGGATCTTGCCCCACATCGGGCGGGGACAGGCCTGGACTTGAAGTCGGGCGGGCAGCTCCAGGGCCTGAGCTCGAGCCCTCCACCCCGCTCCCTCTCGCGGGGCCGCAACACGCAGCTTTATCTTACATTTAATCGTTGGCTCGATCCTATGAAGCAGGTATCGTTATCCCGAAAACACAGAGGCGGGAGCTGAAGCTCTGAAGGCAAATGACGGCCACGCCAGGCACGACATGAGGCTTCAAACACAGATCCATTTGCTCGTCCAGGATGGCGGGTCTTGGGTTTATTTTTAAAGCCAAACCGAAGAGACTGCCACATTCCTAGCCTTGGCAAAATTGCTCTATTTCCTAAGACGTTTCAGGATCTTCCAAAGTATGTTACCTCTTGGGAACCAGATAACCAATAAGACGACGCTGTGAAATAATAGAAAATGTGAGTGTTTTAGAGTCAAGGCTCCGGTTTAAATTACATCTCTGCCGCCTACCAGCCCCGGGGACAATGACTGTTATCTAATGGCAGTGAGCCCCCTTCCACATGGTTATGGGGTGGATTTAAAGGTAAAGCGTGGGAGTATTTACACTGAGTACACGCTAGTTATTCAACAAAATGTTAACTTCAGCAAAATAACTATGCTGAAAACCACCTCTGAAAGCCGGCAGACCTGGAAATGCATCTTGGCTTGGTGACTTGCTGTGAGGTTTGGAACATATCCCATGACGTGTCTGAGCTTCTGTTTCTTCACCTGAGGAGAGTCACCTTCTCGGTGTGTGGAAAGGCCAGTCAAGGACCTCCCCCAGGGCTGGGCTTCAAGAAATGATAATTGTTACTATTGCCCCAAATTAAATTTCTCTGAAAATTTAATGGAAGCTATTTTTATCTTGAAGTGTTAATCAGATTCCAAACGTCCTTAACTTATTCTGATGGAGTAATTTGTAGACTTGGAGAGTAGGCTTAATATATGCAGTTTCTGGATGCAGCTTACTACAGGATTTTGTTCGCATTTTAATTCCTACCACCTGAGGACGGCTTGAGAGGCCCCCTGCTGTGTAATCAAGCCTGGGACCACCTGTGGTTCAGGGGTGCTGGGCCACCCTGGAATCTGACACCACAGGATGTCGGATCTATATGGAAATTGAGGTTAGGACAATTTTTAGATGGCAGTCTGGCTCTTTTAAAACAAACAGGTATTCTCAGAGCCTATTTCCACCTTGAATGTGAGTCATATAATAGCCAATAACTTCTTTTTGTTGGTAATAACAGAACCAATTTTTCAAGCCAAGCTGGGACTATGTGATAACAGATTCAACTTTATTTGATTTCTCACCTTTCATATATTAGTCACGTGAACACGTCTTCACAGTTGTGTTAGGGAGATGAATGGTCTTTAAAGTTTGTATTGCTCTGGAGAAAATGACTTTATTTTTAAAGAAATGACATCAGTTAGAAATCCCAACATGCAAAAAAGACTAAGAAATACTGTTCAGGAGATGAACATGATTGAACAACAAAGAAAAGAATTTCTAGAAAGAATTGTTTTAAAAAAATGTAACTGTGAAAAAGTAATTCTTAGTGTATTTCACTAAGTGTCATAAAATAGCAGGTACTTTTTCTCCCCCATGAACAGAGTCTGTGCCTAGGAGCGCTGTATGCCATGATGCATTTAAATGTGGGCCATGTTGGGTTTGATGTAGCTAGGCTTCCGCTATAACATCAGTTCATGTGGGCAAACCATCCCCAAACTGAGGGTCCCAGATGGAATATATCTCCATCCAGACCGCCTGCTTATTGCCAGGAAAGCGTCAGCCGTTCTGGAACGGGAATCCCCTGAGGCCGCCAAGGCTGTCCGATAATGAATTCCTGGTGCCCACTGGATTTTACTAGCCAGTAATTCATCAGACAGTTTTCTTCTTAGCTGCCACCCTAAATGATCTACTCAAGAAGGGGAAGGGGCACATGTCTGACCATTGTTGCCAGAACTAAAGATATCCTCTTCTCTTTCTTCCTGTAATTCTGAATTACACAGAATTTGGAAAGCTTTTCCAAGTGGACATGGAATACTTCAACATAACCACCATTCTAATGAGGCAGAAAACCTGGCCACTTTGCCGTTTCACCAAGGGTTCTTCCAAACTCCGCTTAGAGGTTCCAGCTGCAGAAAGAGAGGCCGGGTTCGAGCGGAAGTTCCAGGGGGGGACCTGCAGCGGAGCTGCTCAGCGTGGGAAACGGCTCCTTCTCTGAATCCTCTCCTTCTGCAGGCTCCTTGCCGGCAGCCTCCAGGTCTCTCTCCAAGGGGGCCTGAGCCATCACGTTCTTCTGAGGGGTGTCCTCCTTCCACCACCTCACCTCTGTGCCCACGCAGAAGCTCACTGGCTCTGGTTAGGTCTAACTTGCTCCCCCACCGGGTCACCACAGCAGTGATGGCCATTAATGTGCAGCGATAACAGAAATGCCCTCTGTGCACCTCCGTCCACGGGAAGCAGTTCCCAGAAGTGCCCGAGCGTCCCACCTGGGAGCCAAACTGCTAGCTAGCCATAGGGTAATACGGGGCACCCGTGCCCCAAGGAGGGTCACAGCAGGGTGGTGGCTCAGACCCTGTGACATCAACCACTGACGGAGCCCGGGAAGCTCCTTCTCTACCAGGAAGGGGAGAGCCGCCGTCCCCGCCGCAGAAAGCTTTTGCCACATTAAGACACTGGAAAGTTTATGGGGAAAATAGGTTTCAGGGATGAAGATTAAAACTAAGTCTCTGAAAGCACTTACAATTTTTACATTCCCAACATAAAACCAGGAACATTTAGTACACAGAATAAATAATAAATAAAAATATTTTTTACACATCTCAATTTAGCAAATAATTCCTACTGTCTACTTTCATTTCACTTCCCCTGCTTTCTAGAAAATGTCTCAGGGTTTTACTCCTCCACAGTTTTATAAAGATAGTTATAAATTCATTTTGTTTGCTGTGAGTAATATAAATAATGAGAGGTTAGTTTGTCATTTTCTGTGTTACCCAAATGTTCCCGGCCTTTATGTTTTTCTGTCTGGGGATTGTTGACTGTACGTTCCAAGGCCCAGTGGGGTCTCGGAGGCAGGCTGACTCAGATGCTCACAACAGAAAAGAGATCCCAGGCATTCCCCGCCGATTCCGCTCCGGCACTCAGAGTTGTATGGATTTAGCCCTGCCGTGATAACTTCATAACAAACACACGTTGTAAACCCACAGACCCAGCTCTGCCACCTCTGGTCTAAAGACCATTGAAACCCCATTATCGAGCAAGTGCTTGATACTCTGATGGTCTTGTAATAAATAAATAAATGGCTGAAGGAATACAGTTCTAAAGAACAGGCTCGCTTTATTTCTCTCAAGATTTTTATTGCAAACATTTCTACTTTTATTTATCTTCTTTACCTCCATTTTCTTATCCTAGCTCCAGTTTCCTCTTTAGTTCTCAAAAGAACATGGGAACTGAAATTTATTTTGAGGCGAAAAAGGAAGATAAAAAGGAGTAGATCCATGTTTACTAGAATGGGCTCTAAAGGGGACACACAGCTGGGGAATGAGTTGGGGATCCCCAAGATCACCCCCAGGCTTGATGATTCACCTTCTAGAAGGGCTCAGAAGATGCAGAAAATTGTTATATTCATGGCTGCAGTTTATTACAGCAACAGAAGACAGATTGAAATCAGCAAAGCAGATGGGCCCAGGGGGCAAAGCACAGGAGAAATCAGGTGAAAGTTTCCAGGTGTCCTCTTCCAGTGGAACTGCGTGGACACACTCGATTCTCCCAGCAAAACATGTGATGTGTTTTCCATCAGCAAAGTTCCCTTGAGCTTTGTTTGGAGGATTTTTATTGGGGGTCAGTCCCAGAGGCCTGCAGAGCTTGAGTGACTGACCTCAGTTACTCCAGCCTCCCTGAGCTAAAGCAGGCATTCACTAGAAATCACACTGCTAGCAAAAACTTTCTGATCAAACTAGTACCACATGCTCAAGCTCTCAGACATACAAAAAGAAATGTTCGACATAAATTGCACTGTTGGCATAAGCTATCTGATTACATTGGTGCAAATGGCCCAAGACCTCAAAAATACACTTATCAGGCAGAACATTCCAGGAGCTCAAAGTTCATCTCCCAGGCACCAGCCAAGGGTCAGTTCTGAAACCTTTCTTGGGAATGTGCAGGGTTTGAGCAGCGGAGGCCTGCCGAGCTCAGTCTTCCCTGCACAAGGAGAGATTACTGATTTAAGGCAGGAACTGGTCATAGTGGGAGCACCTTATAACATAGAAAAGAAGGCCCCTTAATGCTTCCTTTATTATAAAAAGAGATCAAATAGATGTTGTTAATTGACCAACTAATTGCCTGATTAAAATGTTGTATGCTTTTTCTTTTTAAAAACATGATTTAAATGGAAAGAATAGATTGCAACCAACCAGGATTTCAGGCTGCTGGACTATACACAGCCCAAATGTCAGCTAAGGTCACACCACCCCAAAAGTCCAGTCAGAATCTGTGAGAAAGAGAAAAGCATCCTCTGGCATCTAGGACCTGGCCTGGCACTCACAGCTAGACTTGGAGCTTATACTTTAGAGTGAAATTGGATAGGAAAGGGATAAACTGAGGATTTAACTGGTAAGCACAAGGAAACCAGCAATTAGTGATTTGGAAAATTCTTGGCCTTTCCAGAGAGAGCATGTTCTGGGACTAGTGCAGAAGCAGCTCCATTGGGGACCCCCTGGGCTTTGGGGGGTGAGCCCCCCGAGGACAGTGTTCCATGGCAGGGTTTAACTGAACGTGCAACCAGTCAGCCGCTGCGGTGGAAGGCAGAAATGGAAATGGAATTACCCAGGAAGGATCTTTGGAAAATCCTTCTATCTGATGGTGTGGACCCCATGAACTGCACATAAAGCCAACAAAGTTTTTTTGCAAAATTTGCAAGAACAGAAGCACTGCCATCTTGGACTGATGGGAAAGGGACAGAGAAGGGATGAGCTGAAGGAAGAATGACTTCAAGGGTGGAGCTGTGGAAGCCAAAGTCTGGACCCAAAAGATCACGGACCACGAGAGTGGGCCCACCCCATGTGTGGAAAGGGTGGGTCTGCCTGGGCACTTGGAGGGGCAGCCCTTGCACCCTGGAGGTGGGTGGAGCCTGTGCCCACATTCACAGAGAGCTGGGCTGCTGTACCAGAGATCAGCGAGTGTGGTGCCCACACCCCAGTGTTCAGAGAGAGCATGGCTGCTGCACAAGCTCTAAGAAAGGGTGGGAGGGACTGCCCCTCCAACAGGCCCAGAAGACAGAGCATCAAGCCACCGGGGGCTCTCAGACCTTGAGATCCAGTGGAGATTCCTGCTGGGTTTCAGACTTGTTTCGGACTTATGAACCCAAGTTTTCCTTCCAATTTCATCTTTCTAGACTGGGAATGTTTATTCTATGCCTGTCCCACCATTATATTTTATAAGCAGATAACTTGTGCTCTAGGTTTTACAGGTCTGCAGATGGAGGGGGATTTTACTCCAGAACAGACTATACCCATAACCAATTTATAGCTGTAGATACACTAGCAAACTGAATCTAGAAACATATAAAAACAATTATACCTCAGGACCAAGTAGGATTTACCCCAGGAATGCAAAGTTGGCTTAACATCCAAACATCAAATAATATAATAGAATTAAAAAAAAAACAACATATGATCATCTCAATAAACACAGGAAAGACATCTGACAAAACCAATCTCCTTTCATGATAAAAACACTCAACAAACTAGGAATAGAAGGGAATTTTCTCAGCCTGATAAAGGGCATCTATGAGAAACCCATAGCTAACATCATACATAAGGGTGGCAGAATGGATGTTTTCCACCTAATATCAGGAGTAAGATAAGGATATCCACTGTCTCCACTTGTATTCAACATTACTGTTCTGGTTTGCTAGAGCTGCCGTCATGCAAAATACCAGAAACGGATTGGCTTTTATAGAGGGGATTTATCAGGTTACAAATTTTCAGTTCTAAGCCCTTAAAAGTGTCAAGACTAAGGCATCAACAAGAGGGCACCTTCACTGAAGAGCAGCCCATGGCATCAGCTGGGAAGGCACATGGCTGGCGTCTGCTCCTCGGTTGTGTTTCAAAATGGCTTTCTCCAATGTCTCTGGGCTTTTGTCTTTGCTCCTCTCTCTCAGCTCCTGTGCATCCTTCCTTTTTTTCTCCCAGGGTGTTTCTCACAAAGCATCTGGAGGTTATCTCTTAGCTTCTCTGGGGCAAACTCTGGGCTTCATCTCTCAGCTTAGCATCTCCAGATGTCCTTCTGTCTGCATCTCCAAGCGTCTCCAAGCATCAGCATTGGTGTCGGCTCTTAGCTTCTCTCTTAAATACTCCAGTGAACTAATCAAGACATACTCTGAATGGGCAGGGTCACACCTCCATGGAAATAATCTAATCAGAGCTCTCACCCACAGTTGACAGGGTCACATCTCCATGGAAACACTCAAAGGGTCACACACTAATCAAGACTAATAGGTCTGGCCCCCCCAAGACTGCATTAAATCACAAGGCTTTTCAGGGGTCCATAACAGTTTCAAAGCAGCACATTCCATCCCTGGACCCCAAAAAGACATGTTCTTTCGAAATGCAAAAATACATTCATTCCATCACAATATAGATAAGTACAAAGTTTTATCAAAATTAGTTAGTGGTGTGGTTTGTCCTAAGGCAACATTCTCCTCTGGCTGTGGACTTGTAATTCTCAGAAAAAGTTAAGTTATCTGCTTCTAATATACAAAGGAGGGACAGTCATAGGATAAATGTTCCCACTGCCAAAGAGAGACACTGAAAGTAAAATGGGTCACAGGACCAAAACTATTCCTAAAACCCTCTGGGCAAACTTCATAGATTTCAAAGTCTGAGAGTCATTTAGAGAATGATGTTTTATTCTCGGGGCTTGAGAGAGAAGTAGTCCCACCTTTCCAAGGGCCTTTGTGGCAGCTCTTTTCTCTCCAAATGCTGGGGTGAGTGCTCCAACATATTCATGCATTGAGGAGACCACCTTCTTCTTGGCCCCACCCTCCTCAAGCATCAGGATGCCACCCAGACTCATCATCTCCAGGGCAAAGGCTCTCCCCTCTCCAAACAGTGGGGTGGTAGCCAAGCTCTCCCCAAGGGGATGTGTTCCAACCTCACTGAGGCCTGGGGCAGCAGCACTCTTCCTGAGCACCGAGGGCAAACTCACCCTTTCCACGTGCATGGGTTGCTTTGCTCTTCTTGCCTGAGATTTCTTGACTCCAGACCTCAACTTTCATGGTTCTGTATTTGAAGAAATTTCTCCTTCAATCTGTCCCTTTTCTGTCCCTTTCAGTCCAGACTGGCAGTGATTCCATCTATACAGATCTCACAAAAAAATTTGTTGGCTTGGCATGCAGTATACAGGGCTCAAAACCATCAGACAATAGGACTTTCCACAAATCCCTTCTGGATAACTCCATCTCCAATCCTGGCTTGTACTGAAATGACTGGCTGGTTCCAGGTTTCTTTAAATCCTCACATGGGCCTGCAGCCTATGGGGTTTCAATTTCTGGAAGCCCAAAGTTTTCTAGACCATCAAGTTCTAGTTTCCTTGTACCCAAGAGTTCAGTTCTTAGCTTATCTCTTTCCTCTTGCATTTTAGTATAATCTGCAAGGAAAAGGCAGGCTGCATTTTCGACATTTAGTTTGGAGATCTTTTGAGCTAAGTATCCCAGCTCATCGCTTTCAAATTCTTCCTCCCATTCAACACCAGGACACAATTTTGCCAAATTCTCTGCCACTTTAAAACAAGAATCACCTTTCTTCCAGTTGGCAATAACACATGCATCATTTCTGTCTAAGGCCTCATCAGAAGTATCTTTATAGTCCATATTTCTACTAGTCACTTCAAAGCAGTCTAGGCCTTTTCCATTAAGCTCCTCAGAACTCTTCCAGAATTTTTCCCTTATCCATTTAAAAAGCTGTTCCAACATACTTGGTATTTGCAAACTCACAAAGCACCCCACTTCTCTGGTACCAAAACCTGTTACAGTTTGCTAAAGCTGCTGTTATGCAAAATACCAGAAACGGATTGGCTTTTATAAAGGGGATTTATTCGGTTACAAATTTTCAGTTCTAAGGCCATAAAAGTGTTCAGACTAAGGCATCAACAAGAGGATACTTTCACTGAAGAGCATCCAGTGGTGTCCAGAACAGCTCTGTCAGCTGGAAAGGCATGTGGCTGGTGTCTGCTGGTCCTCTGCTCCCAGGTTGTGTTTCAAAATGGCTTTCTCCAAAATGTCTCTGGGATTCTGTCTCTCTTAGCTTCTCTCCCTCATCTCCAGTGTGTCCTTGCTTGTTCTCCCAGGGTGTTTCTCTCTAAGTGTCTGGGGGTCCTCTCTTATCTTCTCCAAGGCAAACTCTGGGCTTCATTTCTTAGCTTAGCATCTCCAACCATCCTTCCGTCCACATCTCCAAGCATCTCCAAGGGTCAGCGTCAGTGTTGGCTCTCAGCTGTCTTAAATACTCCAGTGAACTAATCAAGACCCACCCTGAATGGGCAGGGTCCACACTGCCACTGAAATAATTTAATCAGAGTTCTAACCCACAGTTGAGGGGGTCACATCTCCATGGAAACATTCAATCAAAGGGTTACACCCTAATCAAGACTAATAGGTCTGGCCCCAAAAGACTGCATTAAACAACAGTTTCCATAACAGTTTCAAACCAGCACAACTACATTACAAGTTCTAACCAGCCATTTAGCAAGAGAAAGAAGTAAAACTCATCCACATGGAAAGAAAGAGGTTGTAAATCTATCTATATTCACCAATGTCATAATCTTGTATATAGAAAACCCTAAGGAATCCACTGAAAAACCTACTACAACTAATACATGAGTCCAACAAAGCTGCAGGATATAAGCTCTGTATAAAAACTCAATTGAATTTTTATACAGTCCCAATGAACAACCCAAAATGCAATTAATAAAGCAATTCTATTTATAACAACATCAAGAAGAAGTAAAAAAAATTAGGAATATACTTAACAATCCCTTTCAGAATCCCAGCTGGCTTCTTTGCAGAAATTGACGGGCTGATCCTAAAATTAATATGGAAATGCAAAGGACTCAGAATGGCTAAAACCATATTGAAAAGAAGAGTAAAGTTAGAGGATTCACACTTCTCTGATTTCAGAACATACCTCAAAGCTACAATTATCATGACAGGGTGGTCCTGGCATAGGACAGACATGGAGACCAATGGAATAGAACTGAGGGTCCAGAAATAAACCCAAACATCTATGTCCAACTGATTTTCGACAAGGATGCCAAGACCATCCAATGGGGGAAAACAGTCTTTTCAACTAAAGGTGCTATGACAAATGGCTAGCCACATGCAAATTAATGAAATTGGATACTTACTGCACACCATATACAAAAATTAACTCAAAACAGAACAAAGTCTTAAATGTAAGACTTAAAACTATAAAACTCTTAGAAGAAAACATAGGGGTAAATCTCATAGCCTCTAATTTGTCAATGGATTCTGAGGTATGACAGCAAAAGCATGAGAAATAAAAGAAAAATTAAACTGGACTGCATCACAATTAAAAACCTCTATGCTTTAAGGGACATTATTTAGAAAGTAGACAGTTTATGCATAGATGGGAGAAAATATTTTAAAATCATGTGTCTGATAAGGGACTTTTATTGAGACTATACAGAGAACACTTAAAACTCTATAATATAAAGACAAGTAATCCAATGAAAAATGTTCAAAGAATCTGAACAGGTATTTCTCCAAAAAAGATATTCAAATGAATCAATAAGCATATGAAAAGATGCTTAACATTATTAGTCATCAGGGAAACGCAAATCAAAACCACAATGGGATATGATTTCACACCCACTAGTGTGGCTAAAATTAAAAAGTCAGATAAAAATGAGTGTTGTTGAGGATATGGTGAACTCAAAACCCTCATACACTGCTGGAGTATATGCAAAATGCTGCCACCCCTCCAGAAATCTGAAAGTTCCTCAAATGGCTGAATACAGGTTACCACATGAGCAGTAATTCCATTCCTAGGTATATACCCAAAAGAAATGAAAACATAAGTCCATACAAAACTTATATACAAATTTTGTAGCATTATTTACAGTAGCTAAAAGGTGGAAACAACCCAAATGTCCTTCAACTGATAAATGCATAAATTAAATGTAGAATATTCAGACAATGGAATATTATTCAGCCACAGAAAGGAATGAAGTACTGATTCACCTACAACATAAACCTTGAAAATATGTTAAGTGAAAGAAGCCAGCCATGAAAGACTACATATTAAATGAATCCATTTATATGAAATGTCCAGAATAGGCAAATCTATAGTGACAGTAATTAATGGTTGCTTGCGGCTAGGGGAAATTGGGGGATAAGGGAGATGATAGCTGAAGGGTATGAGGTTTCGTTTAAGGTGATGAAAATGTTCTAAAATTGTGGTGATTATTGTAAATATTTATGAATATACTAAAAAACTATTGAATTGTACATTTTATAAGGGTGAATTGTATGCCATCAAACTATATATCAATATAACTGTTTAAAACCTAGTTTATTATATCATGTTTATTTGAATTATGGCGATCCTCATCACATTTCATCTTTTTAAAATGCTTAATGCTTCCATTTCCTATTTAAAAAAACACTGAAATTGTATTATAGGTATTACAGGGGTCCTGCCACTGAGAGTCCCCGCCGTGATAAGCAGTTGGGGCTGCTTGTGTCTGGTTTTGGGGGTCATGGTCTGGTGGGGCCCTCTCATTAGATCTCACATCTCCCCCGCTGTGGAATGAAACAGACCACATCTGCAGACAAATACAAGAGGACTCCCAATAAACACAGTCTTATCATATTGGCAAATGTATACTGAAGTTAGCAATATCTCAATTTTCCCCAACTTTTTCTGGGTTAAACAGGGGCCTCTGAGCGATTAAAAAAAAAATTATATATATATGTATATACACACACATATATACGCATATATATATATGCGTATATATGTACTTAATAATCATTTGATCAAACTTTGTAAAGCCTTTTTGACGTACTTCCCAGAAACTGAGGAAGGGAATAACTATAATGACTAACAAGTATTTTTGCAGTAAGGTGATTTCCAATTCTTTGATTTAAAAAAAAAAGGAAGGAGGATTTATTGGAAAAAAATTTTAAAGTTGGATGAGACATCAAGAAGTGTTTTTTGGCATATAGGTTGAAAGTAGGTTAAAGAACTGAGTGACATGGCTATTATGCAACTTCTTCCATTGGTATTTATTTTAGTTACGTGGACTGAGTTTTTCAGATTTTACATCTCCAAAGATTCAAATTGGGATACAGCTGATGCTGAATTCCGTCTCCTTGTAGGAATAAATATTTCTGCACCAATATATTGATCTCAGTGAAAATTTAAAAGTCCCTTTCACCGCATCAAGGTATATTTCCAATAAAAATTTACTCTGTCCAGTAAATATTTATTCAAGCTTAGAAAACATATAATACAAAGATAATACATGTAATTTGAATAATCACTGAATCCAGGGTAAGTTTCCTAAACTGCTTTAATTATAATTTACATAACATACAATTCATTTTAAGTATACAAGTCAGTGCGAGTCCCAGTATTTTTATAGAGCTGCACCAGCAACACAATCTAATTTGAGAACATTTACATCACCCTAAAAAAAAAGCTCATGGCCAGGTACAGTCACTTACAATTTCCACTCCCAGTCTGTAGTAGCCATTAATCTACTTCTGTCTCTATACATTTGCCTTTACAATTTTTTCATAAAAACGTAATCATATGTCTTCTTCTATGTCTGGCATCTTTCACTGAGCATGCTTCAGTACTTCATTTTTCTGACTGCATAACTTCCGTTGTATGTGTATACCACATTTTTAATCCATTCATCAGTTTGACAGACATTTGTATGATGTAACTTTTTTCCTCCTGTTAAAGAAAAGCTTGTTCACATCTTTTTTAAAATTCATGCTGGTGGATTTCAAGTTGGCTGTTTAGATTCGGTTGGCTACATTTAAAAGTGATGTAAACATTTTATTTTCAAAAGTCAGTTTGCAGTTTGACAGAAATCACGACACTGCCGTTATTCAGGGCAGATGAAAAATTTGGGAGGGCTCGCAGCCTCGGCTTTTCACAACTCCGCCCACCGCGCGACTGCCCCTCCCGAGGGCCCCGATTTGAAATTTAACGACCTCCCCCGGTGGCACGGTAAGTAACTCTGATTGAGAGGCATGCCAATTTATCCGGAATTAAGTGACTACCCGTTAGACAAACAGCCTCCCCAAAGACGTAAACTCCACCGCATTTTCTCTTCCCTGCAGTTGGCGAAACACCCCGAGGGCACAGGCTCTCGGCGCATGCGCAGCCCCCAGCCGCGCGCCGGTGCTCCCTCTAGCGGCCGCAGGCCCGACGGTCCACGACGCCGTCGGGGGAAGGCCAGTGCGCAGGCGCGGTGGGCGTGGACGCGGACGCGGACGCGGGAGGCCCGGGCTGGGGGCCGGCGCTGGGCCGTTGGCGCTCCTGACTCTCTCCGGGCCTCCCGCCGTCGCTCCGTCCGAACCCGCTAAGTTTTCGGGAGAACTCTGAGGTTCGAGGCGGACTGACGCCCCGCCAGACTCCGTTAGCAGGTCAGAGGGCACAGAGCTGAGTCGGGCGGGCCGATGACAGCGGGAACCACAGCCGTGTGCCCCCTGGAAAGGGGGCCCGCGGCGCCGACCCCCAGCTCTGGGGCTGCGCGGCGGATGACTTGCGCGCTCCGGAGCGCGCGGGGGCTGCCGGGAGCGTGGGGGCGTGTGCGCGGGGGCCGCCGGGAGCGTGGGGGCGTGTGCGCGGGGGCCGCCGGGAGCGCTGGGGCGTCGGCGGCGCGGGGGCCCGGCCGCTGTCGGGCAGGGGCGGGGTCCCCTGGGGCCGCCGTCGTGACAGCTGGTCTTAGTTCCCCGCCACGTCGTTTTTCTGGGCCCCCGGGAGTCCCCGGCTTACCTCGACTGGGAAACCGCCGCCTCTCAGGGGCTCGCGCCCCCCTCTCAGAACGGCCGGGACGGGCGGCGGCGACCCTCTCCCTGGCGCCGGTGCCGCTGTTCGCGACCATCAAGGGTGGGGCGCGGCCGCGGTCCTCCGACCCGCCCCTGTGCTGGGAAAGTTGATCCTGGGATGCGCGGTTTCGGGGCGCCCAGAGGCTGACCCGCTGTCTGCCCTGAGCTGTTGTGCCCTGTGTCTTACAGATCCTCCGGGTGCACCTTACAGTTGAGTGGGTTTGAGGTCGGCGTCGTTGCCGCCTCTGAAATAGTAGCCTCACAAATGAAAGGATTAAGCATTTTTTTTTTCTTGAAATTTCCAAAAGGAAAAAAACTGGAGTTGTTTTCTGGTGCGCTCTCCTTTAAAGTAAAGACGTGAGTTGGCAGTTCCATATGCCCCGTTTGGAACAGAAAGCCTTCTCCTGTTTAGCTTTTTGAACCCTCGGTGTGTGTCTCCTACACCTAAACCAGCCGGATCGGGGTGGGATGCTCCGGAGCGAGAGCACAGCAGGTACTCGGGAAGGCCCCTCCCCGGCAGGCAGGCAGCTGCGGGGCAGCGCTGAATTATTAACGAGGACTTGTGACGCTGACTCGCTGATGGCTACTACTTTTAGTGTGGAGATTGAACTACTTTGCTGAGCATCTATTTGACAATTTTACCTTTGCTCCTGAAACTTTTTTTAAGGCATATGTGTACGTGTGGATGTTTGAAGTAAGTAAATAAGTTACTTATTTTATTAGAATGTTTAAAAATTGTAACTTAAGAGCACCACTGATGACTAAACCAGCTTTTTCTTTGTGTTTTAAGTCTTTATACGTGTTGGAAATAAAGCGGTACCTGTAAGGGAATAAACGCTCTCTCGGTTCTGGAGGAGAAAAGAATTTATTTACGATCTTGCAAGATAGGGCGTCCAGCCAAACACATGGAAGGAAGGCTGGAGCGCCAGAGGAAGAGAATGGCAATCTTTAAATCTCCTACTCCTAATTCGCAAGTCCCTCCCCTGTTTCCCCATTGACTGGGTACTACAGAGGTTACAGCCTGTCTGAGAACACTAACTAATTCATCCTTTGAGATTTTAATTTGTACAGCCTATCCCAGAGAGCCAACTAGCTCATTATTGAGATTTTGAACTGATCAGCCTATTCCCCCAAATTTTTATTTTTTTGCTGTGAGTTCCCGCCTCTGATATTACCTCATATCTCTTTACATTCCAGTAACTATGGTTACTTTTCCATATCAGGAGCAGGCAGATTCTCTCTTCTCTTTGTCTGGGGCTTGTTTAAACTGGTTTTGCCTCCATTTGCCTTATTCCATGCTGTCTCTGTGTGAAAACGAAACTTATTCCTTTCTTACAATACGCTTATAGTTACTGCTTTATTTAATACTTCAGATTGGCATTTCAAAGATTTTTTTCTGTTCTCAGCTTTAAAAATTAAAGCCTGTGAGCCTACTTATAATTGTGCCTAAGAGTCTCCCCCAGAGAACCTCTTTGTTGCTCATATGTGGCCTCTCTCAGCCCACGCAGCAGGTGAACTCACTGCCCTCCCCTTACATGGGTCATGACTCCCAGGGGTGTAAGTCTCCCTTGACCCTGCATAGTGGGATTGAGAAAGACTTCTTGACCCAAAGGGGGAAGATAAATGAAACAAAATGAAGTTTCAGTGGCTGAGAGATTTCAGATGGAGTTAAGAGGTCATTCTAGAGGTAACTCTTAAGTGTTAATATAGATATCCCTTTTCAGTTTTTAGTTTTTTAGAATAGCTAGAAGGACATCTGAAACTCTTGAACTGCTACCCATTAGCCTTGATTCTTGAAGACAGTTGCATAACTATGTCGCTTACATGGGGTGACTGTGATTATGAAAATCTCATGGTTCACACTCCCTTTGTTCATTGTATGGACAGATGAGTAGAAAAATGGGGACAAAAATTAAATGAAAAATAGGGTGAGATGGGGGTGATGGAATGTTGTGGGTGTTCCTTTTTTTACTTTTTCTTTTTTTTATTGTTTTTATTTTTTTGGAGTAAGAAAAATGTTCAAAGGTTGATTCTGGTGATGAATGCACAACTGTATGATGGTACTGTGAGTGGTTGATTGTACACTGTGGATGCTTGTACGGTATGTGAATATATCTCAATAAAACTGTTAAAAGAGATAAATTAAAACTTGTGAAAACATGTAATTTGAACATGAGTATTTTTGCTGCATGTTTTTAAACCTTCAAGACACTGGATGAATACTTAATTGTGCGTAGAGATATGATAGGCATGATTTTAAAAACAGAGAGAGAATCACCTTCTCACAGTGCCTGTTCTGTGAAAGGTATATTCTCAGAGACTGTTGAGACCATAGCAAATCCCAGTCCAAAATAAAAATAGGGTATTTTAATATACACTTTTTTTTTCTGTGTCTAAATAGTAGGCTGAAATTGACCATTACATGTTTCACCTGCTGGGTTTCCAGGCTCTTCTCCCAGCTAAACTTGGTCTCCATGGTGGAGATGCCCAGTAAGGCTCTTAAGCAGCTCCTCACCCACACACCACCGTGCCCCACCCTCCCAGCCAGCTCAGCTCCTCCTGTGACCCAGCATTTAGGAAATCTGTCAGCACACTGTATGTAAAATGAGCTTTGAACTAGAGGTATGCCAAAGTGAATATTGCTTCTGTCTAGATCCCCTTTATCATCATGCCTTCTTCTATCTTCAAATGTTACCTATGCTTTAAGGTTTCAGCCTTTCTATCATAAAACACTCCACGTTCAATTACCCCTCCTTTGCTGTGCTAACTCGTAAGCAGAGTAGGAGTATTTGATTTGGAATAAAAAGTATCATCTCATTCTCTTGATAAGTATTTGTTAAGCCATCCACTATGGAATCTGACTTCCATTCACCAGCCCTGTCCTTGGGCAAACTGCTCAATATTTGTAAAATATTCTCTAAATCAGAAATAATACCAGTCTCCAAGGGTATGAAGATTAAAGGAAGTTTAGGAGGGTGTCAGGACATAGAGCTTAGGAAGAGGTAGTAAATTATGGTGCTTCTTAGGGCCAGAGAGCATTGTGCATTTCATCCATGGTTTTAAAGTAGAGCCCTTAATTTGCTCATGTACCCCCAACATAATTTTGAAAACTGTTCACCCTTGCACACTTTACACCTTTTAAATAGTCTCAAGGGATATGATTTCCCATATAGTATAGATATTGACATTTTAATGAAATTTGAGCATCAGTCTTTTAACTGTATCCAAAAGAGTATAATGCCATTGCGGTTATGTATCCATCATCATCAGTTTTAAAAATATGTTACACAGTTCTTTCTTCTTGAAATTTTGCTTTGATTTCTACCCCATGCAGAATTAAAATACATTTTAATATAATGTATTTGAATGCTTTTTATTAATCTGTCATACATTTCTGTAATAAAAATATTCGTATAAATTTGAAACTAAAGTTTGAAAAATTTCCTAAGAATTAAAGTTTTTCTTTTAGATTGAGTTATCATTACAAGTAGTAGTATTCAGTTGCTTAGAACAGCATAAATACATAATGGCTTTTGCTAAATGATTATTAAATATGAAAAGTAGAACTTTAGTGGAAATTTGTCTTAATGAGATGGTTAGTGGGTGTTGTGCCCAAATTAAAGGAGGCTTTTGCACAACTTTTTCCTTTTGTTTGGCTCTAGGGAGGACTTTCTACCCAAGGGCAAGGGACCTAAGTAAGAGCAGGGGTTGGTGAAGGCCTTCATTTGTGATGTAGGAGGATTGTGAAAGGGGCCTGGGAGAGAAAACAACAAGATAACGCAACTGCGGGCACATTCCCAGAAAGATTAGTTTATTGAGGACTACCAATGTAGTCCTTTTCCTTAAAGTTATATGTACTGTTGGTACATGTCCCTTTGGGAAGTCTCCATGTACCCAGGGGTGGACGTTCCCCATTTGGAAGGACAGTTAGAGTGGTGGTTCTGAACCGGAGGTGCTTTTGCCTCCCAGGGGCATTTGGCCATGTCTAGAGACAGTTTGGGGTCTCACAACTGGGGAGGAGAGCTGTTACTGGCTTCCTGTGGATATGGACCAGGGATGCTGCCAAATGTCGTACGGCTAATCGGACAGTCCCTCACTCACCCCAAAGGCTTATCTAGCCGGAAATGTCAGTTGTGCCAAGATGGAGAAATCCTGATTTAGAAGATGAGTTTTGGAATCAGACTTCTTAACTCATAATCTAGGGCAGGGGCCAGCAAACTCTTTTTGGTAAAGGACCAGATGGCAAATAGTCTTTGCAGGCCACATAATGTTTCTGTCGCATATTCTTCTTTGTTTTTACAACCACTTAAAATGTAAAAACCTTCCTTTGACAGGCTACAGGGCTTTTCAAAAACAGGTGATTTTGGCCCTACCTTCTCCAAGCCTCAGGTTCCTTCTCTGTAAAATAGCGCTCATGCCTCAGGAAGTGGTGGTGAAGAGTAAATGAGGGAAACGCTGGCAGTGTCCTGCATACCTAACACCATCCAAATGGTGTCACGATAGCAGTGTCCTGTGGCAGGTGGCAAGCAAGGGAGGCCAAGGCCCTGGTGGTTCCCTGAGCTCCCAGCCTCCTTGGGCACTAAGGAAGGTAGAGGGCAGTGTGCTCACCCAGCAGTGTCTGAGCTCTGCGGAAAGGGGAGGCATTCTGATGGTACAGCAGGGTAGGATTCCAGGGAAAGGCAGGGATGCTTTTGATTCGAGGTGTAGGGTAGGATAAGGAAAGTGGGTGTGCCAGTTTGAATATATTGTGTCCCCCAAAGGTCATTATCTTTGATGTAATCTTGTGTGAGCAGACGTTATCAATGATGATTAGATTGTAATTCTTTGAGTGTTTCTGTGGAGATGCGCCCCACCCAACTGTGGGTGATGACTCTGGATATTTTCCATGGCGGTTGTTCTAGTTTGCTAATGCTGCGGAATGCAAAACACCAGAGCTGGACTGGCTTTTATAAAAAGGGGGTTTATTTGGCTATACAGTTACAGTCTTAAGGCCATAAAGTGTCCAAGGTAATACATCAGTAATCAGGTACCTTCACTGGAGGATGGCAAATGGTGTCCGGAAAACCTCTGTTAGCTGGGAAGGCACGTGGCTGGCGTCTGCTCCAAAGTTCTGGTTTCAAAATGGCTTTCTCCCAGGACGTTCCTCTCTAGCAAGCTTGCTCCTCTTCAAAACGTCACTCACAGCTGCACTCCGTTCAGTCTCTTTGAGTCAGCATGTTTTATATGGCTCCACTGATCAAGGCCCACCCGAATGGGTGGGGCCACACCTTCATGGGAGTATCCCACCAGAGTCACCTCCCACAGCTGGGTGGGGCACATCTCCATGCAAACAACCTAATCCAAACATTCCAACTTAATCCCCACTATTATGCTTGCCCCACAAGATTGCATCAAAGAATATGGCTTTCTCTGGGGGACATAATACATTCAAACCGGCACAGCGGTGTTGCTCTCCCCATTTGGGGTGGGTCTAAATTGATCACTGGAGCCATATAAATGAGCTGGCAAACAGAAGGATCTCAGTGCAGCTGTGAGTGACATTTTGAAGAGGAGCTACAGCCAAGAGGGACACTCTGAAGAAAGCACAGGAGCTACAGATGAGAGACAGTTTGAAGACAGCTGTTGAAAGCAGACCCTTGCTCTGGAGAAGCTAAGAGAGGACAATGCTCCAAGAGCAGCTGAGTGACATTTTGAAAAGGAACTGTAGCCTAGAGAGGAACGTCATGGGAGAAAGCCATTTTGAAACCAGAACTCTGGAGCAGATGCCAGCCATATGCCTTCCCAGCTAATAGAGGCTTTCTGGACACAATTGGCCATCCTCCAGTGAAGGTCCCCCATTTCTGATGTGTTACCTTGGACACTTTATGGCCTTTAGACTGTGACTGTGTAACCAAATAAACCCCCTTTTATGAAAGCCAGTCCATCTCTGGTGTTTTGCATTCTGGCAGCATTAGCAAACCAGAACAGTGGGTCTTCTAAATTAGGGACTAATATATTCTGTTAAATACCATGAAACAGCTGCATGATAGGGCTGATAGTGGCTTGTTTATTTTACAGATCAAAAAATCTGGTTAGCATATTACTTATCGGAAGCTAGATCAGCACCTGTGATGCCTTTGCAGTGTAGATTGCTGCCAAAAGTCATTTATCACTTTAATTATGCCATGATAAGTTTTAATGAGATCACCATAAAAGAAGCCCTGCAATTGCAGTAGTGGCAGGTACAGTCCCAGGCACAAGTAGCTACTGCACACCTGAAATGGGGCTAATGGAATTGAAGCATGGTATGTTAAATACATGCTGAATTTCGAAGACAGTACAAAATGAAAAAGAATGTAGACTATCATTAATTTTTATATTGATTACATGTTGGAGTAATATTTTGGATATGTTGGAATAAATAAGATATATTTCTGGAATTAATTTCACCTGTTTCTTTTTTTATTGCAGCTGTTTTAAAATTTAAAATTACGTATGAGGCTTTCATTATAATTCTACTGGACAGTGCTGCTCTGTAGCTTCCTTTTAAAGTTAGTAATTAATTTTGTATCATGCACATAAGGAATTAAATATTTCTAAACAACTAACAATGAAAATCAGAAGTCCTGCCACCCAAACCTCACCCCTTTATCCAAAATGCAGCTTATTTCAATTTTCTTAGCCAGTTCTTTTCGTTTTTCTCTTTATATCTCTAAAACAGTATGCTTTATATTTTACATAGATACTTTCTGATTTTTAAGTTTTAGACATTATCCATTAATTTCCCAGTAGGAAAGGTGAAGTTTTACCTTTTATCCTACACCACATGCAGGCAAACTTTGTATCCATTCATTTTCCCATCTTCTCAATATGGTTGTAGCATCATTCTGCTCATATCTTGATTCATTGTTTACATTGTGACAGTAATCAGGACTGAGTCATGTAGTATACTGATTTCTCTTTCCAAGTTCAGCATATTGTCTTGACTTTTATTTCCTTAGTTTTCCATGTATATATCATTAATTAAACCCCAAACCCTCCCTCATTTGGGTAGATTGCATCTCAAAACATGGAAACACATTAAATATTCTATCAATTTCAGTTTCTTGAAGAAATCTTTTCTGGAATCCCCTCTCCTACTCTGGATTGTTTGCACAGCTGTCATCTTGGGATGAAAAAAAATCGTGTCCTAGTTGCCTCATGTAGGAGAGATTTGAGAGTAATTTGTTAGCAGTCTTTCAACTAATCTTTTTTTCCAGCTCTCCCTTTACTCTTCCAGAGAAAGATTGAATTCCATCAATTCCCACACATTTTGGAGGTTCTTTGATGTGATGCACACAGGGCTACTTCCCTGATTTCCCCACTGACAGCTAGGCTCCTGCCTTCCCCTGTCTGCTTTGTGGGTTGCCCCTGGCCTGCTTCCTTTCTCGCCCTCCCTCTTTGTCCTCATGATTATGCCTTTGTTATTTATCTGCTTTATTAAGGGATGACATAAAGGGAAGTGCGTACAGTGCACTAATTGTGCATCTGCAGCTGTGTGGTTTTTATACATGTACACAACCATGTGGTCACCCAGATCAAGACAGAAAGCATTTTCACATTCCAGAAGGTACCCTCCTGTCCCTTCCAGGTCCCCACTGGAAGCACTACTTTGATTTTCGTTATTGCAACCTAGTTTTGTCTGTTCTTCAGTTCCATTTATATAGAATCATTTAGTCTGTGGTCTCAGTATGACGTCTTTTGTGTCTGACCTTTGTAGCTCGAAGGATGGTGGGATCTGTCTGTGTTGCAGGCCTCAGTTTTGTTGTCTTAAACTTCTGTATGTTATTGCATTATATGACTGTAGCACTCTCCATTCCCCGGTGGTGAACATCTGCGTGGATTCAAGATTTTGTTTTGTTTTGTTTTTTAGTAGAGTTAGACATGAATTTAATAGGAGTTACTTACAGGAGTTATGGTTCCACAGTGATGGCCGGCTGAGAAAGATGGAAGTTAGCGCGACACAAAAGTATGGGGTGTCGGGATGGTTTATAAGGGTTAGGACAAGGAGGGGCTGAGAACAGAGTTTTAGGAGGGTCTTGTGACACAAGGTTGTGGAGATTTATCAATAGTGATCAGGAGAGGGGAGTTTCAGTGCTTTGTTTGCATTTTTTCTTCCCTGGGGAAGTCTGATGACTTTTAATCTGTCCCAGTCAGGCAGGCAGCTACATGAAATCACTGTGGAGGGGAAGGGGCCTGGGCCCTGGATCCCCACAGTCCACCCCCACACCGTGGACTGCATTGAGCATAGGACAGACATGGCATCCATAGACAACAGAGCACTAGAAGTCCCCCACAGAGATAACTTCACAAAGAGATGCTGCCGTGGCCAAGAAAGGGAATTAAGCTATTTAGACAAGGGTTCTACTGATAATTGCTGAATTCTGCCAGGCTATCAGGGGCTCCACGCAGTCCAGTTCACAGGGGTCACAGCTCAAGGGAGGCCAGTAGCGCCTGAAGATGGCACATCCGTGCAAACCTAATACTGGCTTCCACTGTGGGCCTGCGTTCCTGAAGCCCACTGCAGGAAGGTGTTTGAGGAGTTACGGCTCCACAGTGCAGCCAGCCTGGGTTCAAGTTTTTGGTTCTTGAGAATAAAGCTGTTACGAACATTTAAGTACATGTTTTTGCCATGCTTATGCTTCATTTCTCTGAGTTACATTCCTACCAGTGGAATTGCCAGTTCATAGAGGGGGTGAATGTTCAGCATTAGTAGGAATTGCCAGTTGTCCAAAGTGGCTGTATCATTTTTCACTACCCCCCCCCAGCAAAGTATGAGAATTCCAGTTGTCATCTTCTTCCCAACACTTGTCAGCTTTTACATTTTAGCCTCTGATAAGTGCATGATGGCACCCCATTGTGGGTTTTATTTGCATTTTCCTGAGGAATAGGGTTGAACCCCTTTTCACATGCTTATTGGCATTTAAGTACCTTCTCTTGTGAGGTATCTGTTCATGCCTTTTTCTCATTAAAAAAAATGATTATCCCTTTTTAATAACCTTATTACAGCCATTTTAGTGGGGTTTTCAGAGGCAACAGGGTGAACTGCCTGTGGGTAGCCTGCCACCTTTAAATGCAAGTCAGTTAGCTTTAAAGCTTCATTGAGATTTTTTTTCTCATTTCTGTCCTCTCCAATGTATGAGTCAACCTCATTTGTAATTAGCCAGATGTACTCTGGATTTATATTGTAATGAATTAATGACACTCTTTGGTTCCAACCCTCAAGATTGATATGATACCAAACTATTTCTAACAAGAAACTGGAAAAAGACAGTTATTCAATAGATGTATTCTGATTTATTCTCTTTTGTCTTTTTAATAGAGAAGATGTTTGGGACCAAGAGCATTCATTTATTTATCCATTCAAAAAATATGTGAGTGCTTTCTCGGTGCCAGGCCTACTGTAGGCTTGGGGAATTGTAATAGTGAACAAAACAGACAAACTAGGTTCCTGCCCTTTTGAAATATATTCAGGTGGGAGAGATGATAATAAATAAGTAAGCAAATGGCTAAACAATAATTAGAGATAATGTTTCCTGTTTTGCAGAAATGGAGCAAGAGCTACAAAATGGAGAAGCTGCTGAAATTAAGATCATCAGAGAGGCATACCAGAAGGCCTTTTTATTTGTTAATAAAGGATTGAATACAGATGAATTGGGTCAGAAGGAAGAAGCAAAAAACTACTATAAGCAAGGAATAGGACACCTGCTCAGAGGAATTAGCATTTCCACCTCAGAGCCCGAGCACATGGGGCCTGGGTGGGAGTCTGCGCGACAGATGCAACAGAAAATGAAGGAAACACTACAGAACGTGCGCTCCAGGCTGGAGATTCTAGAGAAGGGTCTTGCCACTTCTCTACTGAATGATCTTCAGGAGGTGCCCAAGTTATATCCAGAATTTCCCCCTAAAGAAATGTCAGAAAAGCCCCTGGAACCTCAGTCTGTTAGTTCACCACCTCAGCACCCTGAAGTAAACAGAAGCACTTCAGATACGGGTTCAGAGTCAATTCCCGGACCCAGGCCTCTGTCCCCACCATCTCAGAGCCGCCCAGCAGAAGCACCCCCTGCCTACACGCCCCAGGCTGCCGAGGGTCACTATACTGTATCCTACGGGACAGATTCAGGCGAATATTCCTCATTGGGAGAAGACTTTTACAGGAATCATTCCCAGCCACCTCCTCTTGAGACCCTGGGGCTGGATGCCGATGAGTTGATTTTGATACCAAATGGAGTACAGATTTTTTTTGTAAACCCTGCAGGGGAGGTTAGCGCACCCTCATATCCTGGCTACCTTCGAATTGTGAGGTTCTTGGATAATTCTCTTGATACGGTTCTAAACCGTCCTCCTGGATTTCTTCAGGTAAGCTGAAGACAAACCTAAAAGTAATTTTCAGTATTGATATAGGATACATCTTTTTAGATCATCAGTATTTATAATGTGTTCAGGATAAGTGCAGAAAGGTTATTATAAGTTCTAATTCCTTTGTAAATATGTTGCATATAATTTTTGAGCCTTAAATATCTATTTATGTTCAGTAGTCTTTCCTTTTTCTTTTTTAAAAACTATGAAGTCTTGTTTGGGTATTAAATTTTTGGTAACAGGGCTTTGAGGAGAATTAGAGTGTCCTTCCTTAAATTTTTAATTCTTTATATGAAGAAGAAACCTAATAACTTTAATATCTAAAGGGATTTATGTAACTTGGTTGGATGTGTAATATAAATACCCACAAATGTCCTCAAGCCCCAGCTGAGGAGCTGAACTGGGGTGAACGCAGCCCCGCTCTGGAACAGTGGTTCTCACTGAGGGCAATATCCACCAAGGGGGTGTCTGGCAGTGTCTGGAGACAGTTTTGATTGTCACACCTGGGGGGATAGGGGTGCCACTAACATCTAGTGGGTAGAGGCCAGGAGTGCTGCTAAACATCCTAGGCAGGACTGCCTCCATTAACTAAAACATGCCCTGGCCCACAATGTTCACCATGCCAAGGTGAAAAACCCTGATCCGGAAGTGGAGACTGTGATTTAGGATGGAATTCCGACAGTCCAGCAGGTAAGTTCTCCAGGTGCCGCCTTCTGAGGGTGAAGACTGGTACTGACGTCAGGGCGTCACTGTGGAGTTAGTGCAGTATTCTGAAGGCAATGTTCCAGTGAACAATCTGGTTTTTAAAGGTTGGATGCAGGTATGGGGTGGTGGGGTCTAGAAATGAGGACTAGCAGTGTGCATTAGGTACACAGAGGGGTTTGCATTGAAGAGAGATCACTGTTTAAGCAAAGCAGGTACTTTTGTCCTCTTTCTGTAGCCACTACTCTCAGTTCTTATGCAGCTTTTACATGGGGTCAGCTTGACGGTTGCCTAAAGACAGGCTTTCGAGGGCTGCCTGAGAGATACTTTGGGCCATTGTTGAAAGGAACAGGAAGAATTCTGGCAATGTAAATCCTGAAGGTTATTTTGGAAAAGAAGCCTTGAGGTTTAAAACAGTGGAGTGGAGATGGGGTTATGAAAGCAATAACATTCTGCAGATCTGATAATAGTGTTGGACTGTAACAATGCAATTTAAAAGATCTTTGTGGCCTCTGCAGCTGAAAGTGAGGGAAATGAATGTCAATACCGTACATTAGTTCAACCATTCAAATGGCCTTTAATCTAGTAAAAATGTTTACTGCCTTAGTGTTTTTATTTTGTTTTTAAACTTTCTTGGTCCTGAGTGAAAGCAAAATTTAATTTGAATTTAAGTGGTTTTCATTGTACGGATTCAGGTATTTGTAGCAGAATGTCCCAGGTAGGCCTTACTGTATGTGTTTACTGCATGTTTTTATACCAAAAACAAACAAACAACAAATCAACTAAGTACTCACCATTAGATATAATTTCCTGTGCTGCAAAGGTTCCTAGGGGTTTGTCTACTTAAGAAATTAGAGTAAGATAAGTTGGTTTTAAATGGACAGTCTTGGAATTCTAGGACTTCAAAATGAGTTTTCTCTTGGTTTTAGTTTTAATGTAGCTTTTAAGCCTGTTAAAATCTGTTTTAAGTCTGTAGTCAGTTCAGACAGAACTTGGACATGAGATTACCCTCTGAAAGGGAAACTGGGGAAAGAGACCTGTGATGAATGAGCTCACCAATGTGTAAAAACCTAGCCTGAGAAAGGTGTACAAAGTTGTTGAGAAGATTTGGGGGACATTCCCGTTCAGTCAGGGGACCATGATGTAGTTAATCGTAGGGAAATCATAAACTAGTAAAAGGAACGTTCCCAAGCTTTTGTCATTTAAGTATAACTTTCACAATTTTTTGTCAAAGCCATATGTCTATTATTACTTTCTTAATATTTAAAATTGTTAATCTTAATTTCATCCTAAAGGATAACACCTTGGAAACTGTGTGACTGAAGTTGTATTTTTTCCTAATATATAGTCAAATACATAATTACTCAAATTTTAAAAGTTTGCATATCACCTTAAATAGTTTTATATACCACAGGTGGTTCATATATCATACTTTGGAAAACAGAGTAATCAGTTTTATTGTAACCCGTTTGAAGTTTGACTTTTAGGAAAGATGGAGATTGGCTTTTGAGATGACTAGAAAAGAGAATCCCTAAAGAACAAGAATTTGAAAATGACTATAAGGCACCTTCCAGGAAACAGTCAATCTGTAGTCTTGAGTATTTGAATCCCTGCATCTTTATATTCTGTTGCTCAGAGGCACGGTTATGTATCAGAACTTTCCATCGTCTGTGTGGAATCTTTCATGCTCTCTGACCCTTGCCCACCAAAGAATGTTTTGATAATAGGTTGACCTCCCACATTTCTTAATAGTGGGAAGACAGTGTCCTGGGTGATGAGCACAGTTATATTCTGGTCATTTAAAGAATGTATTTCAATGAAAATGAATGCGTTTGGAAATTCTAATTTAAACTTTATCCCTTCTGCATTTAGATAGCCGGGATGTAAGGTTAAATCTGGGTGTGCTGACAGCTGGACCTCCCTAGAGGAAACCTCAGGGCAGTTCTGTGTCATTTTCTTGAATTTCACAAGAGATAGGGACTCCATGACATAACTTAATGTTCTGTTTTAGCTATGTCAGGTCGCTTCTCTTAGGCTTAGTAAAGAACTGTTCTGCATTTTGAGAGCTATGCTTTTAATTAACAGTTGTTTTGGCCTCTTTGATGCCAGACTGCATGTGTTCACATCCTAGCTCCACTTGTTAGCTGTTGGGCCTGGGCACCTTAACCTCTCTGTACCTCAGTTTTCTTGCCCGTAAAATGACAATGCCACTATTGAACCATATTTTGAGGATTAAATCAGTAAATCATGTATAGTACTTGAAAACAGTTCAGTATTTTTCTGTTTTTTATTTATTTATTGCCACAAAGGGATGTCTAATTTGAATAATAAAGAAAACCTAGATTTACTTTGACCATTATTTGTTTAAAGTTAGAGTCATTATTGGTTCACACTGGGCTGTTTAAGGCTACCAGTTTTAAGGCTATCATTTTTAGTACAGTTCTTACAATTGGTTTGCAGCAAGATCAGACTAGCAAATAGCTAATTTTCATTGGGGATTTTGTTTGACCCTGATGATTCTATAAAGCCTTATAAAATACATTTTCAAGCGTTTACCTTGAGATGTGTGAAATGTTTATTTCTGGTAACAATTTTAAAACCTGGGCAAAAATCTAGTTCCATTAATTGATTTTTTTTTTCTAATTCCTTTAGGTTTGTGACTGGTTATATCCTTTAGTTCCTGATAGGTCTCCAGTCCTGAAGTGTACTGCGGGAGCCTACATGTTTCCTGATACGATGTTACAAGCATCGGGATGCTTTGTGGGGGTCGTCTTGTCATCTGACTTACCAGAAGATGATAGAGAGCTCTTTGAGGATCTTTTAAGACAAATGTCTGACCTTCGGCTCCAGGTAGCATATATGATCTTCTTTAGGATAAAAATCAACTTTACCTTAAAGCATTTCTGCTTTTAAAAGAAATTCTCTCAAGCTCTAATGTGATCAAAGGAGGAGACTGAGTGTCTGTAACTGCCTGTGTGTTCACAATAGTTGGAGAATTTTCTGCAAGTAGCATTTGAGGTGATGGGTGCTGAAGTCAGATTGCCTAGGTTTGAATTCTAACTCTTCCAGGTAATACTGTCTAACACGGTCAATTTACTGAACTCCGTATACCTTAGTTTCCTTATGAAAGGAAGATAGTAGAACATCTCCCTCACTGGGTTGTTGTGAAGCTTAAGTAGTGGATGTAAGGCACTTACACCAGTGCTAGCCTTTGGTAATGCCAGCTCTTGTCACCACCATCGTTACTGCTTGGTTGGAGAATTGGTCTAATGGGAATAAATTAGCTGATTATTTCAGCATTAGCAGATGGGTTGTGGTGGGCATTTTAGGGATATGGTTGGCATTCTGAAGGGGAAGCAGGTTTTGGTTGAGAGAATTATCTTTGTTCTCATGGTTAAATGAAGGCCAAATAAAAACGATAGTTTCAAATATGACCATCTGTGAACTTTCCTTGTTTAGCCTGTTTCCTCTGCTCACATGCTTATCTGTTACAGGGAGTTGAACTAGAGAATTATGGAGAGACTTTCTGGAGGTTTTCTTTTCCATCCTAATGTATGGCAAGAGGGAAAAATATTTTCGATTAGAAATATTGACAGTTGTCTGGGATTGAATGAGATTGATGGCATAATAGTATATCTGCTGTTCTTTCTTTCAGTCAGCACATACTTAGAATCTCTTGTTAACCAGTTGGTGTGTGAAATGGTGGGGTCAGAGAGAGTGAGAATAGGCGACTTCAAAGATACACACATGCAGCCCCTGCCCTCAAGCGCCTTACAGTTTGCGGAATAACCACAGTATAGTGTGATAGGTGATGAAATCAAAGTACATACAAAGCGCAGGAAGGTGGTCAGGGGTGGTTTCATAAAATAAGTTTGAGATGAGTCTTGAAAGAGTTGTTCCTGTTTGCTCAGGAAGTAGAATACACTTGAAATCTATTCCTGTATTAAATAGATCAAAGGTGATGGTTGCAGATCACCAGCTAAGTAAAAGGTCGGAGAGTCCTCTCAGCACAGGTTGTAGAACTATGTACGAGAACACCCTGGTGATCAACAAGCCAGTACTTTGGCATAGCCAGCAGTTGTCTAAGCTGTGTGAACAGAATTCATGGTCCCATATAGCAGTCTGAGCCTCAGTGTGGCGTGGGGAGCTGAGGCGTGCAGGGACGTGGCGAGATGGACCTGGTTCAAGGCCTGGCTGGCTGGGCACTGGCCGAGTGAGGTGGCCTTCTCAGCTCTCATGGACCTCGGTAGAGCTGTTCAACCTGGCACCACTACATTCATTGGAACTTTGTTACTGGGTTTCAGGAAAGAAATTAAACAGACATTTAAGTTAAATGCTTATTGTCAGTTCAGTTCTATTTTTTGTTTGCATGTTAGTTTGCTCTGTTGTCTCAGAACTCCACACTAAACAAAAGTTAGTTACTAGCTATAATTTTGACTTGCCTTTACTCTTAAGCATTCATTCAGCCAAGTCTGCTAGCAAAATATCTTTAGTATTAAGTATAACAAACAGACAAAAAACATCAGCCTTCCAACAGTGCAGAGTAAACTGGACGTGCCTTTTGTTAATTGCCTTTCAGCTCTTTTAGTTTTGTGTATATTTCTTAAAACTTATTATTCATTATTTAGTTAAATTTCAAGGTAACTGCATCTGTTTAAATGATGACTTATACCAACAATTGCTCCAAGTTTATCTTTTAAACTTTTGTCTTAAAATTTGCTGTAGGCAGTACTAGAACCAAAGAACTCAAAGGTTTGAGGTTTGTGAATGAGATAAAACAGAAATATAAGGAAAAGCCAAGCAAAAGTAAGTGTATTTATAGGCTGTCAAATACTGGCATTTGAGCAAGTGGATCATTAGGGGATGGTATTCCATAGCTTGGAGGAGCATCGTCTAAGAAAATGCAGAGTTTGAGCTAAGCTTAGACCTTTACTTCCTAGGCCAACTGGAATAGGGCAGAAGGAGAAAGTGAATTCCAAATCCCTGGAAGAGCAAGATGCTCCTCTGACCAGTTGCAGGAAGCCTCTGGCACTGCTGTGAGACAGTTGGGTCCTTCATTGGACCAAGGCAGTAAGGATGTGCGTCATAAAGAAAAACGTGGGAAAAAGGTAAGGAGAGGAGCAAGAAGATGAGTTTGTGTTCCATTCTAGAGGCACCTGTCACCACTGTCATTGACTAAATTAGCTCATCCCCATTTTCTGAAGTAACTTGCTCAGAGTCACAGAATGATCCTTGGCAAAAGTAATTTGAATCAGTTTTAATATTTTAAGAGATATTCTGTGTTTTGGGGAGAAGTTTTTTTTCAACTATTTGAAAGAGTTATATTTACGTTAATGATGCATATACTTTTTGGTTTGTTTCTGTGTAGTTCTCTCCTTCCTATAATATATGTCAGAGGCTTGGGGCAAGATATGCTACTATCTCATTTTTCTCTTATGCTCCCCCCCCCCCTTTTAAATCAGTTTCTTGTTTTTTTCATGGATGGGCAACAGAACAAAGATTTGGTATTTTTAAAAATATACTTAGTTTCTTTATTCATTTCTTTGATTCTGTGTGTATAATCTGCTCTAAATGGTAAATTTGCTTTAGAGTTCAGTAAATATTAACTGAGTGCTGGAACATTGGATATACATAGTGTAAAAAAGTTTAAGTCTCTCATCTCAAGAAATTTAGTCTAGAGGGGAGGACCGATTAGCAAAGAAATCATTTATCTTTAATGTCATTAGATAGAAAATATAGCTCTGCCTGATAGATAAGGGTGGGGTTGTGGGTGACATGGACACTGTAGCTAAGATGGTTCTTGAAGAAGAGCCATATAAATAGTAGATTGCAGGGGATGCTAGGCAAAAGTAGTTTTATAAGCAGATAGGTGAAGGAAGAAAACAGCATGGTGTGAGTATCCAGTTACAGCAGCCAGTGCTGCCCATGGCTGCGGCTACACGGTAAATGCTCAGTGGTGGTTTTCCGGTGAGTGACTACCACATGCATGCTCTACACATTTACTTTTGCTGGGGTTCATATTGAACATCTTAGCCCAGCTTCATGAGGACATTGGCAGTCCAGAATGGTTCTAAAAAATATATTTTATTTTAAATATTTTTCAAAAGTTCGTGCATAAGAAACCAAAGTCAAAAGGTATCAAAAGGATATACAGTAATCTTCCAGATTATTTTATACATATTAAAACATGTACTCACATACATTATATATATGTATTTATGTGTATGTAGATTTAATTTTAAAATATAAATGGTAGCAGATAATACTGTTTTGCTCTTTGTTCTTTTACTGAATGGTCTATTTGGATTTTCCATATCATTTAGAACTTTTTACTTTTTAAATTTATTTTGATTTCTTGGTTCAAAATTTTATAAAAAGGTATATATATAGAAAAGCTTTACTCCCACCTTTGTCCCCTCACACACCATTCCCCCTGAGGTGATCTCTTTTATTGGGATCTCGTATCTCTTTCCTGGGTTTCTTGAGGCAAATGAAAGCAAATATAAATCCTTATTATAATTTTTCTCCCTTTCTTACACCTACATTAACATACTATGAAGAGTGTTCTACATTTTATTTACCTTTTTCATTTGATAACACATCCTGGGGATCTTTCCTTATCACAAAATAGAAAATTCCCCAGACTTTCACAGCTATATAGTATTTCTTTGTACGTATATAGCATAGTTTCTTTAACAAATTCTTATTGGGAATACTTGGAGCAATTTCCAACTTTTTGCTATCAGAAATAATACTGTAGTGAATAACTTTGTAGATCCATTGGTTAATACATGTGCAGATAATTGATCAGATAATTTCTCAGAAGTGGGATTACTGAATCACAAGATAATTGCATTTGTAATTCTGATGTATTTTAATAAGCTGCCCTTCCTAAGGATTATTCAGTGCGGCACTCCCACCAGCAGTGGGCAAGAGGGCCGGGACAACAGAGTGGGTGGCCAGCCTTTCTGTGTTCTGGCCATCTGAGAGATGAAAAATGGTTTATTATAATATCTTCATTTGCATTGATTTTCTTATGAACAAGGTTTAGCTGCTTTCTGTATGTTCAGGGGTCCTTTGTATTTCATCTTCTGTGTATTCATGTCCTTTGTCCATTTTTATTATTGGGTCGCTAGTCCTTTCCTTCTCAGTTTCCGTGAGTTCTTTATATATAGGGAAATTGGTCCTTTGTCAAAGATGAAAGTTGCAAATATTTTGCCCAGTTATTTGTCTTTTAGATTTTCCTTATAGGTGGCTTCCCACAACCCCCCGCTCCCCCCACCATGTAAATGTGTTTTTTGTTCATTTAAATGTTATTTTATATTTTAAGGGCATTTATTTTGGGCACTTTGATTTTCAAGTTATTTTATAATACTTATGAGGTCTGAGTTAGCTTGCTCCAAAGTTCTTAGAGTGAATTTGGCTTTGAGATTTTGGGTGTTGGCCCCTAGCTCTTCTAGTAGCTGTTAAATTAATAAAGTACAGGTTCATCTGTGTTCTCTATTTCCATTCAAATAGGGTGGCAGGTCTTTCAGTGTTTATGTATTTTTATTTATTTTAAGTTAAATTTTTACTTGATTATCTATCAAAATTAGTTTATTTGGATGCACCTACTTTACTGGTTGTGTCATTTACAATATCTTTCCATCGTAGTAAGTACAAAGCTCACACTAGTATCTTGGGATGATAGGTATGTGATGGAACTCATAGTCTAGTCAAGAAAGAAAAAAGTTCATCAATTTAAATGTGATTTGATAAATGCTACATTTGGAGGTATTTTGATATTTAAATCTTACTTAATAGTTGGGGCTTATATAAGACCAGAGTGGTTTTCAGCTTTCTGGCAATTCCTGTATCGTACTTCGTGTTATAAAATGTACCAGTAACTCGATTGGCCAGAGATACTTTCATTAATTGTATCTAATATTTCTTAGCTTAATATTTTGTTACATAATGCTTACAGTTTCATCTGCCTTTTAGTACTTAACTGTTTCACATTTTGAAATGGTTTGTTGTTGTTGTTTAGGCTAAAGATACTTCAAGTGAAGAAGTTAATCTTAGTCACATTGTACCCTGTGAACCAGTATCAGAAGAAAAAGCAAAGGAATTACCTGAATGGAGTGAGAAAGTGGCTCAAAACATTTTGTCAGGTATTATAGAAATGTTAATTTCCCTCTATAATGTGAAACCTATGTAACTACCTGGAACCTCGTAAAGATACCATTCGTAAGGGAATACTTAAATGATATTCTAAATGGTCAGTTTAGAAATATACAAAAAAATAGAAGCAAGTAGTCTCTTAGAACATCACATATAGTCAGTTAGGTGTAAGTTCTTTCTTGGCCTCTTAACTTATTTTACTTCTGGGAAAACTGGTAGTGAAAAGCTTCGAGAATCCTCATTCAGATAGCTCCTAGCATAAATTAGTTCTTTTCCTTTCCTCTTTGAGATCCCTCCTTAACGTACCCTTCAAAAAAATGAAAAGATATCAGTCCATTTTTGAAAACAGAGAAAACTTCCTATCCACACAGCAATGCAAGTGTCAGATCTGAATATTATTACTAAGTTCTGTTTGGGAAGCAGATTCTGCTATTTAATTGCAGTTCAAAGGCCTTCAGATAAATTTTTCTAAATCCCGAATGATCATCACTGACATACGTCTTTCTACTTTGGTTAACATTTCAGTTAACTTCTTTACTGTAGTAGCTTTCATATTTACATCTTCTATTTAATATTTTTTTGAAAAAAAAAAAGCATTGTTGATCACCACTCAATTAGGTCACCTTCATGACCCAATAAACAGGTCTTGACCTATCATTTAAATGACTGTCAATACAGTTTGCCATCTCTGTATTAAAATAGTAAAAGTATCTAAAGCAGAGAAAACCATCAGTTTAAAAAACTAAGAAGACAGCCACGTTTGCTGGTGCAACCTGAACCGTCAGCCACGAAAAGTGCCGGGTAGCCTGGCCCGGGGCCACGGAGCTTCCTCACCACAGCCTCCTTCAGCAGGACTGGGGTGCTCACTCTCCTTCCAATGTGGGGATGTCCTTACAGCACCACCAGGCACATCAAAACACAGTGTACTACTGGCCGCCATTGAAGAGCTGGGGAAGGAGATCGGACCTGCCTACACGGGGAGCCAGAGTGCCGTGGAGAGGCCAAAACGAGTCCCCATTCGTGCTGGAGGCCCATGTGGGAGTCTTGGCTGAAACAATGCCAGATTCCAGCCGCCTTGTTAGCTTTGAGGGCTTGTCATCTTTTCACAAGATGAGAAGTTACAGTTTGTCTCCCCTCATCAGAAGAAACTCTTGTTTTCAAAATGGTAACCATTTGTTTTTTTTCCATTTCCCTCCCATAGTTCACTAGGCTCTGAACCTACAGCCTAGCCTCTAAGATGAGGAAAAGATTGTGCGGTTGATTAGTATTTGCATTTTAAATAGTTAGGAAAAATGCATAAATTAAAAATACAGGAGGAAGGGCAACATAGTAAACTTAATAAGTCCCCCTGGAAGTTTTCATACTAAGACTATATGTAGAATTCAGTTTGGGTTTATTATACGTTCATCAAAACATCTGGGAAAAAAATGACTAGAACTGTATCTTTGAATGTATTGATGTAATGAAGCTTATTTTCATTAACAAAACACAAAACCCAACAAGATTAAATAAGTGAAAAATAGCTAGGTGCTAATAAAATAATGCCTATCTGTAACTCTTCTTTTTCATCCTGTACCTTCAGAGCTAGATGTCCCTTGTAATTGGTGATGGGAAAGCCATTAACTGCCCATCATAGCGTCTCTTTATGTGCTTTTTAATAGGTAAAATGAAAAATAGCTAGCTTATTAAGATACAAATACATAAAAGAAATGGGCAAGATTTTTTATTGCACGGAAAATTATCCAAGAGACTCTTTCTACCTGACTTCTCTGCAGGCTCTGTATAAACATGAGTAACCAGGAATCTGAAGTGAGCACATTCACCTTAGCACACGATTGGTTGCTGTTCACTGTCAAAGGATAAGTGAAGATCAGTAAAAGCTACAGTCGTTTGTTTTTATGAATTTGCACCACAGGTGAAAAATGAAATCACTGTGTGTAACATTTACCTGTATAGGATGTTGGTGTGAGAAGCTGAGACTTCCACTCTAAGAAGGCAGCCGCCATTCATTCTAGGTGGAGCGGGGCCTAGTGAGCTAATTTGGAGGCAGGGAGAATCAATAGCAATGAAGAGATTGGTGCCCGCCACGGGAGCACCCTACCTCCAGCAGTTCCCCTTTGGCTTGCTGGTGTCTTCTGACTGAGGTCCATGGAGATTGTTGTTCCAGCCTACGGCGTTGTGGTGGCTTCTGGGGCTGCTGTGACAAACTGAGGGCTTAAAACTACAGAAATTGATTGTCTCACAGTTCTGGAGTCTGGAGGCCCAAATCAGCACATCATCTTGGCCCTGCTCCTTCTGAAACCCCCAGGGGGCTGAACCCTTCCTTGCCTCCTCTGGCCACAGGTGTTGCCCGCAAGCCTTGGCTCCAGATTCTGCCTCCATCTCCCCCATGTCTGTGTCCACCACTCATCCTCGGTGAGGACCCCCCCCACTCCAGTGGGGCCTCATCTGGACTCATCACATCTCAAAGTCCCTATTTCCAAATAGGGTCCCACTCACAGGATGGGGGTCAGGAACTTGAACAGGCCTTTTTGTAGGGCACAATTCAAGCCATGGCAGGTATAGGGAGTAAATGGACATCATCAGAGAGTGGTGATGTATTCAAACAACTTACACTTCCATGGGGCGGAGCTGAACTATTTCTAGATTTTAGAAAACTACATCAAACCTGATAAGAGATGCCTTATCAGATGTGATCGGGGTATTCACTGGTAGTCAGGCTGTGGTTGCCAGTATAACATTATTTCTGTCAGTTTTTACTCTCACCAGAGAAATGGAATGTCAAAAAATGAATGTGGGAAGATCAGTGTTCTAAAACTTGTATTTCTCATGAGACAATTATTACAACTTACTAGAAAAGTCAGGTTCTATATTTTTTTTAGATTTCAGTTGACCTTTTACCAGAAAAGAGAAAGTTTTGATTTGGGGCTTTTAGTATTAATAACAAGTATGAATTAGTTTAGTAAATGTGGACAGTGTTCCTCAAACCATCATGGTTAGGCTTGAGGTAGGTCATTTTCAGCATCTGCCACCCTCATTTGTTCAGCACATGGTCTGCATGTGTCAGTCTTCACTGGGTGGATAGGACACAGATAGGAATAAATGGATGCCTGTCTGGCATTGCATACTCACACAGCATTCAGAAGATCTTAGTAGCTATTGTTAAAACAGTAACACAGTTTCTTATCTCCTGTTGCAGTGTGTATAGTGCTAACCGTGCTCTTCTGGTAGTTATAACTTGTCAGTTATTTGCATCTGACATTTCTCTTCGTTAGTCCTATGACTTTTCATTTGACTCATTTCCATTTATTTTTCTGTCACCTCTTTGTTAGAGTTTCATTGTAAAAGTGTAGTCTATTTGATCTCTTCTTTGTTTCACTGTCATTTATTTTATGATTTCTCAGTTGTCCTCCTTCAAATTAACCGGTGTTTTACTTAAAACTTTACACCTTATAAGCCACACTAAGAAACACACACACACACACACACACACACACACACACACACTCTCTCACACACTCACACTTTTGAAAAGACACCCTCAAGCCCTTTACTGTAAGGCAAGCTCCTGGCCAGAGGCTTGTTTGCTTGGCTTTGAGACCTGGTGCTCCTCCAGAATCAGCTGCTGGCGAGGACTCGGGGGGCACAGGCTTGGGGCTGGGGGCGGAGATGCCAACTGCAGCAGAAAGAGAGATACAGAAATTTTTCCAATCATTTATTGCTTGTCACCTTTTGTTGTTACTGTTTCTACATAAACAAGTATGCTTCTCATGTGGTCACAGATGCCTGCTCACTCACGGGCTATAGTAATCATATAAAATCCCTGCCACAGACCTTGGGGAGCCAGGCTTTTAAATCTCATTGTTTCAGGGCACAGGCAAGAAGGAAATGGCTTGGTAAGCCCTCTGCAGGGTGGGTGACGCTTTCCTCCCTGTCCAAGCTGTCATTTCTTGCTTCTCCTATCACCCTCCCACTCCCTTCCTCACATGCTCGCCCACTCAGGCCTTCACCCCTTACAGGAAGAGGCCCCACTTCCTGCTTTCCCTCTGGCCACCTCTGCTCTCTCTCTCGCTGCAGAAGCCTGAGCAGAGAAAGCAGAGGGTGAAGGCCCAGTCTACAGGAAACGGCTAAACACCTAGCCTGCCTGCTTCCCTTCTCCTTTAGAGGTTCTCTTAGGCCTGCTCTGTGTTTACATGTCCTTCTCATTCAGATATGTGTGGCTGCAGAAGCCTAAGGCAGGCAGGAGTTTTGCCTTGGTATTTCAGATATGGTTTTTCTTTGGTTTCCAGTTTGCCATTGCCCTCTGTGTCTCTCCCTCTGTGGGTTTCATGGGGAAAGCATGCCCGAGGTAAGGCAAAACAACAAGAATACCTGGGTCCTCCAGCCAAATACTGTCTCAGACCTTCTAGACCCGCAGACGGTCCCTGACAGCTCACATCTCCACGGTGGCCCCAGAGCTAAATGCCAAAAGACATCATACAAGGTGTCAGAAAACAGTAGTTGCAAAGTTGACTTGAAAGTTTGTGGCATGTTTGGGATCTGAATATTCATTTTCTTTTCCTTTTGGTGTTATGTATTAAAGGGTTTAAATGTATATTCAGCCCTAATTTTCTTCAATTTAAAATATTCCTTTAAAAAGGTGCCTCCTGGGTGAGCTGGGGTTTAGTTAAAGGTGCTGAATTTACTGGCAAAGCAATCCAAAAAGGTGCTTCTAAACTCCGAGAACGGATTCAACCAGAAGAGAAACCAGTGGAGGTCAGTCCAGCTGTGACCAGGGGACTTCACCTAGCAAAGCAGGCCACGGGAGGAGCAGCGAAAGTCAGTCAGTTCCTGGGTAAAGTCACTTTAATAGCTTTCTCTTTTTTTCAGTTAAATTAAAACTCTTAATTCAAAGGTTAATCTAATGCTCATTTAGAAGGTTTGATATCAAGAATAAGCATTAAGACTACTCACGGTGGGACCTGCAGATAAGCAGGAGCTCTGAGAGCTCATTAGAAATGCAGAATTTCAGGCCACAGGCTCACCTACTGAGTCAGAATCACATTTTTACAAGATCTCTAGGTGGTTCTTACTTGCACATTGAAGTTTGCTAAACAAAGACTGGTTAAAGGATTGTCGTCATGTGTTGGAGAGGGGAGGGTGCCTTGGAAAAAGTTGTTCTGAGTGTATTTCATGCAGCCTTGAATCCTTTGAGGGAGATGACGCATCCTTTCAAGGACAGTCCACTGCATCTTAGTTACATCCGCCCTGGAGCAGAGGAATGTGTCCTTTGCGAAAAGAGGACTTGGTGTTTCTGGTGCTGGTCCTCCTAACTGATAGGCTTCTAACCCCTGGTCCTTTTGAGAATCACCACCTGAAGTTTGCTATTTTAAGATGGTCAGGGAACTCTTTAGTGGATTACCATTACACTTAGTAGCACTGTCTTTTGGTAGTAGTCTTTTGAATCAGTATTTTCTTTACTTTTATAGTAAAGTCTTAACCACTATTTCAATAAGATATTTGCTGATGCTGTGAAAGAAGATAAATACTGTTAGCTGGAAAGCACAGAGGTGGGCCTCTCAGTCTTGCATTGCAGTGATCAGAAAGAAAGGGTGGATAGTTTTCTTTTAAGCAAAAATGCTGGAAAGAACCATGTGTATCTGAGAGGGAAGGTTGTAAACAGGCCCTGCAAACACATCCTTAAATGAAATGTTGGCCTTTGTTTGAAAAACAGCCAGCCTTGCTTCTCATCCTTAAGTAGAAATAGTTAATATTATGCAGTAAAAACACTTCTAGATGCTCATCTAAGAATTTTGCTAAATAAGGGTGGTAAAAACAGGGGATACATTTTTCCTAAGTCTTCTTTTTTTTATGGTTGTATTAGTTGACGGAGTTTGCACCGTAGCAAGTTGTGTTGGGAAAGAGCTGGCTCCGCACGTCAAGAAGCACGGAAGTAAGCTTGTGCCAGAGGCTCTGAAGAGAGACAGGGACGGGAAGTCGCCCCTGGACGGTGCAATGGTCGTTGCAGCCAGCAGTATACAAGGTGACGCAAGGGCCCGGGATTCTAACAGGGAGGTCTGTTTGCTTAGGGCTGATTGAACTTAACTTTAAAATTTATCTGCAGGGTTTTCAACTGTCTGGCAGGGATTGGAATGCGCAGCCAGATGCATCGTTAACAATGTTTCCACAGAAACTGTTCAAACAGTGAGATACAAGTAAGTTGAATTTTATCCTTTTAATGACTGAGTCTGTTGTGGTATTTGTAAAAATTAAGTATCTGGTAAAACTTTTCACTCACTATTTTCTTAAATAGGGAGAAGAAAATATCATATTTTTAGTAAAATAATAGAATACCTATGACTTTATTTTTACTAATCCATATAAATATTTGTTCATCAATGCACAGAATAGGTGTTTTGGTTTACTAAAGCTGCTGGAATGCAATATACCAGAAATGGATTGGCTTTTAACAATGGGGATTTATTAAGTTACAATTCTAAGGCTGTGAACATGTCCAAATGAAGGCATCAAGTGGGGATACCTTCTCTGAGGAAAGGCCACTGGCATCCAGGGCTCCTCTGTCACATGGGAAGGCACAGGGTGACGTCTGCTGGTCCTTCTCTCCTGGCTCTGGATTCAGTGGCTGTCTCCAAATGTCTCTGGGCGTTTCTCTCTGTGCTGTCCTGCTTTACCTGACTTTTATCCTCTTCACAGAAGGACTCCAGTGAAGGGTTAAGACCACCTTGAATGGGCTGGGCCACATCTCAATTGAAATAGCCTAACCATAGGTCCCACCCACAGTAGGTCTTTCGCAACAAGAATGGATTAAAAGAACACGGCCTGAATCTGGGGTGCATAACAGATTCAAACCAGCACAATAGGCCTTTTGTTTGTTTGTTTTTTTCCTAAAAAAAAGCCTGCAGTTTCTGTATACTTTATTAATCACATGTTCTTTGCCTATAGTTTTTATGGGGGAAACAAACTGTAATTAAACTATTATACCATGCTAATATTAACCCATTATGTATACAAAGTATGTTAAAACTTATCACATCTTATTTGAGACTTACTCCCACTGTACATTTGTATTGCAGTGGACAGATGGAATTTCTCCAATTTCATATATTAGAAATAGACAAGCATAGAAATAAATGATTTGCCCAAGCTCATCTGATAAATGGTGTTAAAGATGAGATTTAAACCAAGATCATCTGATTTTAGTTATTTATTCTTTCTGACTTAACACAATACTAGAAGATTCAAGGCCTGAAAACTTAATCTGGTACTAAAGAGCTGAGTTACTTTCTTACTTTTGAATTATTTTGGATCTTAATATTTAATTATTAAGAAACAAAAAAGAAAAGTAATATAAATGGGGTTCTCAGCTCTTGGTTGTCTGTGCTAATTATCCACTCACTGGAATATTTGAGTTCACTACTGTCTAATCTTCACTTTACGGGTGAGGAAGCCAACACTTGGAGAGTACCTTGTTGAGCTTACACCCCTAGCTGAAGTGTCAGTTTTACCAAAAGACTTGAAAAGAACAGAGAGTAGATTTGAAATTCTTTTGATGGAAGTGCAAAACCCAAGCCTGCCAGCTCACCCCGGCTACTTGTGCATTGACCCCTGATTCCTGGAGATAATACCATTTCACTTTGTTAAGCCTGAGGTTACTTTGATGACCCAGTCATAATTAGGAAACTAGTTTTTTCTTTTGTAGCAAGAGTAGGAGATAGATGGTCTCAAGTGCCTTTTGGGCCAAAAGTTTAGATTAATGGTATCATTGTTGGCACAGATAATAGACAGTCATATTAGAAAGTAGGAAATGCTTTGATGGATTTGTCCATTTCCTACTCTACTGGGAAAAAAGCTTACCTAAATTCAGTTAAGTAGAATCTCACTAAGAATGGGGATTCACATAACTAGGAAGTGGTGGTTTTTTGTGTGTGATTTTGTATGCTGTCTACTCCACACCCATTTTAAAGACTTTGAATTTCTGGTCCTTAGTGAGGAGACCTACTATGAATAGGATATTTTAAGTGGTTCTGAGCTAATTTATTGTGGTGTGTATTGCTATTTGTTATCCTTTTCTCTAAAGATTCACGGAATGAGAATTACAGGTACTGGGCAAGTGATTACTTATTTAAATTGTTTTGTATTTCTTACCATAAGGATGTTTCGGTCTTAGTAGTAATTTAATTTCTGCAATTAGAAACTTGGAAAGATGGGAAGGACAGCAGAGAATAAGGGGTTTTGTCCAAACAACATTGTTTTCCTCACTGTTCTGGTTTGCTAATGCTGCCAGAATGCAAAACACCAGAAATGGATTGGCTTTTATGAAGTGGGTTTATTTGGTTACACAGTTACAGTCTTAAGGCCATAAAATGTCCAAGGTAACACATCAGCAATCAGGTACCTTCACTGGAGGATGGCCAGTGGTGTCTGGAAAACCTCTGTTAGCTGGGAAGGCACATGACTGGCATCTGCTCTGGAGTTCTGGTTTCAAAATGGCCTTTTCCCAGGACGTTGCTCTCTAGGCTGCAGTTCCTCAAAAAATGTCACTCTTAGTTGCTCTCGGGGTATTTGTCCTCTCTTAGCTTCTCCAGAGCAAGAGTCTGCTTTCAACGGCTGTCTTCAAACTGTCTCTCATCTGCAGCTACTCTCTCAGCTTCTGTGCATTCTTCAAAGTATCCCTCTTGGCTGTAGCAAGCTTGCTCCTTCTGTCTGAGCTTATATAGTGTTCCAGTGAACTAATCAAGGCCCATGCTGAATGGGTGGGGCCACACCTCCATGGAAACCATCTAAAGTCATCACCCACAATTGGGTGGGTCACATCTCCATGGAAACACTCAAAGAATTACAATCTAATTAACACTGATACATCTGCCCACACAAGATTACTTCAAAGATAATGGTGTTTTGGGGGACATAATACATTCAAACTGGCACACTCACCTATGAAGATAATTGACCCCTAAGTAGAAATTGTCTAAGATAGAAAAAACTGGAAGTATTGAACCAGTAGGTTAGTGAGAGAGCTGATGGAATGGAAATGCTAATTGTTCCTTCATTTACTTTGGTTCTCAATTATGTTTCTTATTCAAGAAGTTTGTGATAGAGAAAGCATTTACAGTTTTTCTACTCTAGTCCAACTGATGATAGTATAATGAAGAAAATTTATATTCTTTCCTTATTGCCCATGTTAAATTATTACTCTCCCAAGCAGTTATTTTAAAGCTGCCTTAATTGTGTGCATTATACCTAGGAGAAGAATATATTATATAAAATTCCTTCTCTGATTTCTGGTGATATAAGCCAATAAAGAGGATTACCTTTTCATTTAGGCACAGTTAAAATCATATTGCATTAGAGAAATATATTCTCTTTTACCTTTTGTGGTTTTGATGATGATGCATGACTACCTTGATGGATTATGAATGGTTTACGTAATGATCTATATAAATATGTAGCTCTATTCTTTTTTTTTTTTTTTAATTTTTATGTACGTGGAAAGGGGCTATCATTAAGACTCAGTTTATTTTGTTAGTTACATGAATATTTTTGTCTTATTTTAGATTTAGGAATGTGAAGACCTACAGGGACAATGAAAAGCAATAAATAATTTAAACCTGATATACCTAATTACAGTCCAGTATCTGTTAAATAATTCATCACTCTTCCACATAGCTTCCTCATTTTACCTTAAAGGCCTTTCCCTCACTTTAAATTGTTTAGAGAGTAGAAAAATATAACTAGTAAATTAGATCCATTTCTGTTTTCCCCCTCAAAAATATTTTACCTTAGACTACTTAACTTGTGAAGAGTAAGCTTAATGATAAATATTTTCCCACAAGGAATTTACTATTTTATGGCACATGGTATTTTCTTTGTTTGTTTAGTGAAATGTAATTAAAATTCCCCATAAATTTTCATTTAGGAAAATTATGTTTCATCTGAAATTTATTTTACAAAATAGTAGTATAACCAGAGACATTCCAAAGGACGCTGCAAACATAATGCACTGGATGAGAAGGAAATTAAATCAGTGAGGGTAACTCCGCTGGCAGATGTCACCCTAACCCAAAACCTGTTCTGTATAACATCCACCCACTGTTCTTGTTTTGCTCTCAGGCATTGCATAGAATCAGTCTTCTTTTCTCTATATAATTATACAGATATTTAAATAGTCATTATGTCCACCCCTTAATTTTTCTTGTCTTCTAAGTGGCCCCAGTTCCTTTGACCATTCCATAAATAGCTTGGTTTCCAGATCCTTCATTCTGGTCATCTCTTATTTTTATTTTATTAGGAACAAATCAAAGTTTATCAGTATTGTTAAAATCTGACACCCAGAACTGGATCTTACATTCCAATTGCGTACTGACTGTGATCAAATACAGTGGAATTTGCCTCCCTTGTTTTGGTCATATTTAGTGCTTGGTAAATATTATTGAATGAGCGAATATCCAAACAGGACAAAGAATTTATCATCTTTTTAGCAGCTGTTACTCCATTGACTCATATCGAACTTGAGATTTTTTTTTTTAATTGAACCTTTATAATTTGGACTTTCATCTTATCTTTAGACAATTGATATTAGTACCTAAAATAAGAACTTCACATTTATAGTTGTTTAATTTTACTGTTGGTTTTGACCCATCATTAAGTCTGTCCTTCATTTTGGCTCTTGGCTTTGTTGTATCATGTTGGCCAGCCTTGCTGTTTGTGTCATCTGTGGATTTGAAAGACGTGTCCTTTTATGTCTAGATTTTTTTCCAGAAATTGTCTTGGATAAAGTTCAATCACATGCTTGCTGGAGCCTCCCCTCCTGATTGACTTTGCTCCAGTATTTCATGCTGTGTTCCGTGGAGGCTCAGCTGTCTAAGCTCTCCTAACAGTATTCTCATTTCGCTAGCCTTTCCCTTCTGTCTTGGCAGACTGCTTCTCAGGGCTGTCATCCTCCACCCCATCCAGTAAACTGGCTCCTTCTGAGGTTGGATTCTGTGTGTGGGCCTCCTTGGTGCTTGCTGCGCAGTCTCACCGACACCTGCGGCTGCGGTGGCTGCTTCTGCACCACTCTGCTCTGCTTCTGCTCATCTCTTTCATGATACAGGCTCGTACCGCCCCACCCCGTGTCCTGCTGCCACACCAGAGCCTGTCCGTTCCTGTCTCCTGGTTACCTCTGGACCTGATCCTCCTGTCTCCAGCCCCATTATCCAGCTCTCTGCAGTTGTTCCCTCACTGGTCCCTCTGCCTCCGGTCCACACCCTCACAGTTCACAATGCATCCAGAGTTGGAGGAATCTTTCTAAAGCATCAATTTGTCATGCCATTCCTCTGCTTTAAAAGGTTTTATTGATTTCTCATTGATTTCAAGATCAAGTTGAAACTCCTCAGCTTCACCTACAAGATCCTTCATTAATTGACCACAACCTCTCTGCTTTAGATGGACAGATTAATAAAAAGCTAGTTAAGCTTTAAATAGTGATGATTAATATTTCAGAAAATTGTTTTGAAGGTTACATTTAAATTGAATTGCAAGCAGATTTATATGAGGGTTGTTATGGCTGAAATTTTGCTGTAATGAGTAAGATCTAGAACTATTGCCCCTTTGCCGTATTTGTTTACATCACTGAATGCACTGGAGAAATTTCTGAACATTCTCATTTAAATTGTAAATCGAGTCCCCAAGGACTTTTTAGGGCATACTTCACATTCATTTTTTATTGTCCTTCAGTGGGCAGTGTTAGTATATAAAATCTAAATTAATAAGGTCTCAATAAGGTCAACTTTTTAAAAAGTAAGAAACCAAAAATAAGCTTTATCTTCTTGCCAGAGATGTGCTTTCTAGGAGTTTTTAGCAGTGTAGTATGAATATGAAAGAAAAAAAGGACTGAGCAGTTACTTACCTGGGAAGAGAATTAAATGCCTACCAGGAAAACTGGTTCTCAGGCATATTGGGAATAAGGAGGATAGGTGAGGATATATTCAAAAGAGTAACCATAACTGATGAAAAGCCATATTGCAGGGTCTTTAAGAATAATGATATATTTAGACTTTTTGGGGTGCTTTCATGTTTTCATGTATGCTGTCTCATGGGGTAAAGAAGAGGAAGTTGATTACAGGCAAAGAGGACATGACTTGGCCAAGGTCAAACGGCCAGCAGTTGGCACCAGTGGTATTAAAATCTCCTTTTTGAAATGATTCCTAGTTTGGTGCTTTTTTCCAAATTAACTGGGAGAGCACCTGGAGCTAAGAAAGCATGGAAGAACAAGCAAAAATCATCAAGGTTTCCAAACAGCCTCACTTTTAGGACGTTATTCAAGACACTGTGGCTTCTAGAATTGAGTTACATATAGAAATATCCTGAATGCAGGATATCCTGTTCTTCAGTAGAACAGGAAAATGTTCCACATACTCAGGAGCGGAAGTGTATAACTCTGCAGGTTTTCCTGCATTTGAAAGCACTAATATAGACAAATTCTTGTTATGGTGTCACTTTATTTAGCTTCCACAGCCCTGGAGAGATAAGCCTTCAAGAAAACCTGCTCCACACCAAGAACTTCTGCTGCTGAAGTTGCGTCCACCCCTTTCTTCTTGTTCAGCCTTAGTGATGGCCAACTGAGGACAGTAGTGACAGTGAGGAGACCTTGTGTCCACTGCATCATCAGCACATCTGGTGGCATGTTGCAGGGATGCAAAGCAACAGGCATTGGCAGAAAGCAGTCATAAGGAAGCTTTTCTGTCTGGTGACTAGTGAGAAAGCCCCAGTGAAGAATGCGACAGACTGCAGGTGTGGCTGACTGTAGGCTCTGCCATGCTTTGCTTCTAAATTATTATTAACATTAGGCAAAGGACAGAATGGAACCATTGTTAGAGGGACAGTCAGGGTTGAGAAAAGCCAAGCATGAGCAAGCCAGTGGGATCCAAACCACTGCTCTGCAAGGCCATTGGTAGCAGAGGACTTGTTAATTCAAAGAACAAAATGTCAGGTAGAGGTCACAAAGCACCTAGGAAACTAGTGTGTCCTAGAGAAAACTGTAAAATTTTGCCTTTTTGTGGTTTGTTGCTTAAACGATCCTCTGCTTGTGGAAACCTGTGGGCAAGAAAAGCTTTGAAACATCTGATTAGAAAAGGCATCGAGAGTAAAGCAAAGATAGTTTTAGTATCCTTGAGTAGGACTTCAAATTGTGTTTTTAAAGCAGTATTACATGCGGATATTGATCTTATAGTAATAATACTTTTGTATAGTGCTTTATAGTTTCCTAAGGACTTTGCTGTATATATGTTCATGAAACTCTGCGAGGTGAATGGGGCAGGAATTCTTCATTTCATTCATTCAACAAATATTTATTGACTGCTCGGCACTGTTCTAGGTACTTAGGATGCATTAATGAAGAAGCAAAAGATCCCCTCTCTAAGGTGGTTTATATACTAGTGAGTCAAATAATAAGCAAAACATATACACAGTTGGTACAAATATGTTCTGTAGCATGGAGCTGGGATGAGTGTCCCTGGAGAAAGCACAATTTAGGGGGGAGTTGGTAGTGGAGTGGGGCATGGGGAGCGAGACAGTTTAAACCTGTTGGACCAGGTGAGCAGACGTGCATAAGACAAGGCAGTCAGGCCGGCTGACTATCTGGGCTAACCAGGACATCGTCAACAAGTAATGGCTGGGGGCATTCAGGGCACTGAAGAAGGGCCAAGTGAGGCTGGAGTGCAGTGGGCGAGGGGCTGAGAGTTGTTTAAATGACATTCTGGTCATTTAAAAGATTTACTCAGTGCCTCTGCCAGAAAGGAGTTAAGGTAGAATCCAAAGTCTTCACAGTAACTCTAGATTCTGTGTGTCCTACCATGGCACCAATGAAGATTTTCTCTTGAATTTCCAGAAGGAGAGGATAAAAAGAGGAAATTGACTAATAACCTTTATTAGAATTTACATTTTATTTTTATTCTGTGGTCTTTATTACATTCATAAACTCAGTTCGCCTGAGTTTATTTTCACACATTTTTCTTGGCACAATGTGATTTCATTCTCTACTTTAAGTGATGGATCCAGTTGGAACCTAAGCTTTGATTTTGATTTCAGGGATAACTTGTACTAATCACATGACCTTTTTTAATGCTACTTTTTATAAGGCCTTAATTTACATTTGTAATTTAATTGTAGTTTCTCTAATGTTTCTTTTAAAGATATGGACATAATGTGGGAGAAGCTACACATGATGCAGTGGATTCTGCCATCAATGTCGGCGTGACAGCCTATAATATCGACCACATTGGTGTCAAAGCAGTGGTGAAGAAGACTGCAAAACAAACGGGACATGCACTCCTTGAGGACTATAAAATCGTTGACAGTTCTCAGGGGGAAAATCAAGAGAAAGGGGCTAATGTGCACACAGCTGAGGAAAAGGATGAGCCAGGAAAGGATGAGCAGAAGGGGGAACCAGAAAAGAGTGAGGGAAAGAAGAAAAAGCCCTGAAGGGACCGCAGCGAGGCCCCTGCCTTTTGTATGGGCGTGCAGCTTTACTACATTGGCAAAGGTGGAATATTCCCCACAGATCAGCCAGGATTTTTGAAATGTTTTCATTCCTGCAAAGCAACTGCTTCTTGAATCTTGGGGCATGGATTCTACTTACAAGGAAGAGAATGTATGTTCTTGTATCATGCCTTTAGAAAGCTATAGTTGTATTCTAAGTATTTTTTTCTAAAGTGTGGCTAAAATATTTTTGCAGTTAAAATAATACTAATATGTGCTATAAACCTCATTAAACCTAATGTTAAACTATTTTTGTATCCACTATCTTTCAGAAAGCAAAGTAGGAAATTATATATTTACATAAAATTTGGCATTTAGTAACCTTAGTTCTATTTGTCATGCCTTAGGAGGAATGACTTAAAACATTGTTTCCTCTTTTTGCACTAACTGTTGATTTTGTTACTACGTGCTTCCTTCTCCAAATTTTCAGTGTATAAGCTAAAAAAAACTGTGATCATACACTAATGAAATTCTCAGATAACATTTTAATAGACTTTGTCAAAAGAGGAAATAGACTGATCATGAAAAATAAGATGAGGTTCTGTAAAATTATTTGCTAGCTTACCTCTTTGTCAGGAAAAACGGGATGGTCTTTTCTATTTAAAATGAATTCAAATGGATTTTTAAGACTTTTGCATATGAACTGGTATCTATTAGGAGTCTAGGGAATTGGGGGATATGATTGGTATTGTGTAAAACTTCAAAGTGGTTATTATTAGCTTATTTGGGCAAAAAAGTGCTTTATCATATCTACTTCTGAGGGCTTTTCCAAAAGACCTAAAACTTTATAAAGACTAAAATATAAGCAAATTAAATTCTCTGATGGTAAATTTATTTTTATTTTGGGATTTGGTCATTGGAATTTTACATATTAAAAAAGCCAAGTTATTAGAAAAGAAAGCTGCTAATCATAGTCAAGGCAGAGATATAAAGGATCTTAGTCCTGATCCATGGGTGGGCATTATAGTTTCCACTCCAGCAGAAGACAGGATATTCACAAACCTGTATGCTACAAAGAGGTAACTAAATACCTAATGGCATTTTTGTTTGGTTTGCTGATTTTAAAAGATGGGTATTTTCCACAGCTATATTTCATTTTAATCATTTCTGAGCCTCTGGTGATTAGTTTATTAGACTTTATTTGAAACTTATCTAAAGAATGCACTTTGTGAATAAAAACTGTCTCTGAATTACTTGTCCTTAAATGTATTCACAGGCTTACATTTTGGGAAGATACAGAATTGGTGGAGCCTTTTCCTAAGGCCAAGGAGAATGTGCTGGTTGTTAAAGTGGAAATAAAACTGAATTGATAAATAGCTTCCAGTTAGTCTCTACCTTATTCAGGTTTAAGAAGTGAAACAACAAAGAGTGAAGCCTGAAGTTTAAAAAGTTACCTTAGCCCAGGTGTCAGCAAACTATGCCCCATAGGCCAAATCCAGCCGGCTGCCTGGTTTTACAAATAAAGTTTTATTGGAGCACAGCCACACCATTCATTGGTATATTATAGTCGAGAACAAGAACAGAGTTGAGTAGTTGCAGCTGACTACGTGGCTCACAAGCTGACAATAGTGACTGTCCAGCCTTGTACAGGATGTTTGCTGACTTCTGCCTGAGACTAAAGAAAATAAGGTAGGCCTCTTCTAAAGAGCTTTTTTAATTTTAGATAATTCTTGATACATAGGAAAATTGCATATAACATGCAAGGTATGAAACATAGTAAATTAACACCCATAAACCCATCACAACTAAAGACCTAGAAGGTTACCAATTACCCGTACGTGTGCGTTCCCATCTTACCTCCTTGCCTCTCAAGCCCACCATTGTTTTGTGTTTGTTGTCACTTTGCCTCTTTTTAATGAAACATGATTTTATCTCTAAATAATATATTGTTTTGTTTTGTAGTTTTAAAGCTCTATTCATATAGTATCTTAATGTGAGGTCTTAACTTGCTTTTTTAAGTTTAAGTCATTCTTTGGCTTGCACATGATTAGTCTTGCTGTACAGTATTCCACCATGAGCATACCACCACTTACGTATCCATTTTCCCATCAGTTAACATTGATTTGTAAATTTTGTTGAGAGATATATTACTGCGTTGAATATTCTTGACTGTGTCCCCTGGTACACATGTGCAGGAGATTTTGTACACAGGAGTGAAGTTATTGTGGCACAGGTAACTTTACAAGATAATGTCATGTTGTTTTCCAGAATGACATTCTTTTGAGTGGTCTTTTCCTTGACAGAGTCCTCGTCAACATTGGTATTGTATGATTTTAAAATGTTTTACCAATGTAGCATATGTAAAATGGTGTCTCATATTTTTAACTTGCATTTTCCTGACCTTTGATCAAGTCAATCATTTTTCATGCTTATTCATCATTAATTTCCTCTACTGTAAAACAGCCAATTTGTGACTGTTGACAGTTTTGCTTTTCACATTTAACAGTTTAATTCATCAAGGATTGATATGTGTGTGTGTGAATGGAGGGCGCTGGGGTTGTGCGCACCTGTGCAAGAGATGTAAGGTAGGAATCTATTATTTTTTCCTTATGGATAATTGGCTATTCAAAGCCTCTGTATTGAATACTCCTTCTGTTGTCCAGGGATCTGTAGTGCCGAGTTTATATGTCACGTTTCTGAATACGTGTGGGTCTGTTTCTGTGCTCTCTTCTGTTCCATAAGCCATTTTCTTTATTCCTGTGCCAGCAGCACACTTGCAGCTGTGATAGCTTCATAATATGTCCTGCTGTCTGTTAGGCCAGGGGGCCAGTTCTCTCTACATTATTCTTCAGGAATGTTTTGACTGGTTAAAGAAATTTAAAATTGTCCCACAAAGAAATGTCAGCCCCAGAGGGATTTATGAGTGAGTTCTAGCAGACTTGGAAAACATTCTAATTTTTTACTTCTAGAAAATTAAAAAAAAAAAAGGAATATTCAACAACTCATTATCTTTTAACGTCCTTGCCTACTAATCCTATCATCTGTGTCATTAATGGGTCAGTTTTGATCAGATGTTGAACATTGTGAATTTAACCTTATCAGGTGCTAGATAATTTTGCATTCCTGTCAAGGTTCTTGAGCTTTGTCCTGGGGTGGATGGAGTTCAGTTACTTGGGAACAGTTTGATACTTTTGGATCTTTTAAACTGGTTAGGGCTAGTTTTTCTCCACTGTTGAGGCAGACTCCCTCTGAGGGCCCGATGGCACGTGAATGAAGAGGTCTCCCCTCCTGGGACTCTGTGGGGGGGGCCCGGGGTTCTCCCGGCTAAGCCATTGGGACAGCTCTTTCCCCAGCCTCGGGTAGCTTCCTTGCGCATGCGCGCTAGTCAGTACCTGCTGCAGAGTTGGCCCTGCGGCTCTCCTCTCCAGTCCTTGCTTTGCAAACCTGAGCTGCCTTTTCCTCCCCAGCTCTTCCTGGACCCTCCCTCCTCAACTTAGGAAGCCTCCAGGGTCTGCCTATGGCCTCTGCTTTGAGGCCTGGGGAGTTTCAGGTAGGCCAGTTTGGGGGCCTGCCTCATTCGTTTCTCATCTCTCAGGGATCTCTGCCCCTCACTTGATGTTCAGTGCCTTGAAAACCACTGCTGCATATATTTTGCTCAGATTTTTAGTCAGGTCAGGCAGGAAGGTAAATTCAGATACTTTACTCCCATCTTGGCCAGAAATGAAAGTCTGTAGTTTCTATAGTTGTCCATAGAGTTGTTTTATGCTTGTGTTTGTAACTTGAGTTGGCACAGTGAGCTCCTTGTGACAAAACTTTCTCAGAAATCCCTCATACAGTTTATCAATTGTGTGTCAACAGAAATCTGATTTTCCACTTCATTCTCCTGTTCTCTTGGGTGACGTACAGCTAGGCAGAATTTTGACAGGTACAGCTTCCTAGCCCATTCTTCACTGTCTAGAAGCCTTTCACCTGGCTCTGCTTGGCTCTTTGAGACTCGGTGCTGAACTTGTGTAAAACAAGTTCTCAATATTTACTGAAATTCACTGCTACTAGGCTTTTCCTTGCTTTGCCACCCTTCCCTGTGCCACATTGTGCTGGGGAGTTTTCTGGTTGCTACTCCAGGAACTGACTAGCGATAGAAATAATAGTAGATGGTGTTTTATATCTTGCTTACTATGTGCCTGTAGTGTTCTATGTGGTTTACACACATTAACTCATTTTATCTGTACACCATTCCTATTAGGTGTATTACATGAAAATCCTCATTTTACAGAATCAAAAACTGAAGAATAGCTTAAGTGACTTGCCCATGGTCAAAGAGAACAGTATTAACCAGGGGAAAGAAGGCCACACACTAGCTGCCTCAAAGAGGAGGCTCTTCACAGTTGGGTGCTGTTAAGCCAGTTTTCTTGTCCTTCTTAAAAGAGGTTGAGAGAGGTGTCCTCTGACTGCAGCTGGTGAATCCTCTTGGGCACTGGCATTCTTTGTTAGTTCCATTGGTGAGATGGTCAGATTGCCCAGGATTCTAGCAATGGGTTGTCAGTCCTGGATTTGGGTAATGGTCCTAGATGTTGTAGAGGTTTGGTCTCTATTTCTTCATAGGTATTTTAAGGTAAGCTAAGAAAAGCCAAGGTTAGGGCTTGTTAGCCTGAAATCATTTCATACTCCACTTTTCAGCTAAGCGATGGAATGATGCTCTGCTCAAACAGAAACTAGTGCTGTGGTCTTTTTGCCAAATTTAAGACTAGGTGCTTTGAAACACTTTCCAGTGGGTTTTGCCATATTTTAATGACTTCAACAACAGAAATATCTCATAGATTCCTGAATAGCTTGTTTTTCTTAGTTAAAAAAACAAAACCTTTCCTTTTACAATATATTTAAAATATCTTGAAAAACACAGAAAAGATGGAAAGAAGGAAGTCCTGGAGTAATGTCTTCACATGTGTTCTATGCAGAGAGAAACTACGTGGTCGCCCAGATTATATCCTCATTGGTGGAAACAACTGCAAGTGGAGGCAAGAGGTGTCCCTCCCCCCCCATTTTGTTCAACTTTAGAAGAGACATCTGGAAGGCAGCTGAAGAGCAAACCGTGCTGGGTGTGCTACAGTCCCAGCAGCTGCACATGTGGGGGCTCCACAGGTGACAGCCCAGGGTAGTAACACCTGCCCGAAGGACACAAGGCTTTAGTTAGGCAGGAGTCTGAACCTCCAGTTGCTGAGGAAAAGCCACTCCGGGTGAGGGCCGGATGGAGATGAGAGCGATAGGCTGCAGATGGGAAGGTGGGAGTGTGGAAAGAAGTCCACTTGGCCAGGAGCCTGGCGCGACCATCTTTTCAGGGTCGGTAGAGGAGGAGGCCGTAAAGTCTGGGTGAAGCAAGGACGCAACGCACAGAGGAGCAACTCTGCAGGAGGCTGGAAGAGGACCTGGAAGTCACATTAGAGGCGGCAGTGTCCTTGAACCTTCGTCCTGACCCAGAGGAGCGGAGCTATGGTGTAGGCGAGTAGCAAAGATTTGGACACCTATATATAACAAGAATTAAAAGCTCTGGGGAGAGACACAGGACACAGCCTGGTGACCGTCCCAGGAGGAGGCCTGCGCCCACCCTGGCCAGCCTGGGCCACGGGGCCTGGGAAAGCAGAGGACACGTTAGCATCCACCATGTGGCTTTGTACACCGGAAACCACAGTTACCACTCCACCTGATGTCTCCAAACGCTCCCAGTTACCTGCTGCCTCAGAGCGGGGCCATCAGTCAGTACATCCGCGTTGCATACAACAGATCAACACAGGAACTGATCCTGCTGAAACCCCCCAGGAGCCTCCCCGTTTTCCCAATCACGCCTCTTCCTGAACCCCCTTTCTAACGGCTTCCCTTAGCTCAGCACCCCTCCTGCAAGCCTATCAGTCACAGGTCCTGAATTTTCACTGACAGTTTCTAACCTTTTTCCCGTAAGTTAAGTTTTCCAAAAACAAGCTGGTGAACAGCAACGTGAAACAAGTATTAAGCAAACCCACCTTCTACACATTTCCATCTTGGCCCGCGTCTCCCGGAGGCAGAGGCGTCTGGAATAGCTGTTCCCCGTCCGCTGGCGAGGCCGCGTTCCCTGGGGGGGGGGGGGTGTCTCACCGGACCCTGCGCTTCCTCCTTCCCGAAGCCCGGTCCTGGACCCCGCTCTGACGGATTCGGCTGGGGAACGGACCCGAGTGGCAGCTAGGGGGTCCTGCGGGGTGTGTCGCTCAGGGGTGGAGGGGAGCGAGGGGCGAGGTTAACGCAAGGTATTCGGGACCTGCCGGGTGCCGGCGGCCGGGGCTGTGCCCTGGAAGTCCCAGAACAATCTGGAAGTCCGGGGCTCCTCCCGAGCCCTGGGGCGCCCTCCCAGGGCCAGAGCCTCCGCCGTGCGTCCCACGCCCAGGGACACTGCGCAACCCCGCGCCCCAAGGCCACCCGTGGCCCGGGATACCAGCCGAGGCCAGCGGGACGTGCCCCCAGCCCTGGGCGAGGCCTTTCTCTGCCGCTGCCCCCCTCCCCGACCCCGACCCCGACCCGGCCGCCCTCGCTCTGCTTCTCCGCCTTCCGACGTCACCGAGCGCCCCTCCCCGACCCCCCACCCTCCGACGTCACCGCGCACCCCTCCGCGGCCCCCCCACCCTCCGACGTCACCGCGACCCCTCCCCGGACCCCTTTCGCCCTCCGACGTCACCGCGCCCCCCTCCCCGGCCCCCTTCCGCCCTCCGACGTCACCGCGCCCCCCCTCCCCGGCCCCTCTGACGTCACCGCGCCCCCCTCCCCGGCCCCTCTGACGTCACCGCGCCCCCCTCCCCGGCCCCTCCGACGTCACCGCGCCCCCTCCCCGGACCCCTTCCGCCCTCCGACGTCACCGCGACCCCTCCCCGGACCCCTTCCGCCCTCCGACGTCACCGCGCCCCCCTCCCCGGCCCCTCTGACGTCACCGCGCCCCCCTCCCCGGCCCCTCTGACGTCACCGCGCCCCCCTCCCCGGCCCCTCCGACGTCACCGCAACCCCTCCCCGGACCCCCCGCCCTCCGACGTCACCGCGACCCCCTCCGCGCGCCCCCCGGCCGGGCCGAGGCGCCGGGAGCCCGGCTGTGAGGCAGTGAGGCACCTCCCATGGCGACGGCCCCGGGCGTCACTGTGGCCGCCCCGCGCCGGCCGTCCCTGCAGGCCCGGGCTCCCGGGCGCGCCGAGCGTCGCGATGGGGGAGGGCAGAGGCGACGGCTTCGAGGGCCTGAGCACCGACCGCCTCAGGCTGGAGCTGCTGGAGGAGATGCACAGGAAGTGAGCGGCGCCGGGGCGGCGGGCCTCGGGGCGGCTTCCGCCGGCAGCTCCGGCCGCGCGCCCGGGCCTCACCCCTGCGAGGGACTCGGGCACGGGGCCCGGGGGGAAATGGTGCCCCTTCGTGGTACTTTACACACCCACGGTCCGCGCTTGAGCTCAATCCTTGGGACCTGCCCGCGCCCGCCCGCTGGGCCGGGCCTTCCCCTCGGCCTCCTGCTCAGCCGGGCACCTGCGGGCGGCGCGGGGAACCGGCAAAACCCGAACCCGGCTCGGCCGCCCGGGATCGCCTCGGAAGCCGGTCCTCGGCTCCAGGACGGGCGCCCCCTTCCTCCCCTCGCCCGGTGTGCAGGCCCCCGCCTGTCCCCAGCCGTGCAGACTGGAGACTCGACAACCAGCTTCCCTGGGTCATGTTTGCATTAAGAACAAAGGTTTTTCATGACTGCCTGGGACACTTGACGCCTTCTTGAGAGCTTTAGGGCATGGTTGATCCCCCAGTTAGCCTCCAGTACCGGTGAATCCTGTTTCATTGGCCCGATTCCTGATTTCTCACCCGTGCTTTCAGTGACTGATGTTTCATAATAAATTGTTTCTGAAGTATTGAGGGGTATTATTCTTCTCATGTTATTTTTTAATTGAACTATAATGAACAAAACTTTATTTTAATCACAGGGACATTGTGCAACTCTCAATACTTGAGATAAAACACAAGATAACAGAACTGGAAGCCAAACTCAGTGCTGACAATGAAGGTATGTATGTAAATGTGTGACAATGAAGATATGTATGTAAATGTGTACATGTAGGGATTTCGTAGAATTCCTTTTTGTCTTACTAAAATGCCTATAGTGTATTGAATCACATTCATTGAACAGTAGTACCAGCATTGCAGTATTGCTCTTTGGTGGTGTTCCGGTTTGCTAATGCTGCCTTTATACAAAATACCAGAAATGGGTCAGCTTTTATAAAGGGGAGTTATTTGGTTACAAAGGTACAGTCTTAAAGCCATAAAGTGTCCAAGGTAACACATCAACAATCAGGGACCTTCACTGGAGGATGGCCAGTGGCATCCAGAACACCTGTTATCTGGGAAGGCACGTTGGCTGGCGTCTGCTCCGAAGTTCTGGTTTCAAAATGGCTTTCCCCCAGGACGTTCTTCTCTAGGTGTCTGCTTGCTCCTAGGTTGCATTCTCCAAAATGCCTCTCTTGACTGCAGCACCTCCTTCTCTCTGTGAACACTTTTATAGTACTCCAGTGATTCAATTAAGACCTCCCCTAAATGGGTGGGTAACACCTCCATGGAAATTATCCAATCAAAGGTCTTGCCCATAGTTGATTGTGTCACATCTCCATGGAAACACTCAATCAAAGGATCCCAACCTAATCAACAGCAACATGTTTGCCCTGCAAGATTGCATTAAAGAATCTGGCATTTGGGGGACATGATGCATGCAAACCAGCACAGGTGGCATTAATAATGACTTATTTTGAGGCTTTAAAACTGATATTTCATAATGTCAAACTTGTATATTATTCTTCTCCCTTACAAGTTCAAAACTTTCATCAATTAGCAAAATCTTTGTTTCAAACATCAATGCATTATTTCATTAATAAATAGTAAAACATCATGAGTTTTCTATTTAACTCAAGTTACATACTTCAGATCTTAACTTCTGGATTTGGAGTATAGCTTTAAGACCTTTATCTAGATCTTGGCTCTTTGTGCAGGAAGAATGTGTTAGGGGGATGGCCTATACACATATACCCCATATGACCTTTAAAATCTTTAGTAAATACAAGATAATTAGTCCCACAAATACTGAGACCCTGCTGTATGTCAATACTTTGAATATGGAGGTGGAAAACCTTTCTTTCCTTGCCCTAAAGAGGTTCAGAAACTACTAAGAGAGAGTGTCAAATAAACTAAAACAGGACTATGAAAAGTGGTATAATTGCGTTCTGCACAAGAAGAAATGGAAGCTTGGGGAACGGGAACCTAATCCAACCAGGGTGAGGGCATAAAGACAGGCCTTCCAGGGGAGGCCTTGCTCAGCCTGACTGTTGAGGACAGTAGTTTATTAGGGATGTGGAGTTGGCTTAGATGCTTAAACTCAATACTTTTCTCTTCCCCTACTAGGGAGCCATGATCCAAGAAGGAGTGACAGTAATATGAGAAATAAAATGCTACTTTTCATAAGTAACCAGTGTTCCCTTAAAGCTGGATTGGAGAGCACTGTTTTGTCTCAAGGCTGAAGTAGCATCCCATATCTCCATGTCCACGCTTAGATGCACCTGGGGCTGTGGGGGCAGATTGTGAGTGTACTTATAAGGAGTTGTGTTAGCAAGGCTGGCAGGAATTTCCTCGTGTGCCTAGTTACGGAAATCCAAAGCCATACTCACAGATACATGTATTTTTGCAATGCAATAACTATCTTCTCTAGTAAAATGAGGCCCAACAAAAAGTGTATTGAGGGTTGACGTAATCAACATGGCAACGTAAGGCATCCCCTGGAAAAGTCTCCCCTCAAGATCAGCTAGTAAAAGGACGAATCCCACTTGTTTGAATCTCTGGAGGATGATAGAAACTGGAGGACACCAGAAATGCTGACTTGAAGAAAAAGAGAAACAGACACCAAAATCAAGTGGGAAACTTGCATCCTAGACCACCCAGTCCAGACCCCACTCCTTCACTCAGTCCCCTGCAGCTTGGAAGTCGTGCAGAGGCGACATGGCCTGGGGCCTTCCTCTGAGTATACAGGCCACAGAGCCACACACAGCAGCAAGTTAGAGCCCCACACACTTCCAGGCACAGGGACCCAAGTCCACAGAGACTAGGACAGAACACAAGCGGCTGAGGAGTAATGCATACAAAAGGGCCCCCGGGGCAGGAGGGAGACCAGAGCAAAACTATTGGCTGGAGGGTGCACACACTCAGTCCAGTCTCTGCTGCTGGACCACCTAAATGCAAAACAGCCTTCTCCGGATTGACCCCATCTGGCTCTCCACGGTGGATACCCTAACAGGGAAGAAACTGGAGGCAGAGAAGCCTCACAGGAAAAAACTTAATAAAAAGGAGGGGGAACTGAACTGCTGTAAGGCAGGATGGGTCCCAAACTCAAAAGTATAAAGAAAATGGCACCACTGAGTGAGGGGGAGAATTTAAAGCAATCGCAGGATCTAGGGAGAAAATTCTCAAAAAAAAAAAAAACAACTAAATGGAACAAATCAAGGTTCCTGGAGAAGAAACAGAGGAAAGGATGCTTTCTTCTGGAGGTGAAACAATTGCATGTAAAAAGGGAAATCTTAGTGATACTGTATATCCAGGGCAAGAATCACATGCTGAAGAGCTGAGAAAATCTAAGCAATTAAACACTGGTGACTAAAGATCTGGCATAAGTGGCACCAAGCATCAGAGAATAGGCTTTACACAAAGCCCAGCAACAAAAAATAACCCCAGGCAAGAGGGAGAAACTGACCTTCAGAGTTAACAGACCAAAAAAATCAGATGCCCATCATCAGTAAAAAAAAATTATAAGCCATATTAAGAAACAGGAAGCTATGGCCCAATCCAGGGAACAAATTAAAACTTCAAAGGAGACACAGAATTTGGAACAGCTAGTCAAAGAATTTCAAACAAATCAAAATCAACTCAAGGAGATGAAGGAAAACATGGATAGAGATAAAGTAATGGTGGATATAGAGCTGAAATATATTAAGAAGATAATGTGTGAACATAAAGAAGAATATGGAAGTTTAAAAAGATGCATAACAAATTATGGGCATCACAATGATGGAGATTAAAAATACACTAGAGGCATACAACAGCAGATTTGAACAGGCAGAAGAAAGAATCAGTGAATTAGAAAACAGGACAGTCAAAATCATACAGTCAGAAGAACAGATAGAGACAAGAATACAAAAAATTGAGCAGTGTCTAAGGGATTTGAATGACAGATAGCATGTAGCATAGAAACATGCTTGTCATGGGTGTCCCAGGAGAAGAGAAAAGGGACAGAAAGAATATTTGAGGAAATCATGGCTGAAAATTTCCCAACTCTTATGAAAGGCATAGATATACATGTCCAAGAAGTGCAACATACTCGAAACAGAGTAAACCCTAATAAACCTACTCAGAGATACATACTAATCAAAATGTCAAATACCGAAGATAAAGAGAGAATTCTGAAAATGGCAAGAGAAAAGCTATTTGTCACATACAAGGGACTCAATAAGACTAAATGCTGATTTTCTCCTCAGAGACTATGAAGGCAAGAAAGCAGTGGTATATTTAAGGTACTTAAAAAGAAAACCTGCCAACCCCAAATTCTTTATCCAGAATAAGTGTCCTTCAAAAATGAGGGAGACGGGGATGAATGTGGACCCGGCATCGTGGGACTGAGAGTATCTTCTTGACCAAAAGGGGGATGCAAAATGAGACGAAATAGTTTCAGTGGCTGAGAGATGTCAAATGGAGTCGAGAGGTCACTCCGGTGGACATTCTTATGCACTATGTAGATAACACCTCTTAGGTTTTAATGTATTGGAATAGCTAGAAGTAAATACCTGAAACTACCAAACTCCAACCCAGCAGCCTGGACTCCTGAAGACAATTATATAATAATGTAGATTACAAGGGGTGACAGTGCGATTGTGAAGACCCTGTGGATCACACCCCCTTTATCTAGTGTATGGATGAGTAGAAAAACGGGGATAAAAACTAAAGGACAAATGGGGTGGGATGGGGGGATGATTTGGGTGTTTTTTTTCACTTTTATTTTTTATTCTTGTTCTGGTTCTTTCTGATGTAAGGAAAATGTTCAGAGATAGATTGTGGTGATGAACGCATAACTATGTTATCATACTGTGGACAGTGGATTGTATACCATGGATGATTGTATGGTGTGTGAATGTATTTCAATAAAACTGAATTTAAAAAAAAAAAAATGAGGGAGAGTTTAAAGTATTCACAGATAAACAGAAACAGAGAGTTCATCAACAAAAGACTTTCCCTACAAGAATTACTAAAGGAAGTTGTTCAGGTTGAAAGGAAAAGATTGGAGAGAATGGCTCAGAGTAGTTTGAAGAAATGAAGGTTTTCAGTAAGGGTAACTAAAAGTGTAAATGCAAAACCCAATAGTACTGTATCCTCAATATATAACCCTATACTTTAATTCCTATAATAGAATACAATTGAACAAAAAAAGGCATATTTCCTCATAATGGTCACTCAAAATATAACGAGGTAATGTGGGACAAAAACAATAAATGGATAGGAAATGGAGGGATATGGGAGCAGAGAATGTGTATCCTATTGAAGCAAAGTGGATATCTTTTCAAATTCATAGGTTGTAGACATAGGTTGTATAATACAAACTCCAGGGTAATCACAAAGAAAGAATTTTTAAAATATACAGAAACAGAAATGAGAAAGAGATAAAACAGATATAACACAAAAGATCTACTATTCAGCAAAGGAGGTTGCAATAAAGGAAAAGAGAGACAAAAAGCTCTATGACCTATAAAACCAAAGGACAAATGGCTGAAGTAAGGACAGCCTTTACAGTAGTAACACTGAATGTGATGGATTACACTCTCCAATCCAAAGACAAAGATTGGCAGAATGGCTTTTTTAAAAGCACAGTCCAGCTATATGTTGTTTACCAGAGACTTACCCTAAACCCGAAGACACAAGTAGGTTGAAAGTGAAAGGCTGGAAAAAGATATTTCATGCAAATGGTAAAAAACGAGCTGAGGAAGCTATTTATAATTACTCTAATCTTCACAAACACCTTATAATGTAGGTACTTGGTCCATGGGTTACAGATGACAAATTGAGGCACAGAAATGGTGAGAACTTGTTCCAGATGACACAGCTAAACTAGTAAGTGGAGGAGGCATGATTCAAACCCTACTAATCCTACTTTGGGAAATTTTCCCTAACGAGATCACCTGTTAATTGGAGGAAGAAGACCCTTTACCCACAGGAGATGCTCTTTGCACTTTTATGTCCCTTCCTTTTTCCACACCTGGGTGGTTTTGTTCATGCCATTCTTGCTGCTAGGATATTCCTTCCAAATTTCTCTGGCTTGGATTAAGTGTCAGTATCCCCAGGAAGTGTTTCCTGACACCCCCTCCTCCCGGCCACCACCACCTTTCAGACTGACTGTCATCCTGCCTGCTCGATAGCATCTGCTTAACCAAGATTTTTCTGAAATGCTTTGGCCGTATGTCTTTCCCCAACCAGTGTCACTGCTGACTGACAAGAGGGCTGCATATTTTATTTTTGTATCCCTAGTATCTAGTATCATGCAACATAATTGTCTTGTTTTCTTGTTAAAAACGTTTTCTTATTTTAGAAAGACTTTTCTAATTAACATAACTTTACAGCTATACTCACCATAAATATAGTGAACTACACAACGGAACATGGCTGAACTAAAGTCCACATAGGGTCAAGTTTCAACAAATTTAACTATTTTTTTCAAGACTTTAAAATGTGTTATTTGGCAGTTTAATGGTGTTATTTTCCTTTTAGCATTGATGTCTCTCTGAAAAAAAATTTTCACTATCTAAAAGACAGGACTCCACCTGATTTTCTCCTATTTTATGAACCTGAACATGAATGAAAATTCAGAAGTTTTTCAATTTTTGGTTTGATTTTGTTTTTCATTGTATTGATCCCAGCCAAGACACCTCTTTGAGACTACAGAGCAGTCTGTGGCTGTTTCCTTTACCATGTGCACTTCCTGTCTTGTTTGCTAGGGCTGCTGCAGGAGCAGTGATCTCATGGAGTTATGCTCAGGACTTCTTTTTTTTTCCTTTTTTATCCAAGACACACAAATGTCTATGCTAAGTTTTTATCCTCATAACCTGTATTTTAAGTAGGAGTCTCCCTGTATCTGAACCTTGTTGGGTTGACTGTTGCACTCAAGTATTTATTTCTTATGATGTTGATTATAGTGGGAATCTTGAAGACAATACCACATCTCTCACGTAGGCTGGTTTCAGATGACTCTGACCTGCCCTCAGTATCCAGACTCTCCTGAAACTTCCTGCTATTACCTGTCAGTCTTATTCATGGTTGAAAACATAATTTAAACATCAGTGCATGTTAAGGATATGAAGAATGAAGCAAAAATTATAAACACCAGTGTTATCAGTATGTTTGCATTATTACAGAACAAAATGTGGTGGGGAAAGTGAGATGCAGTGTGGTACTATTTTAGAAGAAAACAGTTGATAATTAGGAAGTTGACCTGCTTGGTGGGAGCCAATACTGTTTTGTGGAAAGAAAACAAAAGCTTCATTACACCCCAGGTTTGTGGTCCTCCACCCACTTGCTAAGGAATCAGAAATTCCAGCACATTTACCTGGGCGTTAGCCATATAAATCAGTAATGGCTGCAGGTTTTGGTAAGTTACATACTTCTAATTTTTATGCAATTGCACATTAATGTCTTCTAATTAATGAATTGTTAAAAATGTACACGTTGTCTTACCACAGTTAGGGACTAACTGACCCAGAACAAATCAGTGGTACTAATTTAGCTGTTTGATAGCCCCATCTTGCCTTCTTCCATCATTATGTGTGTGAGCTTCAGTAACTTGATGCCACCTAAGAGTTCTCTAAATGGATCCCCTGTCTTGTCTATATCCCTCTTCATAGTAAGTTATTAAGACAGCAAAACATTCTCAGGTGGGCTTTGGCAATGTGGCAATAAGTAGTACATGTAGTAAGAGGAGGTTGTATGAACTATTTGCAACTTCTTTTGCAACTATCTGCAAAAATGCCAAGGATATGCCAAATTAGCTCTGGATCCCCACCCGAGTGATTGCCCATAGCCCGGATGGCTTAGGAGGAGATGAGTCTCTGCTCTGGGCTCTGGTTGGTTTGAGTTCTTCATCAGCAGCTATGCTTTCCAGGACACAGCCAGCGGGGCCGACTCGTCCTCTAGGCACGAGAGGCGCACCAACAGGGCCCGCAAAATATTTTAACTTCCTTTAAGATCAGAAGGAAAAAAGGAGTATGATCTGATCTAGATTGTATTCCACATAGCTATAAAATATATATATATTTTTGTATTTTTTAGGGGAAAAGAGGCCCATGAAGGCTAAGACGCCTCAGGCCCACGAAAGTCATTGTGCAGCCCCTCAGCTACAGAAGACAACTCTGTTACTCCATTTTTATGTACTCTACTGTTTCAGCCTTTCTCCTCTAAGCCAGAGAGCCCACATGCCTTCTCTTTGTCCTCTGCCCGCTGCCATCTGTGAACCCTGGAGGAATTGCTGGTGGGAGGGTGAACACTGGGGATGAGCTCGCCCTTTGGGGACCACAGATGTAGACAACCATGAGCTTGTGAACAGAACCACTTCATAGCACGGGCTTATCAGCATTTATAAAGTACACTTAGAAATACAGAAATAGTGCTCTTTACTTTTTGGCAACCGTCCTCATCTCACTCAGAAGCCCACACTCCTATGATGTAGAAGAGGTTGTGATTACATAGAGAGGCTCCAGCCAGCCAGTTAGAAAAACCATTCCATCTCTTTGGGCTCAGCAGTGTCTTCTGGATAAATGTTGAGACTTCCATGGCATCTCCTGTCTGCTTGTTCCCTAAAACATTTGTATTAATGACTTTTGACTCCAGATGCTGTCTCTTCCTTTGGTAAACCACAAATGCGTAGAGACAAGGGGATGAGGGAACTCGAGTGGCAGGTTTGGCGAGGTTGACAGTGCTGTGTGCTATTGCTCCTTCTGCCTGGACTCCTCCATCAGCCATGACATAGCCAAAGTAACCTCACATATGTAAAGAGCGTCTGGAGTTTAAAACAAGCCATCTTTTTCTCTTTACCAACCTTGACTTTTGAGACAAAAAAGTCAGCTTAGGGCCTTGAAGTCAGATAAAGTCTTTTTAATTCAAGGCTGCATTCTCCTCCTTTCCTAGAGCCATGAGTGTTTTGATCTTGATAGCCAAAAGGACTGAGTGAAAGAAACTTGCTTACAGATAAGAAGATGCCTGAATAGGTAATTAAAAGTAAACAGAGAACATGCTTTCAGGGCTCTGCCCCAGTTCTCCCATTTTCTGGCTGTGTCGTCTTAGGAATGTTATGCAGCATTTCTGAGCCTTGGTTTCTTCATCTGTAAAATAGGTAACAACTTATTTTTAAAATGGGGATTAAATTAGTTAATGTTTGGGAGGCATTATAAGTTTTACACATAGTAAACACTAATAAATTGTAGTTATTAAGCGGACTTCAGAATTCTTTTGCAAGGAAATAACAGTGAACATGATGTTGGATGGGAGACTGGTACTTTCCAGTTCCCAGGAGAGCCACGTTCCTGATAGTCCATCTAACGGACCTCCCTCCAAGGATGGATGAGAGGGTGGGAGGGAGGTGGAAGGGAGCCATGTGGTGGCTTGCATGTGTGTCTAGTAAACTGAAGGATCTATCTAACATAGAAATGCTTACTAAAAATCATCTCCTGGCTCATCGGTATTGCCAGCAACGTCAAGTACAGCAGCAGAGTCGATGGAGCCGATTAGTGTTAGCATAAGGAGTAAACGGGAGGTGATGGTGGTCTTGACTTTTCCCTCTTTTCAAGTCAGGCAGTGAATGGAAGACCCACTACGAGACACAACTTGAACTGAACAACCAACTAGAAAAGCAAATTGTTGCTCTTGAAGAGAAAATGGAAAAAATTCGTGGAACTCCTTCAGGTATGGAAGCATCATATGTGTGTTTTATAAATTGAGTTAAAAATTGATAAAATACCAATTGCTTGTGTTTGCTCTATTGTAGATAGACTGTCTTCTATTCGTGTCTATGAACGAATGCCAGTGGTGAGTAAAGGGTGGTAAAAAAACAGAATAATTGTGAGAAATGTGCACATTTTTCCCAGAAGTTTGAAGGCTATAGTAAGGTCCTCTGTTTGCGGGCCTCTGGTCCTGAGCTGGGAGGAGCCCTGTGGCAAGGCTGTGAGCCTCATCTCCACTGTGAACCTGGTGGGGATTCTGTCGCAGGAGCAGACAAGCAGAACAGAGGGACAGGAGTCTCGGTTGTCGGGCTGGGTGGAAACCCGTGCGTCTCTCTCCTTGCAAGCCGATAGAGCCTGGGTATCTGCTATGCATCCAAACGCATGTTCTGCCTCCTCTGGAATACACACATGTATGTATGCCTACACACGTTCACCTATACACAAACACTTGTACATTTACACGTGTACATATACACACATGTACCTACACACGTGCACCTATATATACCACACACATACATTCACACACATACACATGCACCTATATTTAGCCACACACATACATTCACGCACATCCATGTAAACACACGCACATAAACATACAAACTCTCATATATACACATACATTCACATGTGCATGTATACATACACAGGTATTTACATTCACATGCATATCCACATGCACCTTCACACACCACACACATACATCAGACACAGGCACGTATAAATAGACATGCATACATTCATATGTGCATACACATATATGTGCACTCATACATTCGCATACCTGCACATATATACACATGCACATACATTCACACATGTGAACATATATACACATGCGCATTCACACGTGTGCATATATATACAATTTACACGTGCACATATATACAAGCACTTGTATATATACATGTACATACACAAATGTGCATGTATATGTACACACATTCACATGTGCAAATATATACACACATACATTCACACATGTGCACATAAATACACGCATATACCCAAACATGCACATATACACATAGACACATTCACACACATGCACATGTGTACACACATTCACACACATGAACATGTGTACACACATTTACACATGTACACATTTATACACACATTCACACATGCACATATATACACTCATATATACACATACATTTACACATGTACACATATACACCCACGCACATTCATACTCATTCACACACATGCACACATATATACATGATACATTCACACATTTGCACATATACACACATATACACACGCACATATATTCACATGTGCACACATACGTATTCCACTTGCATTCATACACGTGCATTATACATATATCTTCATATGCATGCACACAGACACATACATTCTCACGCACGTATATATACATTCACACGTGTGCACATATATACGCAGGCGTGCAATATATAGCAGATAGATACATACTTAACACGTACACATTCTAAACAGAACCCATAAAACCACCCTACAATGTGAAACCTTCCTAGGGATAACCCAGCCCACCTGCTTTTTCTTCTGGTTGCTCTTAGTGATGTCTTTCCCCCCTCGAGAGTTCCTTTTAATCTGTGATAAATAACTTAAATTTATATAATATTTTATACTTTACAAAGCACATTCATTTGCTTTTCATTCATTCAAATATTTATTCTTTAAAATGCAAATAAGGCCTGAAGTATGACTTATTCTGGGCCCAAAGCATGCTTTTAGAAATAACCTTTTCCTCTGGCCTCTTGATGAGTTTTTATTTCAAGAAAAAGCAGAAAAACATGGAAATATTATGAAACATCAAGGGTTCGTTTTATAAAAATGCAGTGCTCAGCTGCGTTGGCAGGACTGAACATTACATTAGTAACAATGTCAACTTTCCTTTAATTAAACATACATGGTATGCAGGTTAATTTCATGTACACCACCTCAGCCTTGCAACACCATGAGATAAAATATAAGAGTTCCCTTTGATGCATCTCACACTGAGCTCAAAGCGGCTGATTTGCTCAAGATCACATAGGCTAGAAGGGTGGGGCCTGACTCTGCCTCTGAAAACGCGGGAGCCTGTGGAGCCACATTGCGCTTTACCTAGAAACCCTCCATACTGTTCATCAGAAACAATAACAGATACGCTTTGAATAGCTACAGTTAGAGCACTAGGCTCACTGCTCTATTCACACAGGTCCTAAAGAGCAAAACATTTATGTATATTGCCCCTTGAAGAACTGTAAGCCTTTAGGGAAATATAGAGAGAAATCTTATATTTTTGTTAATAATGAATTGGGGTGAAGAAAGCCTTTTTTGCACACCTCTCTCTTTGTATTTTCAACCCAGAAATACCCTTAAATCTAGAGAGTCAGGAAAATGATTTTGTTTTTTTATTGGCAAACCTGGAAAGTTTTTTTTTTCTTTCTTTCTTTACCTGTGGAGTCATATTCCCATCTTGTGGCATTTAGAAATTACTGTTAGGGCTAACTTTAAGTTTAGCATCTTTTCTTAACCATAGGAAGAATTTTTAATATTCCCTACAGAATATAAAATATAACATTAATATTCTGGCTACCTGATTCTTGACTCAAGTCCTAGCTCAAGAACTGGGTATCACTAGCTCCCTGGAGGCTAGCAACAAGTGTTGGTTCGACATGGTTAATAATTACTATTTCAGAAAATTTAATTTTCCATCCACAACATCATACCCTATGACATACTCACGGTGGCAAAAAATGTATAATTTCCCTTAATGGATTTCTGTTTTCCTTGAAGAAAACATAGTTCTCTAAGAAATGTAGATCTGGAGGCAGAGAATTCCATTTCTCTGCAGTAAAAGTCTAAAGAAACATTAGAAGAACCAAAAGTGGGCCACAGAGCAAGCAGAGAGCAAAGGTACGGAGAGCTCAGGCCCTTAGGGAGCTCGTCTCTGCTCTGCGTCCAGGCCCTGGGCTTTGGCGTGGCGGGGGCGGCGGGGCCGGGAGCCGCGGGGCCGGGCGCCTCCCCTCCAGCTGCCCCAGCCCCTGGGGAAGCCGAGAACCCCGTGTCCAGCCAAGGACGAAGGATAGCCAGACCCTATTCTTTGAGGTAAAAACATTATTTGCGAAATTCCAGCTTACTTTCGGTTTTCTATTAAGCCGATAGAGAACAGGACTTAGGGTAGTGGCTTTTGCGGGACAGAGTACGGACTGAGCCCTGTGAACTCGCGGACTCCTCTGCGGGCTGTCCCCCGCGGGCCCGCGTCCTCGCAGGTATTGGCGGCTGGTTGGGTTCCTCGTTTTCAGTGGCTTCAGATCGCAGGTTTGTTTATGGGCAGCAGAATGCATGGAAACTAGTTCGTGGCCAGCGAATGTGTAATTTTTAAAACTTTGCGATTTGTAACAAAATTTGAAATGTTATTTTCAAACTGGATTATTAAAGAGGACTTGATTTTAGTATTTGGGAAAAGAATTCACTTAAGTTCTAAATCTTGTTCTGCTACATAGTAGCTTAGGGACCGTAACTTTTTTGAGGTTTACTTTTCTCATCTTATTGTAGTGGAATGGGACAATCACGTGCCTTTCAAAGGTGAAATTTGTGAAAATTTAGTTTTAGCAAGATGTATCAGTTACGAGTGGCACTTCTTTGACAAGTAAGGTGCCATGGAGAGCGCTGAGCTGCGCGGTCCAGAGCTGACGCCCCTGCCTGTGGCCGGCCGCTGCCCTGCCCGCGGGCCTGTGTCCTCACGCGCAAGATGGCGGCCTCACGCCCCGCCCCCCGGTCTCACGCAGAGGAGGAAGTAGGGGTGGGGAACCCGTCAAGCTGCTCCCTGTCAGGGCGCCCTCTAGAGCGCCGCCCCCAGCAGCTTCCCTTTACGTTTCATTGGCTCAGCGGCATCACGTGGCCACCCTTATTTCCAAGAGAGGCTGGGCTTGCTCTTTACTGCGCCTGAGTTGAGGAAGAAGGGGCGAGGGATGCTACATAAGGTCATTTAAAGTTCATGCCGTTTCATTTTAAAGTAAATGTGTTTTTTAATATAATTTGGAAAATGAAAGAGAAAAGCAAATAAAATCATAAAGCCAAACATCTGTTGACAGTGCAATTTCTTTTAGTAAGTTTGGTATGCGTATAATTAGAACAGCCCAGCCCAATAAATAGATCAGCCAAAAAAAAAGAAAAAAAGAAAAAGAACAAACTTGGTTAGTTTTAAAAATATATATAATTGTAACCTTACTGCTTGGAAAATTTTGTATCCTATACGAATTATGAACAATTAAATCATAATTATTTCTTATGTTTTTTTTCGTATATTTGTTTAAGGTCTGCATTATAGTCTATTGTATTGGAGGATTTTCAACATTCAGTTAATTTTCTCTATGATTGGATATTTTAGGTTACTTCTAGTTTTAATTTTGAATAAAACAGACCCATAAAATAAACGACCATATATGCTAGTATTTACAAATCTTCACATTTTTGTCAGCTTTTTAATCTCATATTTTAAAATAAAAAACTATATAAGAGTCAAGGTCCCTTTTGTTCCCTTTGCTTCTAGTCATAGGCAAGAACCAACATGAATTTTGAATACTGCATTCAAGTTTGTTTATTTATGTTTTTAAAATGAAGTTTTAGTGAAATATAGTCACACACCATACAACCCATCCGAAGTATACAATCACCTGAACATCACTTAGTTGTGCATTCTAAAGTTTATTTTTAATACCTTTCTTACATATAGTGTGTGTTTTTAAATGCATGTGAAAAGTATCACACTTTGATATCATTCTTCTACTTGTTTTTTCTTTTCAATGTTAGAAAAAATCTCATGGTAATATGTAAAGATCTAAAAAATTTTGTCTGCTGTACAGTATTCCATTATCTGCATATACTGTAATTTAAATTTATTTATTCCCTTATTTATATTCATTAAGGATTTTTTAGAATCTCCACTTCTACACACACTGCTGCAGTAGACATCCTTGACTGTTGTTTGATGGCTTCAGCATAGCGTTCTTCTGACCTTCTTGGTAGCAGAACCACCTTCATAATAGTTCAGAGGCCACCCTGTCCTTTACCCAAAGTGTCCTTCTATTACCTCTCCAGGGAATTCTGATTGCACCAAAGTTGAAGAACCTCCATTCTTTTTTTTTTTTTTTTTTTTTAATTCAGTTTTATTGAAATACATTCACACACCATACAATCATCCATGGTATACAATCCACTGTCCACAGTATGATAACATAGTTATGCGTTCATCACCACAGTCTATCTCTGAACATTTTCCTTACATCAGAAAGAACCAGAACAAGAATAAAAAATAAAAGTGAAAAAAGAACACCCAAATCATCCCCCCATCCCACCCCATTTGTCCTTCAGTTTTTATCCTCGTTTTTCTACTCATCCATACACTAGATAAAGGGGGTGTGATCCACAAGGTCTTCACAATCACACTGTCACTCCTTGTAATCTACATTATTATATAATTGTCTTCAGGAGTCCAGACTGCTGGGTTGGAGTTTGGTAGTTTCAGGTATTTACTTCTAGCTATTCCAATATATTAAAACCTAAGACGTGTTATCTACATAGTGCATAAGAATGTCCACCAGAGTGACCTCTTGACTCCATTTGAAATCTCTCAGCCACTGAAACTATTTCATCTCATTTTGCATCCCCCTTTTGGTCAAGAAGATACTCTCAGTCCCACGATGCCGGGTCCACATTCATCCCCAGGAGTCATATTCTGCATTGCCAGGGCAATTTACAACCCTGGGAATTGGGTCCCACGTAGGGGGGAGGGCAGTGAGTTCACCTGGTTGAGATGGCTCAGTTAGAGAGAGAGAGGGCCACATCTGAGCAGCAAAGAGGTACTCAGGGGGAGACTCTTAGGCACAATTATATGCAAGTTTAGTCTCTCCTTTGCAGTAACAAGCTTCATAAGGGCAAGTCCCATGATCTAGGGCTCAGCACATCAAACTGCCAGTCCCAATGTTTGTGACAACATCAACACCGGTCCAGGTGAGGATGTCCAACACATCCGCACCTTCCCCCAGATCCTCAGGGCTGGGGAGGTGGAGGCTGTAAATATATTTTTTATTTACAGCCCAAATTACTCTGGGATGTGTCACTATTTCACTCCAGCCTATACTAACCTACTGTATCTCACTTCCTATTCAAAAGAACCTCCATTCTTGCATGTATATACTTAGAAGTGGAATTTTTAGATCATGGGATATGTACATTTTCAAATTTTCAAATAATGTTAAAGTCCTTCTGGATTGATCTCTCATAGGAAAACCCAGATCTACAGTTGGTTCAATAAATCTAGAATGGATAAGAGGAGTGATGGGAGATAAGGCTGCAAATAATATGCAGGACTTCAATAAAGAAAGGGGTTTGTAACCATGTTAGGGAATATAAACCCTTTTTATATGTGATAGGAAGGGACTGAAGACTTCTATAGAGAGAAGATGAGTTTTTTGTTTGTTTTTAGCTTGGGCAGCAGTATGTGGGTATGGAGTGGAGGAGATGGTTTAAAGAAGTATTTAGGAAAGAGGACTTCCAGAATACTTGGATGCTGGGGCTGAGACTGGAGAGGATTTGGGGATGACCAGGGGTTCTGGCTTGAATAACTTCATGGGTTACAACGTGTCTTTATCGTGAAGAGGACTGTAGAAACCAGAACACGATGGAATATTAGGAAACTATGAGCTCAGTTTTGATTGTGTGTATCAAACAGATGATAGCAGCCAGTGGGCAGCTGGAGATAGTTCTAGACTGTGGAATGTTGTCTCTCCAAATACAGAGATTACGGAGTCATATTTATTTGTCACTTGAGTTTATGAAAGTACCAGAGATTGCTCAGAAAAAAATATATAGTTTGAAAAATAGGATTGAGGATGAAACCCTGGGAAAGACTACATTTAAGGTACTAGTTAAGGAGGAGATTGTGGGAAGATGATAGAGAAGGAAAAATATTTGCAGAAGGATTTGGGGGAGGACTGGGAAAAAAAGAGGCATCGCAGAAGCCAAGGAAGGGGGAGGTTTTATGAATGTTCAGCAGAAGAGTGTTCTCTAGGAAACTTGTGTAGAGTAGAAAAAATGCACAACACAGCATGTTATTCAAAAGTGAAGAGAGTAAGCAAGTGCCAGTTTGATGGTAGGATATTAAGAAAATGTGGTGTAGTTGAAATGTAGAGGCAAGAAAGTGGAGAGTGAGTGTAACCTACGTTACCTGGAAACACGCCTTTTGGAATCAAGGTCCTGGTTCAGAATTGGACTGTGGGACACCGAGAAAATTATTTCATCTCTCTGAGGCTAAATTTCCTCGTCTGTAAAATGGAGCTAATTATGCTCTCCTGCATGGTTGCTGAGAAGGCTGCTAGAGATACATCAAGCACACAGCATCGTGCTGGTTCCATTCCATCCTTAATAAAGAAGGAAATTTTTGATAAAACGAGTCTGTGGTGAGATTAACCTTATGGTTAAGGAAGGAATAAGGGCACGGGGAGGGCCGGAAGACACATGGTTTGTTTTCACATATTGAGCTGTGCTGTTACACAAGTTGTGAATCTTCTGGTATCTTCTCAGAGCGTGTGGTAGAATTGTGTGCTTCTTGGTACCTGTCCATAAAGCAGGCTCTTCAACAGCGACTTCACACATTTGATCAAAGGCCCAGAGCCTCTGCTTCCCTTGGGCTAGCTGGGTGCACACTTTGTACATCTTCAGTTAGCCTGTTTCGGCCCACTCAGACTGAGGGCCCCTACACTTCCCTTCTTCCCTGCACCCCCAGCACCCCATGTCTTCAGCTGCTGGTCACACTGTATAAGAACCACTTGGACATTTACTATACAGTACCATTCTGGGCGCTCACTCCCCGGAGAGCCTCATTTGGTAGATCTGGGGTGGGGCCTGAGCATTTGTAGTTTTTAGCAGGCCCCCCAATTTGAGAGAAACAGATTGAGGGGATCTGTACCCCTTAGGGAAGAATGTGCTCGACAGCCTCTCTTGTGACAAGGGTTATTATACAGTCTCTACCAACAAGCATCACCGCATCTCAGCAACCAACCTCATTGCAAAATGAAAGTCCTACTCTTTGACTCCTTCTGAATCATGAAACTGATGACCTCTTTCTCTTTGCACTTCCCCTTTTTATCCACTACACACCGACAGTCTGGGTCCTATGGGGAGCCCTGTCCCACCAGCACATGCTGCTCTGTGGGTCAGCTGAGCATCCAGGGAACCTTCTTCTAACAAGATTAACCAGTGGTGGCAGCTGTAGGGGAGAAGGTCTAGAGATGGAGAAATGTCATTTAGGAAGTTAGTCCCATCTCAGACACTCTCTGGAGGACTTAGTCAGTTTGTAGAAAATCAGTCTATAGGAAGCCAGTTTGATGAAATTCAAATTTGTGAGTATATCCTTATGAATATAAACTTATTTACTGCCATTTTAAGGAGCATTCAATTGGTTAAGACTCATAGAAATGGCGTAGCATTAGTATCATCATTGAAAAATATGTTCATGAAGAGTAGGGTATATGAAGAATTTGGGGTTTGGGTAAATTGGTAATTTTGAAATCCCAGGTAAATGGGTCTCTCTGCAAATTAATCCTCTGTGAAATGACTTTCCTGAAATACTAAATTTGGCTGTTTGTCTAGCTTCCCTTCTGAGGTATGCCTCAGCTTTCCATAGGACAATTCAGAAGGTCCTTTTCCTTGATGGCAGGAGAGGCTTGAAGGAAGGATGGTTTTAAGTCCTGTAAATTCTCTTAGGCCATTGGGCGACTTGCTTTATCAGGCTTCTGGCCCTTCAGAGAGTCGAGCTCTCCCCTCACATTCTTCTCTATGTTGGTCCAGTTGACGTTCCACATTTCTGACTTCGGCCTCATGATTCGCTGTCCTTTTCACACTTTTTCTTCACCCTGAAGCTCCTGACGGTGATTCTCATTTCCCTCCTTAATTGTGATTCACTTTCTGCTTCTGATCTCCTGCTTACGGTGGCCCCAGACAATCCACTCACCAGCTGGAACTGCCCTGGGACCCACCCCCTCACTGCAGCTCCAGTTCGTGCAGCCCCCACTGGGCTCACTCGGCTCATTTCCCCCTTCAGAACATGCCTGGACATTTTGTTTTTAAAGTTCTAAGGACACATTTTCAGAACTGAGAGCCAAGCATTAAGGTCAACGATCCCAGGGCACTGTTGGCACACGCTGGTGTGTTTGCGATTGATGCTGTGTATCAGCCTCATGCTGAAAGGGTTCCTGAGGGGGCTGTGAATTCCCAGCAGCCCTTCGGGCCTGGTCATCTGTAGAATCAACCAAGACTGCCTCCCGCGGTGTCCTGTCACAGACGGCTCTAGATTTGTTCTCCCCAAAGGGAACAGTGGTCAGTTTGGTCACAGGGGTAGCCTTAAAATGGAGAGGGATAAATCAGTGCAAACCGATTTTATAAATCAGTCTACTAACAGTGTTTTCTGTGGGGGGCAGCACTTGGTATTGAAGCTTGCAGACTGTGGGTTCTTTCACTATTACAGTTGCCTTTATTGAAAAGGACAGCACACTAGGAGCTGTGATTAATTGTATTCTCAGTTTTTCCTCTGGTAGCTTTGATATGTTCTTTAGTATGGCAATTATGGTAGGGTTTTTTTGCTTTGTTTTGTCTTTTAAATGGTTAGCTAGTGGAGCTTCACTTCTGACTGGGATAGAGCAAAGGGACTTGATTTTTTTTTTTAACCTAAATATATTCTCTTTTGGGGTATATGAATAGAATCCTTACATTTCTTATTCTTACCCTGTTGTTTCAATCTACTCTTAGAAAATGACCTCTATCAGCTAATTAAGATAAGAACACAGGTGACAGGTTATTCCACTTGGAATGCTAAGAACTGATTAGAGTCAAAAAAAACAGCTGTTCATGATAGTAGAAGAATGAATATTTTTTGGTTAATTTCTGTTAATCTTCAACTTCATGATAGCTTTAATGTAGCTTTTTAGGCTACAGTTTTCTAGTTTGTGACCACTGATTATGTAATCAGGTAAAGGCAGCATGTATTAGCAGCTCCTTGGCAAGATCAAGAACATTAGGATGAGAGAGTCAGTGCCATCAAAAATAATATTGATTCATTGTAGAGTTAGTAAAATTAAAGAATCCTGTCAGTTCCGTTTCCCTGGAGAACCCTGACTAACACAGATTGGGTCCTGAGAGTGGTTCTTGAGGAACAGAATCTTAAGGATGAGATTCCTGGGTTGGTTCTGGTTCTCTAATCTGATTAGATTAGATCAGATTAGATTAGATTAAAAGCCACTAATGTCTCTATTTCCAGTGATCAAGATGGCAGTGCTAGTTCCATGGCGTGAATTGGCAATAGAAATATAGGAAGTGTCACCTTTAGATACAGCCACTCAAATGCTTATGAGGCAAGACTGTGGGTGATGGTGTATTTGACACCTTCACAGAGTTTCGTGGAGTTAAAAAGTATGATGATGTTGGTTGGTTGTTCCTAAATATGCTGGATACAGTTGTTAAGGATGAGCCGAAGGCTTCAATTTCCCAGCTTAAGCACCACATGAAAGACATGAAAGTTTCTATGTGTGCCCCAAAAGAAACTCTTATTTCATGTAGCCGCAGACTTCAGATTTCTGAAATCCAGGCGCAGAGTCTCACTGTGTGAGTGGCTGAATTACAACATAAATTGAATTCTCAACCTTGCAGGGTGTCTGCTGTTAAAGTGAGGGCATTGACTGGAAAGGAATGGGATCCTGAAAATTGGAATGAGAACATATGGGCTGATAATGATGAGGGCGGGGACACTGAAACCCTAGATTCTGCTGAGTTGTCTTTGCCAGATAAACTTTTGCTCTAAGGAATCAGCCACCTGACCTCCAGTCTTCCCTGAGGAATCAGCCATCCAGCCTGATAAACCTACCCTGCCTGAAAAACCTGTAACTGCCTCCCCCTCAGGAAACAGCTCTCACTCCTCATCTGAAGAGATTAATCCTCTTTCATCAGATGAAACTGCAATGGAATGCCCTGAGGTAGATGTCTTGCAAGATACTGTGAATTCCTCTCCTGATCCACCTCTTCCACCCTTCTTTTCTTCCAGACTTCTAACTAGACTGAAATCCCAACAGGCCCCAAAAAGAAAGGTGCAAAGTATGACCCAAGAGGAGGTACACTATATTCCAAAAGAACTGCATGATTTTTCCAATTTATAGAGACAGAAATCTGGGGAATATGTGTGGGAATGGATATTAAGGGTGTGGGGTACATAAAGTGGAAGGAACATGAAGTAGGCTTAATGTATTTATGTATTAAAGCTTAATGTACTTATGAGGGCCCTCTAAACGGATTCTGGATTCAATGTTGTAGCTCAAGGGGTTAGAAAGGGCTCTAACAGTCTGAGTGGTTGGGTGAAGCATGGACCAAAAAGTGGCCTATATTTCTTGAGGTTGAAATGCCAGAACTGTCCTGGTATAAGTAGAGGAGGGGATTCAGAGGCTTAGAAAGATTAGAATGTTAGAATGGATTTATCATGGAAGACCTGCTCACACAGCATAGGAATTTCCAGAGGACACACCTTTTACCAGGACTGTGAGGAATAAATTTAATAGACTAGCTCTGTCATCCCTGAAGAGCTTGGTAGTCACCCTTCCCTGTAGGTCAGATGTTACTGTGGGAACTGCTGTCACTGAGCTGGAATCCTTAACACAATGGGGATAATCAGATCCCGAATTGTCAGAAGCCACGTGGAGGCAGTTAATTGCCAAAGACAAGGTGGGCGTGGCTACCATAATAGAAAACAGGCTCAAGGCAGCAGTTAAAATAATCTGACTCGCAGAGACTTATGACATTGGTTAATAGACCATGGGATACCTAGAAGTGAAATAGATGGGCAGTCTACTAAATTCTTACTTGATCTGTATAAGCAGAAGAGTTCTATGTCAAGTGAACAAAAGTCTAACTTGAATCACAAAAACAGAGTCACAGCCCCTTAATCAGTTCACAGACTTGAGACAGTTTACAGACCCTGTGCTCCAGCGACAGTACTCCTGTCTACCCAACTGCTTTGACACACAAAACACAAAGACTACACAAATGTTTATAGCAGCTTTTTTCATAATTGTTCCCAAACTGGAAGCAACCAAGGTATCTTTCAGATAGATCAATGGATAAACAAACCATGGAACCTTCAGTGATAAGAAATGAGATATCAAACCACAATACAAGATGCCAGTCTGAAAAGCTACATACTGTATAGTTCTAGTTATATGACATTCAGAAAAGGTGAAACTATAGAGACAGTAAACAGTTCAGTGTTTGCCAGGGGTTCAGGGGTGGGAGTTAAATAGGTGGAGCACAGGGGACTTTTTATGATGGTGAAGCTATTCTGTATGATACTGTAATGTTTGAATCTTTACCCTATGCATTTGTCAAAACCCGTAGAACTTCATAGCCCAAAGAGTGGACCTTAATATATTCTAATTTAAAAAGTAGTTTAGAAGTTTGGAGGGTGTCGGGTTGGAATATAGAATGTGACAAAAGAATCTTAATGTGAACAAATGGATGAAACAACCTCAGGGGTCAGGGTATGAGTGGAGCCTATAAGATTAAGGCAAAAGGAACTGTACATAATTATTATACTTGAGTGGATAAAATTGTTTCCCACCAGAGTATGGGTTAACAATTCTGAAACTGCTATGCATGTTTACTGTATATGTATATGTATACGGTTGACGGATGGTGGGAATCAGATATTTCACTGTTGAAGTGAGAAGTTACAGATGAGCAGGGGAGGATCCTAGAATGGTCCCTTTGGTAATGGATTGAGGTTGGAAACATCAGTATGAACTGATGTTTAGCTTAATATAGGTATAGTTACATATAAAAATACTTACAGATATGTGCATGTACGTGGATTCGTATAAACGTGAATCTCCTTGCTGTACCAGCTGGAAGTCCTACAACAAATGACACCCCAGTAGCAACAAGCACACCCAGCACCCAGATCTTGGTTCTTAAGACCACTCTTCAATAAAAAGAGCCAGGACTCCTTAGAGAGATGGCTGGTTCTAGGATTCGAGGATTGGGGCAGCAAATATACAAGATGAGCCTGGAGCATTTTGTGGTGCCAGGAAGTTGAAGAAGTGTGCTAAAAAAAAAAAAAAAAAAAAAGGAAAGAAAGAAAGAAAAAAAAAAGAAAAGAAAACAAAAGCCCACAGTGATGGATCAAGTCACAGGGACACAGGAGCCCACTGAGAGAGCTCCCAGGTGCCAACATTGGAGAAATATGAGCGATGAAGTAAATGAAGTAGTGTTGGATTATAACCCAAAGTGTGAAATAACCACAAGTCCACACTGAAATAGATGATTGAATAAATAAATACATGGGCAGAAAAGATGAGTTTCTCAAATAATTTCTGTGGATTCTTTGCCCTCGAGGAATTGGAACATAACTCCCTACTCCTTAACCGTGGGCTGCGCATAAGGACTTTCTTCCAAAGAGCACAGTGTGGAAAGGCAGAGAGAGTCACTTGCCAGTGGAGAAACCGGACAAACGCTGCCTCGAACAGGTGTTCAGGGTTCATATCAATAGTGATAAGTCGTATTGGAAATACGTACTCCTGACACGATGCGATGAAAGCGACACTTTACCTTTATGACTTTCCTCCCCCAAACCCATAACCCTACTCATGAGAAAAACATCAAGACAAATCCCAGTTGAGGGACATTCTATGAAATACACCCCAGTATTCCTCAAAACTGTCAAGGTCCTCACAAACAAGGAGAGCCCCGGAAACTGTCACCTACAAGAGGAGCCTACAGGGACACGACAGCTAAATGGATCATGATATCCTGTATGGAATCTTGGAACAGAGAAAGGGCATTAGGGAAACTGAGGAAATCTGGATAAAGTAGACTTCCTGGGGCCTAGTAGCAATCAGAGGAGTCGCCGTGCTGCAGGTGGGGAGGGGAGGCAGGGCTGCTCTTACCCAAGGGGCGGGTGGGTGCACCTGCAGAACCAGCAGATCCACTTGGGAGCCTCCCGGCACTCTCCCACCCCACTGAAGCTAGAAATGGACCCATGCAATGACCCAGAACTGAGAGGGTGAGCCCCCGAGACCTGCCGTGATGACAGCTGAGGGTGAAGGGGCTTTAGAATGGACGAGCACTAGTTACAGTTCTGAGGCCAGCTGCAGCAGTGGGACTGAAGTCCATCCCACAAGCCCGTTCCTGCCAGTTGACCCGTAGCCACGGAAGGGCTGGTCTCTAGTGCTGGGAGGTGAAGGTGATCTGCACGTGGCGAGGGGTGGACTGGGGCAGCCTTGAGAATGGACTCACAGGCCTTTAGCAACAAAGACTTTTCCAGACAACTTTCAGTGCTTCACTCTTGTGGTAGCTTGAAGCTGGTATGCACCCCAGAAAAGGGCACGTTCTTAAAACTTACCCATTACTGTGGGTGCAGAGCTGTTGTAGGTGGGACCTTTGGGTTAGTTATTCCAATTCAGATGTGACTCACCCCATTCAAGGTAGATCTCAGTCCTCCTACTGGGTCCTTTATAAGAGGGTAAAAGCAACAGAGAAGCTAAGACATGAAATTAAGAGACGCTCCCAGAGAAGAGTTCCAGAGAAGGTGAGAGAGGGAGCCACTGACGCCAGAAGCTGAAGCAAGGAAACCCGGGAGTGAAGGACCAGCAGACACCGCCATGTGCCTTCCCGTGTGACAGGGGAGCCCTGGATGCCAGCAGCCTTTCCTCAGAGTCCAGGTATTGTCGTCTTGATGCCTTGTGTTGGTCATTTTCAGGGGCTAAGAACTATAAATTGTAAGCTAATAAATCCCCATTGTAAAAGCCAACCCATTTCTGGTATGTTGCATTCTAGCAGCTTTAGCAAATGGAAACAACTCTTTAAAATATAAATAAAAAGCTAACAATCCTCAGACATTTGCTCTAAGGGGTACAAGAGGGGGGTCAGTAAAAAGAAAAAAGAGACAATGCAGGGAGAAGTATAATATGTTAAGTAAATGTCTCAGAAAGATAAAAGAAGATATTAATTCCTAAAATAAAGAATATGACCCAATGAAAAGAAATGGGTAGTTAAAAAATAAATCTTTGTAATTAAAAATATAATAATATTAAATCAAATATTTAATTAAAGGGTTAGAAGGTAAAATCAAGGAAATGTCCCATATCATCAAACCAAAAGATAAAGGAATGGGGAATAGAAAAATATAAGAAACTTAGAGGATCAATTGAGGAACCTAACTTTTAACCCTACCCACATATAAGAGCTTCAGAAAAACAGGAAACAGAAAATTGGAGGGAAGAAATTGTTAAGAAATAATATAGGAAAAATTACCTGAATGGAAACACCTAAGTCTCTAAATGTTCTTGAGACTAGAGGTTGACAAACCACAGCCTTTGGAATGGCTTGCTGCTTTTTTAAACATAACATCCTAGCGTCATAAACTCAAAAAGACTCACCTCAAAGCACAGCATCAAGACATTTCAAAAACACTCGTGATAAAGAGAATATTCTGAGTACTATCAGAGGATAAAAACACATACAAAACATTGGGAATCAGAGTGGGATTGCAATTGTCAACAGAAGTACTGGAAACTAAAGATTATGGGGCCCTGACTTTATAATTCTAAGGGGTAATGAATGTCAGTTCATACTTTTAAACTTATCCAAGCATAAATACCGAGTGGAAGATACTTTCACACATGAATATCTCAAAACTTTTTTCCAGCATGCCCCTTTTCAGGAGGCAGGTGAGGGTGGGCTCCAGCACGAGGCGTGGTGAGGGAACCAGAGAAAGGGCGGGAGGGTATGCCAGGGAGGTCTTCAGGGGGATAAAGAGTGATCGGGATATAACAGGTCTATAGAGAAAACCAAGCAGTAAAACAGGGGGGACATTTTTACCTCTAAAGGGAAAGAATTGTACAAAGAAGGAAATGTGACGAGTATGTTTTGGCTTAACAGTGAGTGATGTTATAGCAGTAATATTATTGCTGTTTGATTTAATTTAAAAAGTATGATTAACTATATTGGTAGAACAGGAGAGAGAAAGTAGCGATATTGTAGAAGAACTAAATTCTTATTAACCATAACACAAAAACAATGTCTAAAATTGATAAATCAAGAACCAGCACTCTAAGTATATTATTAGACAGTAACAGCAGGAATAGTTCTACATGAGTTGAAAGTGGTTGCCCCTGGGTAGTGGGGCTCAGTGTGTGGAGTTGCTGGGTTATGGGGTGGATACTTTTTGTTATATCATCCCTCTTTATGAGATTCCCTATGGAAATACATGCTTTAGGGATAGAGAACAACACTCCAATCTATCATTAGCAAGATTTAAGCCCCACGCAAATGGGCACAAGTGGTCAAATCTAGAACAATGCAATGTCCTGTGCTCCATTAAGCTCCAGTTGGATTCTGCCCCTGCCTTGTCATCTGGGAGGCTAGACAGAAAAAGGGTAAGGCCACAGTAAGCGGTCCAGAGTCCGGCTCCTTTCCTGGGTGGTTGCAGTGGCCTGGTCTCCCTGGTTTCAACCCTTGCCCTTTACTGTCCTTTGCAAACACCGCTGACATAAGTCGGACGCCATCATTGCCCTCCTGGGCTTTAAACCCCCCGTGGAGAGAAAGCCCAGCAGGTCCTGCCTGCCCTTCTGTCCTCCCGCCAGGCCTGTGCCCAGAGGTCACTTCTCACTGAGGTCTGCCTCAACATTTTACCTAAACCTCCAGCCCTCTCCCCAGCACTCCCAGTCCCTCTAAATCTGATCCACTTTTCTTTCTCCTTTGGGCTCGCAGGCCTCTCTGACATGTTTCATGGATTCTGTATTTGCGCATCATTTGCTGACTCTCTCTCCCCTGCTATAACATGAGCCGTGAGGGAAGGGTCTTTGTTTTGTTCAGCAGCATATCCCACGTGCCCAGTGCGGTGCTGTCAAAGTGCAGATTTGCTGACTCTTACCCTCGGTTGTCTGTCAGCCCCCATCCCCTCTTGCCTACTCGAGAACATAACCTCAACAATCCTTACCTCTCCCGTCCTGCATCGGGAATTTTGTCTCTTCGGAATCTTTCCCATCAACAAAGAAGCAGCAGTTTCTCCCCTTATATGTATTTTTTATTGTAAAACTTTAACATACATACGTAACAATGATAACTTCCAAAGAATGATTTAATAAGTAGTTAGAGAGCAAATTTCAAAGAATGCTATGGGTTACAGTTCCACCTTTCATTTATTTCCTTCTAGCTATTCTAATACCCTAGGATCTAAAAAAAAATTTATATTAAATTTAGATATTCATAATCCCTCATTGAATCCTGTCTTATCTGTTGCTACGCCTTCCTCCCGTTTAATCCCTTTCTCCATCTTCAGGTGTGTCTAGGCAGTGACCACCCTAACTTATTCATATTGAAAAGGGATGTTGACATTATAGGGAAGGGGGCTGCATCTGATTGTTGTTCTTAAAGAGGCTGTTGCCTCTGGGTTCTTGGACTTATCCAGCATAGGAACACGCTGGGGATTTAAGTTTCTGAAAAGTAAACTTAGTGAGTGAAACTTTTCTAGAGTTTCAGGTAGGGACCTAGGTATTTTTTAGTATTTTCAGTTAGGGCTTAGTATACTGTGGGCATTTGGAATATCTAGCTGGAGCTTACAAAAGAGAAACCTCCAGGGCAGTCTCTCAACTCTATTTGAAATGTCTTAGACACTGAAACCTTATTTTGTTAACTTTCTTTTTCCCCTTTTGGTCAAGACGGTATTTTCAATCCCCCAGTGCCAGGGCCAGGTTCATTCCTGAGAGTAGTGCCCCACATCACCAGGGAGATTCACTCCCCACCTCATATATTTTTTTTCTCTTGATAACTCTACATTCCTCTCTATCTACTGCTTCATTTTTTTTTCTTCCTATAAAGCAAAACTCCGTAAAAGGGTTATCTCTAGACGCACTCTCCAATTCCTCTCCTCCTGTTCTCTCCAATAACATTTTGATCCATACCGTTCCACTGAAATTGTCCCTGTCAAGTTGTTACCAGTGACCTCCACACTGATAACTTCAGAGATTGATTCTCAGTCTTCATCTTAAACTCCCAGCAGCATTTGACAGGGTTGAACATTTGAGTAAAGATCTGAAAGATAAAACAATTAGCCACATGATATCTCATGGAAGAGTATTCCATACCAATGGGATAAGTGCTAAATGCTCAGAAACGGGCCTTCTAGAAACACCTTCTTCCCTCCTTCTCCGGATACCACCCTCACCTGGTTGTCGTCCTGTCTCCCTGGCCGCTCCTTCTCAGTCTCCTTTGTTGATTCCCCATCATTTCCCCAGTCTCCCCTGGGGTTCCCCAGGGCTTAGCCCCCTGACCATGTTCTTCAGTATCCATATTCGCTTCCTTGGTAATCTCACCCAGTTCTATGGTTTTAAAAAGGCTCTTTGTGCTGAGGACTCCCTAACTGCTCTCTCCTCAACTCCAGCTCATCATCCAGTTGCCTTCTCCACGTCGCCCCTGGGTCCCTATAGCCGTCCCACACCTGACCTTCAGTGGGGCTCTTTGACTCCCCCCTCCCAGTCTGCTCTTCTCACAGCCTGTCTTCCCAGCAATGGCAACTCTGTCCTTGGGTAGCTTAGCAAAACCATGGCGTCATTCTTGGCTCCTCCTCTTTTCTCAAACTCTGAATTTAATCTGTCCGCCAATTCTAGTGACTCTACCCTAAAATATGCCCAGATGTTCTCCATTTCTCATCACCTTGAGCAGAACCACCCTGATCTAAGCCGCCATCATCTCTCCTGGATTGGTAAGGCAGCTTTCTGTGTGACCTTCACATCCTTTGAGTCTTTGCTGAAGTGTAGACTTCACGAGGTGTAACCCATCACTCTGTTTACAGTTGGGCCCTTATATACATCCTGTCCCTGTGCCCTGCTTTTATTCTCCCCATAGTACTTCTCACCATCTGACACAATATGTATCTTTCCATCTTTGGTATCTGACTTCTATTAAAATATAAAAATATAAGCCCTGTGAAGGCAGGGATGTTTGTCTTTCTATAAACCCTGTTTCTCCTGTACCTGGATCGTAATAGACATTCACCAAAAAGTTACTGAGTTTGAGGTGGGCTGTGTGAGCTGCCCAACTCTGGGCTGCCATGGGTGGTGCCCGTGCTATTAAAACACTCTCCCCATCAGACTCAGCCTCGTGAGGGCAGGTGTGGGTTTGAAATCCTCACTGCCAAATCCCTAGCACAGGGGCCTGGCACCTGGAGGTGCTGGATGAGTACTGTTTTTGAATGCATGAATAAATGAATGAATTGCAAAATTAGCCTCCAGGACAGTGTATCTAGTAATGATAGGAATAGCAGCAAGATATAATCTAATCACAAAGTCTGTTACGTTTTTAAGCCTCAATGATCAGAACTGCAAATCTGCACTGATAATTAGACACATCCTGCTGTCACAGGCCACTGCTTTCTTCACTTTCTTTAACCAGTGACTGCCAATAGCTCCCCAGTACCTGAGCGTCCCAATCTGGCTTTCTAAGCCTGGCCTGACTTGGGCCTTCCTTGGTCACTTACCTTGTGCCTTGTTCAATGTGCACATATTTTGCTCCAGCTCTATCACTAGCAGTAAGGAATCATCTCAGATTCAAGCCTATGATTGATATATGGCTCCACTCATCTCCCTCCTTTTTTGCCCCTTCAACTCCTTCTCATTTGGATGGCCCTGTATGCTCTACCCCATGTTGATTTACCTTTCTAAAAAAGCTTCTGAGGCATTTATTGCCTGTGTTTCTCATTTGGGCATTTAATCGTATACTGTTTGAATTTTTACTGTTTCCTGTGTACATTTCTTATAGGAGCTCCTAGAGTTTTGGATCATATCTTATTCAGGCCATCTTTAATATAAAAGTAATTTGTATTCCCAGCACTTTATTTGGAAGCTAATTTCTTTCAGAACTTAGACTGCATTTTCCCACTGAAATTGTGTTTAAAAGGGTTGAAGTCTCCTACATGTCTAAAAGCCTATTAATAAATGGAGTAACCAAACAAGAGTATCTGGCCAGGCCCAGGCTCGGGATCCCTGCAGCACGGGGTCACGCAGCAAGTTCTGGACTGTTTCTGTCTCTCCCCAATTATCATCCCAGTGCTCTCCATACTTGAGCAGTGATTTATTCCATAAGGGTTTGATTTTATATAAATTAACTCAGTTTAGCCACTTATATAGAGCTTTTCATTGCTTTTCTTCTGGGGCAAGTTTGTATTGTAGGGGTGGAGAGCCACTATATAATTAATTTTCAGAGACAAATAATGCCAGCCTGAGAAGTGTCACCTGATTATATTTGAACTGGGATGTTAATCAAATACGCATAATATGGAATTGTCACCGCCAAGGGATTTGTTTTATCACTAGTGTTATTTTGAGGAAATAAAACTTGCCCTGTTTCAGCTGATCTAGTTATCCTCTTAATACACTTTTTAAATTCTAACAATTGTTAACAGGTATCTAAGAGAGAATATGTCAAGTGTTAAGAGAATTAGCTGTTTGAGGAGGAGGGTACGCAGTCTAAAATATGTTACTTTAGTTTTCCTTCCTGGAGGTTTAAGTCAGCTGCTTCTATTTTCCTTTGAATGTTCATTTTAGTAGATTCAGTGGCCAAGATCATGACCAGCAAGATCTGCATAGAATCCAACCTGGAGATTTTTTTTTTAATGTGTAAGAATATGAAAAATAATTGGGAAGAAGATGGTGGCATAGAGAGGAGTGGAAGCTAGTCTGTCCCCCTGGAAAAACTAATAAGCAACCAGGAACAACTAGTAAATAATCTGGAATAACTGCAGGAGGACAAACGTGACCATCCGCTCATCATACACCAACCTGAATTGGGAGGAATGCCCGAGATTGCAGCATAAAATCTGTAAGTGAAAACTGCAGATCCAAGCCAGGAGCTGCCTTCCCCCACAGCCTGAACTGCAAAGCCTCACGGCACTAGAGAGCAGCACTCTCCCAGCAAGTGAATATAGCTCAGCTGGGCTCCAACTGGGGTTTTAGTTAACAAATGTGGACTGCTCAGTACAAGATACGAATCCCCAACAAGCAGACAGAGGCGTTTGACGATGACTGACCTTGGAGAGCCAGAGGGTGGCCGTGGACTGGCCCTGAAGGGGGATTTCTGTCCCTTTTTCAGCTCAGTGGGAAAAGCCTCAACCATTTTCAATTCCCAGCGCCCTGACCCAGGCAAGGATGGAGATAGCACAGGCAGAGAGAGACCATTCAAATGCTAATGGCCTCTCCCTAGGGGTTCTGTCTTCCCTAAGAGGAAAAAGGTAGGGCCCAGCTCTACTACCCACCTTCCATTCAGAACCAGACCCTAGAGCCCAGGGGAAAACAGCCATGGGCCACACCTTCTTACACCAGTCTGGAGTTACAGGCTGACAGGCACCACCTGCTGGGCAGAAAAACACAGTGACCTGAGGCCTCACAGGGTGCATCAATCTTCTAAGATACCCTCAGGGAAACCTGATAGTATTGCCTTCTTCTAAGACCTGAGTCCGTTCTGGTCTGGGAAAACCTGATTGGGTAACCAAGAAAACTAGATGTGTAGGCAACAGAAAACTATAACCTACACTAAGAAAAACAAAGTTATGGCCCAGTCAAAGGAACAAACTTACATTTCAACTGAGATACAGAAATTGAAACAACTAATACTAAGTCAACTCAAAAAGTTTAGGGAAGATATGGCAAAAGAGTTGAAGCATATAATGAAAATACTGGGCGTACATAAGGTAGAAATTGAAAGTTCGAAAAAACAACTGGCAGAATCTATGGAAATGAAAGGCACAACACAAGAGAAGAAAGACACAATTGAAACATACAACAGCAGATCTCAAGAGGCAGAAGAAAACACTCAGAACCTGGAGAACAAGGCACCTGAAAGCCTACACACAAAAGAACAGATAGAGAAAAGAATGGAAAAATATGAGCAACATCTCCAGGAACTTTAGGAAAAAACGAAATGCAGGAATGTACATGTTATGGGTGTCCCAGAAGGAGAATAGAAGGGAAAAGTGGCAGAAGCAATAACAGAGGAAATAATCAATGAAAATTTCCCATCTCTTACGAAAGACATAAAATTATGGATCCAAGAAGTGCAGCATACCCCAAACAGAATAGCTCTGCATAGGCCTACGCCAAGACACTTGATAATTAGATCATCAAACATCAAAGATAAAGGAGGATCCTGAAAGCAGCAAGAAAAAAGCTATCCATCACATACAAAGGAAGCGTGATAAGACTATGTGCGGATTTCTCAATAGAAACCATGGAGGCAAGAAGGAAGTGGGGTGATACATTTAAGATACTGAAAGAGAAAAACCACCAACCAAGAATCCTGTATCTGACAAAACTGTCCTCAAAGGGTGTATCAATCTTCTAAGACAAATATGAAGGAGAGCTTAAAATATTCTCTGACAGACAAACAGACAATGACAGAGTTTGTGAACAAGATACCTGCTCTACAGGAAACACTGAAGGGAGCACTGCAAACAGAAAAGAAAAAACAGGAGTAAGAGATTTGGAACATAGTTTTGGGAGATAGTAGCACAGCAATGTAAGTACACTGAACAAAGATGACTGTGAGTATGGTTGAAAGAGGAAGGTTAGGAGCATGTGGGACACCAGAAAGAAAGAGGGAAGTTAAAGACTCACACTGTATCACTCAGTGAAAACTAGGGTGCCCAATGATTGTGATAAAAGATGCAAATATGCTTTTACCTGAAGTAGAACAAATGAATGTCAGCATTGCAAGGTGTTAAAAATTGGGTGGGATTGGAGGAAAATACAATCAGTGCAAACTAGAGACTATAATTAGCAGAAACATTGTATTATGCTTCCTTAAATGTAACAAAGGCAATATACCAAAGCTAAATGCATATTGAGGGGGGGACATAGGGGAAGGGTATTGGACTCTTGGCACTGGTGATGTTGTCTGACTCTTCATTCTACTTTCGTTTAATGCTATCTTTCCTTTTGTTGCTTCCTCCTGTTTTGTTTTTCTTTTGGTTTTGTTTTTCTCTCTTTTTTCTTTTTCTCTAGTCTCTCTACTTTCTTTGACTCTTCCTCCTTCTTTATGGAAGAAATGGAGATGTCCTTATATAGGTAGTGGCGATGGTAGTGAATACATAAATACGTGACTATACAGGGAAGCATCAGTTGTTTGCTTAGGATGAAATGTATGGTGTGTGAACAAAACCATCTTAAAAAAAGGGGTTGATAAAGAAACCCTGAGGGCACTATATTGAGTGAACTAAGACAGACAGATAAGGACAAATATTGCAGGGTCTCACTGATATGAACTAATTATAATATGTAAACTCATAGACATGAAATGTAAATTATCAGGATATAGAATGAAGCTAAAGAATGGGGAGTGGTTGCTTATTATGAGCAGAATTTTCAACTAGGGTGAACTTAAATGTTTGGAAATGGACAGAGGTGATGGTAGCACATTGTGAGAATAACTAACAGTGCTGAATGGTGTGTGAATGTGGTGGAAAGGGTAAGCTAAGAGTCACATATGTCACCAGAAGGAAAGCTGGAGGTTAAAAGATGGGAACGTACAAAACAGTGAATCTTGTGGTGGACAATGTCTGTGATTAACTGTACAAACATTAGAAATCTCTTTCATGAACTAGAACAAGTGTATGACACTATAACTAGAAGTCAATAATAGAGGGGCATATAGGAAAAAATATAACTATTGTAAACTATATGCTACAGTTAGTAGTATTTTAACATTCTTACATCAATAGTAACAAATGTACTATACCACTACTATGAATCAATAATGGAGGAGGGGTGGTTAGGGTATGGGAGGATTTGAGTTTCCTTTTGTTTGTGTGTGTCTTTATTTCTTTTCTGGAGTAATGAAAATGTTCTAAAAAGTGAAAAAAAAATTAATTGTGGTGATGGATGCACAGCTGTATGATGGTACCCTGGGCAATTGATTGTATACTTTGAATCTTTGGATAAATGTAGAGTATGTGAACATTCTCAATTAAAAAAAATTGGAGTTCCAAAAAATTTTCAGTTGTGTTATTAGTTTAGGGATTAAAATTTTAAACCCAGTAGGTTTGATGCCCTGTTGTTTTGGCCCCAGCTGGCTTCTCTCCTGTACCCCTCCCTACCAGCGTGTCAAGGAGCTCAGCTGGGAGCAGCTGCAGTGACTGATCTGCCCGATTCAGTCCATCCTCTCCCCTGCTCCTCTGGTCCATCCTCTCCCCTGCTCCCTGGTTCCATCCTCTCCCCGCTCCTTCGGCACCCAGATCCCAGGGCCAGACCCTGGGCTTTGTGGTCTCCTCTGTGGAGGACACGTTTTTGTTTGGTTGAATCAGCATTACCTCTGCCTTCTTCTAGGAGACTCTCCCCTTCCTTTGTTACTATTTTTTAATTTGTGGTACAGAATAAGTAATTTAAAATGTACCATTTTAACCATTTTTAAGTGTACAAGTCAGTGGCGTTAAATGCATTCACGATGACGTGTAGCCATCACCGCTGTTTCCAGAAGCTTTGCATCGTCTCCTGATTCCCTCCTCCCCAGCTCTGGTACCTGTTACCTCCGTGTGTCTCTATGAGTTGGCCTAGTCTAGACACCTCATCTGAAGGGTGTTCACACGATACCTGTCCTCTGTTCTGGCGTCTCTTGCTCAGCATGATGCTCATCCGTGTCAGCAGCATGAGGCAGAACTCGGTTCCTTTTCATGGCCAGAGAGTGTTCCGTCGCACGTGTACACCACATTTTGTTTGTGCTTTCATCTGCTGGTGGACATGTGGGTGGCCTCCACCTGCTGGCAACCCTGAGGGACACTGCTATGACCCTCGAGCGCAGGCATCTGCTCGAGTCCGTTTTCAATTCTTCTGGGTCTTCTGGGAGTGCCAGGCTGGCCGTCTGATCGTTGTGGGGGACGCCAGGCCGTCTTCCACACGGCTCCCTGTTTACACTCCCGCCCGCCGTGCGTGAGAGTTCTCATTTCCACGACCTCGCCACACTTGGTGGTTTTCTCGCTTTTCCTTCTGAGGAGGAGCCTGGCTGACCCTCCCATCGACTGACTCTTGTCTCAGCTTCCTGGAATATCTCACTGTCTCACGCTTTTCTGTAACGGGCAAATATTTTCAGATGAGATCAGCTCTGTTCGATAGTATTGCTGCTCTGGAAACTTCTAAGTTGTATAATGAAGGTTTGGCTGTTCTGAAAGCTGGTCCTCTCGGTTTTACTAGAAAGAAAAGACTTCACACCATTAAGTACCCCATAAAATAGTGTTCCACTGTTCATTCAAATACTTCTTACCCAATATTAATTGAGTCTTAAATTTATATTTGGGTTACAGGGGATATAGCTAAATAATAACATACTAATGCATATATATCGTATTTATCTCTTTCTTATGGTTCTTAATTCCAACATCTATCGTTCTTCATAGATCCTACTTTCTAAGCCAGCATTCATTTTAATTTATGTGTTTGGGATTACTTCCCAATAATTTAAGTAACTTTCAATATTTAGAATTTAACTACTAAATCTTCAAATTTGATATTTGTTTTTGAATTTTTAGCTGAGAATCTTGCAATGATTAGTTTGTAAGTCCAGCTGAACTAGAATTTGACGGTAGTTACAGACCCTAACGAGATCGAAATCTAAGAGAAGCAATCATTTTTAAGATGGCAAGATTTCAGATCTTTACACTGAAAACCAGAGGAGTCTTCTGTTTTTGTTGTGTTCTTTTGATTGTGTTTTGCTTTTTAGAAACAGAGTATTTGCTGTTTTCTCTACTTAAAGCATCATTATAATATCAATTGACTTTAATGTATTTAGTATTTAGTTTCTGATAAAACAGTATTTGCTTGTATTTTGTATTCTTTACAACAGATCACAATACTGAGCTTACTCTTAGAGTCCTGTACCTTTTATATTTCCTTACCCTTGGCACATCCTTTGAGGAAATTTGGCAGGTAAAGAGCATATCTGAAGTTATTTCAGAAGATCGTGATTTAACTCCACTCCTCCCTGTAGACCACATGCATGAGACGCGTCTGTTCACCAGTGAGACCACTCTCTCTCCTGTCCTTCCCAGCCCTCTCTGGCTTCCTGGTAAACCAAAACCCTGGGGGGAGGGGGATGGTGTGTGTGAGGTAACCGTTGTATTAGCTCACTCTTCTGTGCCTCAGGAATTTCATCAGGGCCAAATTTACACAGAGTATTTTAAGACACACAGGCGTAGAAGAAATAACCAAGGCTCATTTGAAGGAAAGAAAGACCTCCCCAAAATTCTGTATTGATAGCTGCTGCCACTAGAGCTCTAATGAGATGAATCCCAAGGCCATGTCAAGGCTTGGTGGGGAATGAGTGTCGCCATTTGCCATGGACTCTGGAGGGCGAGGGGTGCCTGCGGGCGATGCAGGCTGCTAGATGCCCAGCCACTGTCTCTCTGGAAAAAATGAAGCCCCTGAAGCCCCGATTTGTAGCATTTGCCAATTTCCTTGGTGTATGTGCCAGTTTGGATGTATTATGTCCCCCAAAATGCCATGTTCTTTGATGCAGTCTTGTGGGGAGCAGACGTTTTGGTGTTAATTAGGTGGAATCCTTTGATTGAGTGTTTCCATGGAGATGTGACTTAATCAACTGTGGATGTGATCTTTGATTGGATAATTTCCATGGAGGTATTACCACACCCATTCAGGGTGGGTCTTAATTGAATCACTGGAGCTATATGAAAGAGTTCACAGACAGAAGGAGATGCTGCAGCCAAGAGAGACACTTTGAAGAACACACAGGAGCTGAAAGTGGAGCTGAAACAACCCGGGATCAGCAGATACCTTCCCAGCTAACAGGTTTTCCGGATGCCATTCGCGTTCCTTTGGTGAAGGTATACTTGTGTTGATGCCTTCATTTGGAAATTTTCATGGCCTTCAGACTGTAAATTTGTAACCAAATAAACCATGCACCACTGTGACTGTGCCGTGTCTTGGCTGACCCTGGGGGCAGTGGAATTTTTTTTATGTCAGATACTTCCATTTCTCCAGGCACCTGCCATTTTTGTTTTAGCTATATAACTTCAAGGAAACAGATTCCTGTATCTCCCATCCACAGAATTGCTATTTATGTGTATACTAATATATAGAGAATATATATTTTGTTCCGCATAAGTAAATGCCATCTATTTCTATGCATCTTTATATGTCATATTCTCAGTTTTGGATCTTGTCGATTTGTACCATAGAGGTTTATGACCACCTCTGTATTTATGAGGAGTAATAATTCTCTAAGATACAATAGCCATTTGAGGAGAGTAGTAGTTCTTTATCTTGTCTGCCTTTATTCTAATCAAATTGAATTACAATGTACAGGATGCAGTTTTAACTGCTGTCTTCTTTTTAAGATGTTAGGCAAATGTTGTGGACACTTAACCTATACACACATGTGCTATCATGCTCACACACACTCATACGCACAGCAGAGCATTCCTATTTTGTCAAAAGGTACATTTTAAGATAAGTCCTGACTTAAAAGTAAAATATTAGAATCTTTTCCCTTTAAATGGTCATTTTATGATTGAGAAGCGACAGAGAAATATTAGACTAACAAGGCTTGTATCAGTCAGGAATGTCTTCAGGTGCAAGTAGCAAAAACCCCAAGTAGCAATGGTTTAAAAAGATAAGGTATTTTTCCTCCACATATCAAAAAGTTTAGAAGCAGGTAATCGTAGTTCAGTGTTTCATCAATTACAGGGTCAGGATCTCGAATTGTTTATGAGTGTTTCGTGGCCACCGCTGACTGCCAGGAAGGCAAGTGTTTAGCTTTCCCAGCCTCTGACTTGGAGGAGGACGAGAGAGGACGGCTTGGAAGCAGGTATTGAGTTAACTAACCCATAATGTCTGTCACAGAATTATTGTCAAAATGGCAGAAAGCCTCCTATCTTTGAAGGAAGGCGGACTGAGCGTCCAGGAAAAGGGGTTGTTGAGTATATAGATTGCTCTGGACTTCACCTTTTAAAATACTCATTCTACTTTGCTGGAATTATTTAATTATGCCTTATTCTCTGCTTTCCCAAGCATAACCTGAATTTTAGTAGTTTCTTGATAATAAGTTGTGTATTTTGGTCCTTATAGTTGATAATTATAAAAAGTTTTAATAATTTTGCAACAAGGAACATTTCATATGGATCTAAATATCTTTTTCTTTTCTTGGTGTTTGTAAAGCTTATTATCTGTCATTCATTAATTTTTTGTTCATGTTAAAATAGGAGTGTGACCTTGATGAGCTTTTAAAAACTACTTTGATTATGAATACCTGCAGATTGATGAAAAGTGTAAGTAAGCCTGAATCTCTTTAGTGGCCTATGTAATGCATATTGTAGCTGATATTTTCCAAGTCTAATGGTCAGTAGGTAGCTGCGGTCGGGGTTACTGCTTCTAGGGGGAGTGGCGGCCGGTAGCCGAGCCCTCAGCTCTCGGGGCTGCTTAAAGGGTACCGGCGGCGGGGGCTCTTTCCCGGAGGCGAGGGCGAGGCGGAGGACGTGGCCAGGGTCCTCGGCGAGAGGCGTGCAAGGTGTGGAGGGCGGCGATAAGGACAAAAACACTCTTCATCCAGTAGGAGTATGCGCCAAAGAGAGAGACTTTATTTAGGGGGGTTACAGGTTATATAGGCTGGTAAGAGGGGCAGGGCTGGAAAGGAGGTGAAGCAGCCTTAAATGGCAATATTGAAGGGAGAGGGGGTAGGATTGGTTCTGAGAGGATTCAAGAGCCGTTGCAGCGGGCGGGGGTTGTTCTGGCCACGGTGCATGCGCACTGGCGGTGGCAGGAGTGGCCTTGGCACAAGGGAGTATGTGGGTAAGATAAGGAAGTGGGGAAAGGGCAGTTGGGAGAAAGGCGGTTTCCTCCGGCAAGCCTCCCCTGCCAGTGGCATTTTGGGTGAGGAAAAGGGAGCTGCCCTGACCTCGCTCCTCAGGCTCGGGGGGGCTGCAGAGGGCACTCACGCCCGTACCTACTACCCTCCCCAGGGGGTGATCAGGTCCCCTGGCCCAGGCCTGGCAAGCCGAGGTACAAGCTCAGACACCCGCAGGTAGCTAAAAGCTGCCATGAAATTCTCCTACACTGATATCTATCATTCATTGTTGCAAACTTACCTTAATTTCAGCTCCTTCAAAGTAAATGATTTTTTTTTTGTCTTTTTTGTAATCTTGGAGAATTCTTTGTTCTTTTTAGAAATGTAGGCATTCATTGATCTATGTGTAGGTTTTGTCATCTTTTATTGAGTTTTCTTGGGACCCAGAAAGCCCTGTCAATTGTCAACTTTTTCCTCTAATCACAGCCTTCATTATTGATTTTGTTGATGTGTTGAGTCCTACTGTTCAGAGGTTGTATTCCTATGTTATCTTTTCCAAATCTGTCATTCTCTCTCCTTTTTGTTCATGTCTGTTATTTTTGTTTCCTTTCCTTAGTCTTTTACTTCATTAATTTAATTTCACACAATTTTTATTTACTCTTTATTGCTTTCAATGCTGGCTTGAATTGTTATTTTATAAAATCTTCATGAGTTTACTATAGATTTATTTTCAGAGAGAGATTAACCTGCATGCCATTTATGCTTTCTTTTTATATTGTACTTGAAACTCTTTCCACAGGGTTGCATTTTCCCTGTTTGTTCATGCTCCTCTGTGCTTAAGACCATTTCTTGTAGAAAGCTAAGTTTTCAAAACTTTATTGTGGTAAAATATGTATAGCATAAAAGTTGCCATTGTAACCGTGTTTAAGTGTACAATTTGGTGGCATTAATTTCACTCACAGTATCTGGAAATCCTCCTCCAAGCGCAGGTATAATGGCGGAATGTGACTCCCCAGCAAGGGTGATGGGGCAGTGAGCAAGCTCTTCAGGCCTGGTCTTCAAAACAGAGATGCAGGGGCTCGGGAGCTGAGCCACAAGATCTCACACAAAGGCAGATGGAGCTAAGCAGAGAGAGAAAAAAGCACGTAGGATAAAAGCCTAGGTTGTGAGTTGTGAGAGACAAGATGAATTCAAGGTAGGAAGTAAAGATTTTACAGGTTGAACAAGTACCGAGATTAGTAACCACGACAGTAAAAAGGAAAGGACAAACAGAGTACAAAATTCAAGAGGTAGGCTGGGTCGGGAAACCAAGCACCTAACTCTGGACAGATGGTGAGGCGGTCCTTTTCTGCAGTGCCCAGAGCCCAGAACATACGTCTTAGGTGGGGTCAGTCCTTCAAGGGTGTCACACTGGCCTGCCTCTGCCAACCCCACCCCCCAGACACCTTTGTTCTTTCACTTGAGTGGGGAGTCTTCAGGCTCTCCCCAGAGAAGAGAGCGTGTTGAAGTGAGACTTGAGTTTCTAGGTACAGCTCAAGGCTGGTGGTGCTTTCATTCATTCAGTGCACTAGAGCTGACCTAAGCCTGGGCGGACAAGGGCTAGAGGATACCAAACCCAGCAGTAAACGTATCGATTACGAACTCTCCACACCCCACAGGCGATGGAGGGGTTCATCATTCATGAACACCAGCACCGTTCAGAGAACGCTGGGTGATGCCCCAAGTGGTCAGGCTGGCCCTAGAAGGTTATTGCCACTCACCTCCTTTTTGGCTAAGGTGGAGACTGCACAATTCCCCAAAGTCCAACTTCGTGAGAACCCATTAATTCAGCAAATATTGCTGAATGTGAATATGTGTTCTGATGATAGTCAATGACTGTTCTAGGTACTGGGGATACAGGAGGAGCAAAAAGGACCAAGGCTCTGTCTGCGGAGTTTGTATTTAAGTGATGGGAACCAGAAAATAAAGTAGATTTATAGTATGTCAGACAGTGATAAGTGTTACAGAGCAGAATTATAAAAGGTGAGGAGTATACGGTATTGGGGAGTCAGGGAAGGGAACCAAGAAAATATTTCGGCAAAAACCCAAATGCACTGAAGAAGTGATCCACACAGACGTCTAGGTGAAGAGCTTTCTCGGCAAAGGGAACCGCGACAAGGCTAGGGTGGCTGGAGCAGAGTGAGTGGGGAGGGAGTGAGAAGGCCAGTTTGGGGGCATTGCCACTGACTGTGAGGACTTTTGTCTTAACTGAACGAGGTGGGAAACCAATGAAAAGTTTGGAGCAAAGGAGTACTGTGATATAATTTATGCTTGAAAGGATCATTCTGACTGCTGCATGGGGAATGGGCTGTAGAGTTTTGGGTGTAAGTAGGAAGGTCAGTTGGAAAGTCACTGCAGATGTCCTGGCAAGAGGTGAGAGGTGATGGTAGCTTGGGGCAGAGTGGGATTTGGTGGAGGCTGTGAGAACTGGTTGGATTTTGTGTACATTTTTAAGATGTAGCTAACAGACTCAATGGTTGTTGTGTGCTGTAAGGGAAAGAGTGAGGTCAAGGATGAATCTAATGTTTGGTCTGGGCACCTGGGAGGATGGTGCTGTCCCTTCTAAAATAAGGACCTAATGGACATGTGAAACACCAAGTGGAGTTGTTCAGTAGGCACTTGTGTGTGTGTGAGTCGTGTGAGTCTGGCACCCTGGAACTGACTCAGGATGTCAGGTTGAGTCAAGGAGCAGGTGGGTCTTGCACAGTTGCCCCTTGTTCCCACTTTCATGGGACCATCCCCACGCCTCTTCCCCAAACTTCTTTGTCCCTATCAATTCAGTACATTTTTACCCTCAGTGACATGTTGGCACGACAGAGGGATTGTAAGATTCTTGAAAGTTCTTCCACATTTCTAGTCTGTGGTACCCAGGACACATCCAAGTCTTCTCTAAAAAGCTAAAACAGAGAGGGTGGTAGGCCCTTAGGAAAAGTAGCATTCAGTAAAGGTTTTGGAGTTTGTAAGGGATGGACCAACACAAATCACAGAGAAAGGTTACTGTCAGGAAAATGAAATTATTCATCAAATCTGAAGAGTGAGGCAAGTAGAGTGGTAGCATGGGCAGTAGGTTGATAACCGGGAGAATTGAGAGATCAGTTCAGGAAACCAAGATCTCAGTCCTGACACCGTTATTGTGGAGAGCTGCAGCTTTTCGAGAAGAGTTTGCTTACAATTATTTCATGAGCTATTGGGAAACTAGTATAATTTATGTTGCAAGATATAAATTATATATTTTTTATTCAGTTTTATTGAGATATATTCATGTACCATACAGTCATCCACAGTGTACAATCAGTTGTTCACAGTACCATCATATAGTTGTGCATTCGTCACCACAATAAATTTTTGAACATTTTCATTACTCCAAAAACTATAAAAATAAGGATAAAAATACAACTAAAAAGAATACCCAGGAGAGCACTAACTTCCATCTTTCCAAGCCTGCCACCCCTGTGGAACCATAACTCCTATAAGTCAGTCCGATTAAACTCATGTCTGACTCTGTGCCTGGTGTGTTCTTGGTCCTGGGGCTAAGCTGGGTTGTGACAATTGGCGAGCAGAGCCAGAAGGATCAAATAGCCAGCGCCATAGCGAGCAGGGGTTCTCTAGGAAGGGAGAGTCCATGGGGGGAATCCCAAATTGTCCCATATCGTCCAAGTGGCAGGGGTTGGCTGCCCTCCTGGATGAACGGGGACTGCCACGAGAGTGTGGGGATGCCTTGAAAACTCCAGCAGAGTTGCTGAGTGTTTTGCAACAGATAGCACGGCAATTAGAAGAGAACGTAAAACTGGAGACAGGTGTGCACCTTGCCCAGGCTGAAATGAAGGAGTCTCTGCCTGATTGCCTGCTCCCGTGGACAGTCAGCTGGAGACTCTGGCGTGCAGCTATGCACGAGTCAAAGGCTGTGAGTTGCCTTGGAGAATTTTCGCTGCTCCAGGATGGGACGGACCCCAAAGCAGGGGACCCCATAGACTTCTCCTCGGAAGAGGAAGGAGAGGAAGAATGGGAAACTTTGGGCTGAATTAAACAAAATTCGAAAGAGCCTATGAGAAAAACGTTTATTTCTGTAACACAATCTGGCCTCAATATGATTTAAAATAAGGAGAGAGATGGCTCTATGGAAAGAATACGGTATTACAATTAGAATTGTTTTGGAACAGGGTAGAAATGGGATGAAATGATGTGTATTCAATCCTGTATTTGTCCCTCTCCAAAGTATTTCTGTGTTTCTGTTTCTGTGACTAACTTTTTGTTTGCGTCTGCCTGTTCAATGTATTGTTGTCTTGGTCTTCCTGTTTAATACATTAAACATTCTCTGGATGGTAATAACAAATTAACAAAAATTAACAAAAATTCTTAAAGAGCTGTATTTGAGTTGCTTAAAAATAAAATAAGTTGCTTAAAAATAAATAAGTGCATAACATATATATTAGTACATGTATAAGTGCATAACATATATGTTAGTACTTCTGGAGTCCCAAAAGGAAAAAAAAACACACCCCCTTTGCAGAAGGGTTCAAAACTTTAGTTCTGTACTTACTGTAAACAAACCTGGATATTGAAAAGAAACCACCCCTGGAATTTCCCTAAGGAAGCAGAAGGCTGCATGGGGGCTGCCTCTGGAAAAGGCAAAGACCTTTCCCAATTGTCTGCATCACAGCTTTAAGTGACGTAGAACTAATAATTGGAAATAATTAAAAGTAGGGCATAGAAACCCAAATCCCACCACCCTGATTTAAAACTTTTAAATTCAAGTTCAACAAGAAGAGCCTCTTTCTTTCTGTCTCACCTGTCCCTGCCCCCAAGGCCTAAGCACTTAAGGCAGCTATGGGGGAAGGACTGGGTGCAGAAGGATGGGGAGGTGTAGTTTAAACAGGGTGCCACCACCATTGTATGCTGCAGTCCCAAACATTGCTGGTTTATTACAAGAAATTAGTACCCAGTTGTGTCAGTGTCATCTTGTATTGGATCTTGCTAATGCTTTCTTTAGTATCTCCGTAGGAAAATCACACAGCCTGCATCTGCCTTCTCCTGGGGAGCCCACAGTGGACTTGTACTGTGCTTCCCCAAGGCTGTGTACATAGCCCGGCCATCGCCATGGTCTCGTGGCAAAGGACTTGACTAAGTGAAAAGTCCCACAAGTGTAACTCTATTTCACTAACCAGCAATTCTCTTTAAGGTAAAATGTTTCCCTACACTGCAAATGCCAAAGCAACTAATGGCTTTCTTGGGGTGGGTGGGGTGTTAGAGACCTTTATTCCTCATTTAGCCCAAATGTTAAAAACCTTTGTATGTCTTGATTAGGAAAGGTTATCCCTGAGAATGGGACACCTCCCAATAGGCTGCGTTTAGAAAAGCACCAGCACTGGGGTCGTAGGTCCAGCCCTGCCCTGTGAGTTGGATGTGGCCAGCACTGACATTGGCGCTGGGTGGGGTCTGTGGCAGAGGCAGCATTCTAAACAAATGCCCCTTGGCTTTGGTCACCATTATGGAAAGGGGCAGAACTGAGATAAGCCCCCCAGAAAAGCAATTATGTGCTGCATGTAGTACCTAATTGCAAGTGGGGGTACTGATACAAAGATGGCCAGTCACCTTGAAAATGGCCATCCCCATTCAGAGGTGGATGACTGACACAGTTTCTAAGCCGCGCTCTGGCAGGACCCAGCTGAGCACACTGGCCACGTGGAGAGCCTACCTGCTACCGCGCAGCATTTTCAACACCAGCAAGATTTCAAATGTGTGCGATTCTCGGACCAGTGCCCTATGTAGAGGATTCAGCAGCTAAAGTTGCTGCACCTGAGGTAGCCGTTGAAATGATAAGAACTGTGTAAAGACACCTGGGACCCCTGCCAACAATGAAAGGTAACTGTTGCCAGCAGCTGGTGGACATCACTCCAGTGTCCTTCATGCTCCCTGTGTCAACCATGTAGGCTGCCACACCAGATGGGACACGTGGACCACATCAGTTCCCTTCTGTTCTCGAGGTATGCTTTTACTGCCATGGACACGGCTGCAGGACATTTGTTAGTTTTCCAGCGGGGAAGGTGAACCAGCGGGGCCACCATCAACTGTTTGGAAAGGGTGTGTGTGCTCTGTATGGCACACCTACACAAATAGACAGTGATCAGGGGACCCCTTTCACTGGACAGATGACTCAAGCAAAAGGTTTTATCAGGTCCTAACCCCTCTGAACTACATATCTAGAGCTGGAGTCCCAGTTCCTATGGCAATAACAGCGAAATCAATGCAAGCCTTAAGAATCCAAGCTAAAGGGCTAGCCACTTTGCAGCCTAAGTGGGGAAATAGTAGTAATTCGTTGTTTCCTATGCTTCAGACCAAACATAATGGGGAAAAGGAGGTCAACTGGCCTTGGTGCTGGCCTGTGTAGCCATGTTGGTTAGGAATCCTGAGTCCCTGGGGAATAGGAGTTACCCAAAATATTATAAGACTTAAATGCCTGCTACAATTTTTATCACAAATCCAGGACCCCCTATTCCCGCAGAAACTTTGTGCATAACTACGTGGACCTTTCGTGTGCCCAGATTAACAAGTAATGTAATGGTAGAAAACTCTCAAGACTTGCAGAGGAAGAATATCTGATATTTACAACTGCCCCATGACGTTCCTCTGCCTGGTACCTTTTTGTCAACCCGCAGGACTCTAGCATGTAATTACCCATCATTGTTCCCCATAAACATCTTTCTTTTTGCTCTTAGCACCCTAGCAAACACCTTCCTGCAGTGGGCTTCAGGAACGCAGGCCCACAGTGGAAGCCAGTATTAGGTTTGCACGGATGTGCCATCTTCAGGCGCTACCGGCCTCCCTTGGGCTGTGACCCTGTGAACTGGACTGCGTGGAGCCCCTGATAGCCTGGCAGAATTCAGCAGTTATCAGTAGGACCCTTGTCTAAATAGCTTAATTCCCTTTCTTGGCCACAGTGGCATCTCTTTGTGAAGTTGTTATCTCTATGGGGTGGGGGATACTTGTCGTGCTCTATGGATGCCACATCTCTCCTATGGTCAGTGCAGTCCACGGTGTGGGGGTGGACTGTGGGGACCCCGGGTCAGGCCCCCTCCCCTCCACAGTGATTTCATGTAGCTGCCTGCCTGACTGGGACAGATTAAAAGTCATCAGACCTCCCCAGGGGAGAAAAAATGTAAACAAAGCACTGAAACTCCCTTCTCCTGATCACTATTGATAAATCTCCACAGCCTTGTGTCACAAGACCCTGCTGAGACTCTGTTCTCACACCCTCTTTGACCTAACCCTTATAAACCACCGCCTGACACCCCCTGCTTTCGTGTGTCCCTAACTTCCATCTTTCCCAGCTGGCTGCCATCATGAAACCATAACTCCTGTAAGTAACTCCTATTAAACTCATGTCTGACTCTGAAAAAAAAAACAAAACACCCAAAACATGTCATCCCCTCCATACCCCCTTATTATTCATTTAATTTTTGTCTCCATTTTTCTGCTCATCTGGCCATACACTGGATAAAGTGAGTGGGAGCCACAGGGTTTTCACAATCACACAGTCACATCGTGTAAGCTATATACTTATACAATCATCTTCAAGAATCAAGGCTACTGGGTTGCATTTCAACAGTTTCAGGTATTTACTTCTAGCTATTCCAATATACTAAAAACTAAAAAGGGATATCTATATAATGCATAAGAATAACCTCCGGAGTGACCTCTTGACTCCATTTGAAATCTCTCAGCCACTGAAACTATTTTGTTTCATTTCTCTTTCCCATTTTGGTTAAGAAGGCTTTCTGAATCCCACGATGCCAGGTCCACGCTTATCCCCAGGAGTCATGTCACACGTTGCCAGGGAGATTTACATGCCTGGGAGTCATGTCCCATGTATGGGGGAGGGCAGTGAGTTCACCTGCTGAGTGGGCTTAGAGAGAGAGAGAGAGGGGCCACATCTAAGCAACAAAGAGGTTCTCTGGGGGAGACTCTCAGGCACAATTATAAGTAGGCTCAGCCTCTCCTTTGAGTAACAGGCTTCATATGGACAAGCCCCAAGATCAAGGGCTCAGCCTTCCAAATTGGTAGCCCCCAATGCTTGTGAGAATATCAGTAATTCCCCAGGTGGGGAAGTTTAATATTTCTACATTTTTCCCCAGCATCTCAAGGGGGGCTTTGCAAGTACATCTTAATTGTGAATTTCTCCAACAATTTATAATTATTTTATGTAATTATGCATACTATATATAATTGTAATCTATGATTTTATATGCACTTTTATTGATGTGAATTAAAGTAATCCATTCCCTCTTTCTAAAAAAGGAGCCCTGAACTTCTCCCTCTATATGGTGCCTGTTCTGTCCTGTGGTTGTCATTCTCTAATGTAGTCTTTACCAGGGGATCTGAAGTCTACAGTCGACAATAGGATATGGTCTTTAAATGTCTTCCCTTTTACCTCTTTTGCTACAAGGTAGCAATAGTATGAGTACAAATAGAATAAAGGTCTAGCATATGTGACCTTTGAAGTCAGATTACCTGAATTCCAGCTTTTTACCACATGGTAGCTGCAATTTCCCCAACAGTAAAATGAAAATAAATATATTAGCCATCTTATGGAGTTGTAATAATGCTTAAATGAAATAATCTATGGAAACACCTAGCATGGTACATTGCATATTGTTAGAGCCCAGTAAATACTGTGGTTATTGTTATTACTACTACTTAAAAAAAAAGTCCATTTTACTGAGTTATGAAATCACACAATGTCAGGGGTAGAAAGCATTTTGTGAGTGAGGAAATCGATGTTCATTTCTTATCATAGAACACAAGTACATGTAAAAATTTACTTTTTATACTTTCAGGAATCCTTAAGTTCATTACTTAAACAGCTAGAAAAAGAAAAAAGGAGTCTTGAAAATCAAGTGAAAGAGTATGCACTTAGATTGGAACAAGAATCAAAGGTTTGTTTTTACTATATACTAAGCAATTACTTTAAACTTGCCATTATTTTAGTATGTTATCAACAAACCTACTATATATATTATTAAAAAATGCTTATACAACTGCTTACTAGACTATTTTTTTAAAGGATAGAGACATAACCCTTCGCTTTGCAGTCTCTGCTGTCGGAGCCTTCACTCTCTGTCTTTCCTCCAGGCTTACCACAGGACCAACAACGAGCGCCGCAGGTGCCTAGCTGAAGTGTCGCAGGTAACTTTTTCTTCTTTATTTTGAAATTCTAAAGAGTTCCTCTTATTGTACCTTGTAATTTCTCACTTTTCTCTTGTTTGTTTGTTTGTTTGGTTTGGTAGAGAAGCAGATATTGAAATTGTGAAAGAAAAGGCACCAAGTTTCTGAATATTGATAGTGGAAAGGAACGATAAAACTCTTATAAAGATACAAAAAGGAGTTAAGAGGGTTTCCAAAATTGAGTATATTTTTCATATTTGCTTCATTAGTTATCCTTTTAGTTTGATCTATAATTGTTAGAATTCAAACAGAGGAGCAGTTGCCTCTGTATCCATGAAATTCAGGACATTTCCCTTCATGTTTGTACATGGGAGGGTCAAAGATAGATATGGGGTGCTATCGCTAGAAATTATGTATTTACAGGTGATACCAGGATAGGAACAGGATCCGTAAATTGTGAAAGAGGCTGCACGTTTCCCACAGTTTGTCATTTGTCTTTCAGTTGTATTTAAGATGTTGGTGATGTAGCTTTTGTTCTGCTGTTGTCAGTGCTATCTTCTATTTATGGCTTCTGATGTCCTAGTTAAAAACGCATTGTTTTCATCCATTGCCCATCATGGCCACTGCATCTTCTTTTTGTACTTATATGCTTTCATATTTGACCTTTAAGTATTTAATGCTTCATTTGGGTATATGTCTTAAGATTAGGATATGACTTCAGTTTTCAATCTGTGTTGTCCAAATGAGGGATTGGATATATGAATCTCAGGAAAAAGATAAGGATTGCAGATGCAGATTTGGGAATTATCAGCATATGATGGTTAGTGAAGCCCTGTTAATGAATGAAATGCATCAAGGAGAATATAAAGGGTGAAAAGATAATCTAAGATATGGCTTTGAAGAGCTTCACCTGTGATGGCACAAGGACAAGCCACAAAGAGGGGCTTGGAGTCCCCAGGATAGAGCTAAGCTAGGCAAGGAGGTAGAGGACTATGAGCAGCAGGTTTCATGATAAAGGGATCTGCTAATCATTGATCTAGAATATCTGCAGGGCTTATTGAAAGGGATTGAGAAGGCAGAGGGTTAGGTTTGGGGATTGGAGCAGGTAAAGGGGGAAGATAGAAAAATTTGAGGATGAAACTCGGGGTGGTATTAAGTTATAGGGAGCCTCAGACTTCTGTTGGCAATCAAAGTAAGTAGGAAATTGAGACGAAACAGGAATACTGTTTGTAGTCTCTTGCCCATAAAATGGACAGTTGAGTCCACACTTTATGGTCTCAGACGCTTGGTTGGAAGCACTGCCTCCTCCTGCAGTGCCCGTACCCCTGCCTCTCCTCACACTGTCCACTCCTCCTGGAACACACTCCTTCACAATCTGCCAATTCCAAGAACCCCGAGATCTAGCACAAAATACTCCCTCCTTTATGAGGCCACGCTATGATGAAAAGATCACAGACTTTGGAGTCACTGGAAATGGAATCAAATGGATTTGGATTTGAATCCAGTTCCGCACTCACTGCTGTGTGACCTCTCCAGGTCTTAGTTTCTTTCCTCGCCTATGAAAAGGAGAGAACCTCAGTACCTTGCAGGCTTTGTGAGTGTTGGAGATGCAATGCAGGTAAAGTGCTGGGTGAAATGCCAGGCATGTTATAGGCTCTAGATTCCGGGGAATGATCACTATTCTTTTCCCTGGATCCCCAGCCACAGTTCACGGCCCGTCTCTGTGAAAGGAATTAAAATTCCACTTGTCTTAGCATTCCTCCTCATTCCTTTCTTGTTGATATATGTTTGCTTCCTCCCTGAGGTCAGATAGGGTCTCATTCTTTTTATTCCCTTACAGTTAGGACAAAGAATGGCAAATAGTCAATGTTGAAAAATATTTGCTGAACTGAATATAATGCAGGAATGGGTGTTGATAATGAGCAGTCCAGGTCATTAAGGATAAAGTGATACATAAAACATCGTGGAAGGCTTTTTTCAAGGTTAAAGGTCTTTGAGACTTCCAGTTTTTGGTCCAACATTTAAAGAGCTTAGAGATTGTCGCTCCCAGCTTCACAACATGCAAAAAAGATTAGAAAAGTGAAAATCAACAGCTCTTCTTAGATCCATCAGAGGACTGAGGTCAAAAGGAAAACCACTGCCCTGGAACCTGGAGAGACCGGCAGAAACAGTGACATGCAGCTCATTCGGAAAATAAACCACCGCTGGAGCCAGCATCAGGTAGGAATAAGGGTATTTTACTAATTATAGAAGACTGAGCATGGACTAGCTTGAGAGAGAGAAACTCCTGGAGGCCCAGTCTTACGAGGGCCCCACACTTTCATGAGTTTTACCTCCAGGAGCCCCACAAGGCTCTCACTGTGATGATAGGAGGAAAACATCCCTTTATGCTTCCCAGGGTGGGGGGAAGAAATGTTTTGAAATATGCCTAGAGTATACTGTTCTCCTTAACTGCCTGCCCTCAATGGAAACTGCTTCGACAGAGCATAACCATTGTGGGTTTTATCAGAGCCTAACTGACAAGGGGGAAGGGAAATGCCCAACTCCAGCCCCCTCTGGCCATCCTACTCACTTAAGTGGTGGGAGAAAAAAGTCACAGCCCAGGGGCACAGCCTCACCAAAAGACTGGGACCCATCAGTCCTCACCATGGGATTATAGAAAGCTTCCCCTGCCCCATCGTCCCATCACCAGATCAATAGGACTCCTGTATAATAATGGGATGTGCATAAACACTGGGACCCATCGTGACCTCACCGTGGGATTATGAAAGGTCTCCCCTGCCCCATCGTCTCACCACCAGATCAATAGGACTCCTGTATAATAACGGGATTGTGCATAAACAGTGGGACCCATCAGTCCTCACCATAGGATTATAGAAGGTCTCCTCTGCTCCATCGCCCCACCATCACATCAATAGGACTCCTATATAATAACGGGATTTTACTGAAAAGAACTGCAGGACTCATATCTTATTTAAGAAAGAGTCTCTACAGAATTGCAAGGAAAATAGGGGAAACAAAGACAAGAATACCAGAGGAAATTTTAGCCTCTGACACCTACAGCTACAGAAAACAGTAAACACAGCCTAACTCCTAGCCACATAGATATAAAGCCTCATACTAAAGACCTATTTACCTCAGTTCCTTTTACCTGATACGTCATGTCCACCTTTCAATAAAAAATTAAATGGCCTGCTAAAAGGCAGAACACACAGTGTGAAGAAGTAGAGGAAGCATCAGATATGGCAGAGATTTTGGAATTATCAGACCAGGAGTTTAAACTCTGATCAGTATGCTCAGGGCTCTGGCAGAAAAAAGTGGACACCATGCAATAACAGACGGGTAATGTAAGCAGAGAGATGGAAACTCTAAGAAATAATCAAAATGAAATACTAGAAACCAAAACACTGTAATGGAAATGACGAATGCCTGTGGTGGGCTTATCAGTACACCAGCACGGCTGAGGGAATAATCAGTGAGCGTCAGGTTATGTCAATAGAAACTTCCCAAATTGAAAAGCAAAGAAAAAAAGGCTGAAAAAAGGAACAGAATATCCAAGAACTGTGGGGGATTACAAAAGGTGGAAAAAATGTGTAATGGAAATAATAGTAGGAGAACAGAACTGAAGAAGTATTTAAAATAATAATGCCTAAGATTTTTCCAATATCATTGACAGACACCAAACCACAGATCTAGCAAGCTCAGAGAACACAAGTTAGGCTAAATACCAAAAAATCAACACCATATAATATTCAGACTACAGAAAATCAAAAACAGAGAAAATCTTGAAAAGAAGCTAGAGGGGAAAACCCACATTAACTATAGAGGATCAAGGATAAGAATTTCATCAGACTTCCCTTCAGAAACAATGTAAGCAAGAAGAGAGTGGAATGAAATATTTAATGTGTTGAAAGAAAAAAAAAACACCAACCTAGAATTCTGTTTCCAGTGAAATTATCCTTCAACAGTGAGGAAGTAATAGAGACTTTCTCAGACAAACATATATTGAGGGAATTTGTTCCCAGTAGACCTGCCATGCAAGAATTGTTAAAATAAGTTCCTCAGAGAGAAGGAAAATTATATAGGTCAGACATTTGGATCTACATTAAGAAAGAAACAGCATTTGAGAAGGAATAAATGAAGGTAAAGTAAAATCTTTATTTTTATTATCCCTAACTGATCTAACAAAAACTGTTGTTCAAAATAATAATAGATAGAATATATTGGATGATTGTAGTTTATGAACAAGCAGAATGTATGATGACAATGTTATAAATGGTAGGAGGGAGGAATTGGGACTGCTCTATTATAAAGTAACCTCACCACCTGTGAAGTAGGGTAGTGTTACTTGAAAGTGGACTTGGATTAATTGTGCAAGTATATTGCAAACTCTAGAACAGTCACTAAAATAATTTGGAAAAGAAGTATACTTGATATGCTAAGGAAGGAGAGAAAATGGAATCATATAAAATGCTCAATTAAAACCAGAGAAGGCAAAAAAGAAAAAGAATGGAAGACAGAAAAGAGAAAGAAACAAAGGACAAAGGCAATGAATAGAACACAGTTACAAAAATGGTAGATATTAATCCAACTATATCAATAATCACTTTAAATGTTAATGGTATAAATACACCAATTAAAAGACAGAGACCATCACAATGGATTAAAAAAACGCCAAGACCCAAATATATGTTTAAAGAAACCCACTTTAAGTATAAAGACACAAATAGATTAAAAGTAAAAGGATGGAGAAAGATATACTATCCTAACAATAATCAAAAGAAAACTGGATTTCAGACAAAGCTGATTTCAGAGCAAGGAAAAGGATCAAGGATGAAGGTGAACATTGCATAATGATAAAGAGGTGATTTCTCTAAGAAGACATAACAATCCCAAATGTGTATGCACCTAACAACAGAACATGAAAATATATGAGGCCAAAACTGATGAACTGTAAGGAGAAATAGACAAAAGCACTTTTATTGTTGGAGACTTTAGCATCCCTGTCAGTAGTTGACAGATGAGGCAGACAGAAAATCAGTAAGGTTATAGGTGAACTGAACAGCACCATCAATCATTTGGATCAAACTGTCATTTAGATAATACTCCATCAAACAACAGCAAAATACACATTCTTTGCTAGCTCACATGGAGCATTTATTGAGACCACATCCTGACCCATAAAACTCACATTAACAAACTTAAAAGTGTGCTCTCACCCACAATGGAATTAAACTAGAAATGAATAACAAAAACATAGCTAAAAAATCCCAAAATATTTGGAGATTAAACACATAACCAAATAACACATAGGTCAAAGAAGAAGTCTCAAGAGAAATTTTTAAATATTATGAACTAAATGAAAATGAAAATACAACTTATCAAAATTTGTCAGATGCAGCAAAAGCAGTACTTAGAGGGAAATTTATAGCATTGAATGCATATATTAGCAAAGAAGAAAGATCTAAAATTAATAATCTAAGCTTCCGTCTTAATGCTCAGTAAAGAAGAGCACATGAAATCCCAAGTAAGCAGGAGGAAAGAAATAATAAAAATCAGCAGAAGTCAATGAAATTTTAAACAGGGAAATAATAGAGAAAATCAACAAAACCAAAAGCTCTTAGAAAAGAGTGATATAACTGACAAACCTTTATTCAGGCTAATCCCCCAAAAAATGAGAGAAAGAGAAGGCATAACTAATATCAGAAATGAAAGAGGGGCCATCACAACTTATGCCATGAGGATGTCCTGGGAGAAAGCCATTTTGAAACCAGAACCCCAGAGCAGACGCCAGCCACGTGCCTTCCCAGCTAACAGAGGTTTTCCAGACACCATTGGCCATCCTCCAGTGAAGGTACCTGATTGTCGACGCGTTACCTTGGACACTTTATGGCCTCCAGACTGTAACTGTGTAACCAAATAAACCCCCTTTATAACAGCCAATCCATTTCTGATGTTTTGCATTCTGGCAGCATTAGCAAACTAGAACAGACCTATTCTTTGAAAGATGCAGTCTACCAAAACTCACGCAAGAGAAACAGATAATCAGAATAGGCCTATTTTGTTTTTAAGAAATTGAACCAGCAATTAATAATCTTCCAAAGCAGAAAGCATCAGGCCCAGATGATTTTAAATGTTTAACCATTTAAAATGATACTGGAGTCTCAGTTCATCAGGGTGGAAGCATGAGCTGCTTCAAAGCTCCTTGCCCACATAGACGCTTTAAGCAACAACTAAGAACTCACAGAAACATCTTTCTCAAAGATGGTTCTTAAAGGGTTGCAGTAATTGGGCAAGCACTGAATCAAGAAAAAGGCGACTTAGAAGGGTAGGAAATCCTCTTCATAGCCCCCTGGCTTGCCCCTTCTCATCCTCTCACTGGCTCTATGAGAGCTGCCCTGTGCTCCTGGTGTGGATCCCTGGTTAATGTTCCCCTCAAACCAGAGCTTGAACATACAAAAGACTTTTTTAAAAAGGTCCTAAAAAATACTCAAAGAGCTAAAGGAAAACATAGACAAGGAACCAAAGGAAATCAGGAAAGCAATAGATGAGCACAAAGAGAATATGAGTAAAGAGACAGAAATCATGAAAGAGAAATAAACAGAGCTGCAGAGTTATCAAAAAAATCCTGACAGGTCTTCCACAGCAGAGTAGAACTGGCAGAAGAAAGAATCAATAAACTTGAAGATAAGACAATTGAAATCATTCAGTGTGAGGAACAGAAAGAAAAAAAGGATGAAGAAAAGCAAACAGAGCTTAAGAGACCTGTGAGATACCACCAAGCTTACCACTATATACCGTGTGGAAGTCCCAAAAAGGGAAGAAAGAAAGGAGCAGAAAGAATATTTGAAGAAAAATGGCTGAAAACTTAACAAATTTAATGAAAGACATGAATATACACATTCAAGAACTCAACGAACTCCAAACATATTAAACTCAAATAGACCCACACTGAAGACATCAAACTGTAGAATGCCAAAGATAGAATTCTTAAGGCTGCAAGAGAGAAACAACATGCCACATAGAAGGGAGTCTCAATAAGACTAAATGCTGATTTCTCACAGGGAACTATGGAGGCAAGAAGGCAGTGAAAAGACATATTTAAATTGCAGAAAGGAAAAATTGCCAACCAAGAATTCTATATCCAGCAAAATTGTCTTTCAAAAATGAGGAAGAGATTAAGACTTTCCCAGATAATCAAAAGCTGAGTGTTATAGTTTGCTAATGCTGCTGGAATGCAGAACACCAGAGATGGATTGGCTTTTATAAAGGGGGTTTATTTGGTTACACAGTTACAGTCTTAAGGCCATAAAGTGTCCAAGGTAACACATCAGCAATTGAGTACCTTCATTGGAGGATGGCCAATGGTGTCTGGAAAACCTCTGTTAGCTGTGAAAGCACGTGGCTGGCGTCTGCTCCAAAGTTCTGGTTTCAAAATGGCTTTCTCCCAGGACGTTCCTCTCTAGGCTGCAGTTCCTCAAAGATGTTACTCTTAGTTGCATTGGGATATTTTTCCTGTCTAGCTTCTCTGGAGCAAGAGTCTGCTTTCAACGGCCGTCTTCAAACTCTCTCTCATCTGCAGCTCCTGTGCTTTCTTCAAAGTGTCCCTCTTGGCTGTAGCTCCTCTTCAAAATGTCACTCACAGCTGCGCTGAGTTCCGTCTGCCCGTCAGCTCATTTATATGGCTCCACTGATCAAGGCCCACCCAATGGGTGGGCCAACACTCCATGGAAATTATCCAGTTAGAGTCATCACCCGCATTTGGGTGGGGTGCATCTCCACAGAAACACTCAAAGAATTACAATCTAATCAACACTGAGAACGTCTGCCCACACAAGATTACTTCAAAGATAATGGCGTTTGGGGGACACAATATATTCAAACGGGCACACTGAGGGAGTTCATCGCCACTAGACCATTCCTAAGAGAAATGCTAAATGGAGCTCTTCAGGTTGAAAGGACAGGACACCAGGCATTAGATTGAAGTTGCATGAAGAAATGAAGATCTCCAGTGAAGGTAGCAACATACGTAAATTCCAGTACTATTATATTCTTGGTTTTTAACCCCACTTTTACGTTCTGTAGGATCTAAATGTAAATGCATGAAAATAATGAAAAATTAATGGTTTTGGATTTACAATGTATAAATATGTAATTTGTGAAAGTACTACATAAAAGTAGGGGGGTGGAGGTGTACAGGAATATAGTGTGTTTATGGTATCAAAGTTAAGTTGGTATTAAACCAAACAAGACTGTTACAGATTTGAGATGTTAAATTTAAGTTCCGTGGTAACCACAAAGAAAATATTGGAAAAATATGCACAGAAAGAAATGAGAAGGGGTTCACTACAAAAATGGGCAAAGAACTTGATCAGACATTTCTCAAAAAAAAAAAAAAAAACCCAACAAATACATAAATGGTCGGTCTGTACATGGAATATTATTGTGAAAGTTAATTTCAAGTGTCAACTTGGTTAGGTGATGGTGTCCAGATGTTTGGTCCAGCAAGCACTGACATGACTGGTACTGTGAGGATATTTTATGGACTTAAAATATCAGTAAGTTGATTGCATCTATGGCTGATTACATCTACAATCAACTGAGGAGATTGCTTTCAACATTGAGAGAAATCTCATAGAATCAGTTGAGAGCTTTAAAAGGAAAAGTCATGATTTCAGCAGTCAGAAGGAAGAATTCCATTTTTACTTCTGCCAGCCAGGTTCTCCTGGGGAATTCATTGAAAACCTTCAGCAGTTTCCAGCTTTCCCCATGATATTTGGACTTGCCCATCCCCACAGTTGCATGAGATAATTACTATAAAGAAATCTTAGTTTTTATATATGTATGTGTGTATATATATATATATATATATAAAATAGAGATTTTTTTTCCCCTGGAGAACCCTATTACAATAAATTAAGCTCTAAAAAGGAAAAAAAATTTTTTTGATACATGCTACCACCTGAAAGAACCTTGAAGATATTATGCTGAGTAAAATAAGTCAGACATAAAAGAGATAGATATTGTATGATTCCACTTATAAGATATAGTTAGAGTATGCAAACTCATACAGATAGAAAGTCGAGTACAGGTTACTGAAGTGGGGGGGAGTGATAAGGGGAAGTTAATGTACAGTAGGTGCAGGGTTTTTATTTCGAGTAATGGGAAAGTTCTGGTAATGGATGGTGGTGAGGGTAGAACTAAATTGTGAGTGTAATTAATCCCTCTTAATTGTATGTTTAGAAGTAGTTGACGTGGGAAAGTTCATGTTGTATAAATGTTTCCACAGCAATTTATAGAGAGAGATTAAAGAGACAATAACAAGTAAAAGTAATACATGTTCCAAGACTGGAGGAGAAAATGCCAAAAAAAAACACAAAAAACAAAAAAAACCCTTAAATTTAACATTATTGGGACATATGGAAAAAATGGAATATAGACTATAAGCTTTTTATCAATGTGAAATTTTTTTAGCTTGATAACTCTCCATAAGATGGTTACATAAGTTAATATCCCTTTTCTTAGGAAAACTACATGGAAGTTTTAAATTTTCAAGAAGCATGATGTATACAAACCTACTCTCAAATGTTCAAAAATAGATAAATAGAGAGCGGGGAGAGGAAAGAAGGAAGGGAGGGAGGAAGGAAGGAAAAGAAAATGTGGCAAAATGTTAAAAGTTGGTGGATCTGAGTATCTGGGTGAGGAGTATGATGGAGTCCTCTGTATGGAGTTTGTGTTATTTTTGCAATTGTCCTGTAAGTTTGAAATTATTTCAAAATAAAATGTTAAATTTTTTAAAAAAGAAATGGTACCAATTCTCTATGATTTTTTCCAGAAAAATAGAAGCAAAGGAAATACTTCCTAACTTATTCTGTGAGGCTAGCATTGCCCTAATACCAAAACCAGAAAAAGACGATTATAGGAAGGAAAATTATGAACCCATATTTCTCATGAATATAGACACAAAAATCCTGCACAAAATATTAGCAAATCAAATCCAACAACATATAAAAACAATTATACACCACAACCAAGTGGGATTTATTCCAGGTATGCAAGGTTGGTTTAACATCCAAAAAATCAATTAACATAATTCATAAGATCCATAGGCTACAGAAGAAAAATCATATGATCATATCAGTAGATGCAGAAAAAGTATTTGACAAAATGCAACACCCATTCATAATTTTTAAAAAAGAAAAAACTCTCAGCAAACTAGGAATAGAGCAGGACTTCCTTAATTTGATAAAGGACATATACAAAAAACCTACAGCCAGCATCATACTTAATAGCAAGAAACTGAATGCTGTTCCCCTAATGTCAAGAACAAAATAGAATGTTGCCTTTCATTACTCCTTTTCAACATTGTACTGGAAGTCCTGACAATTGCAATAAGACAAGAAAAAAATAAAAGATGTATACATTGGGAAGGAAAAAATAAAACTGCCTTTGTTTACAAGTGATGTGATTGTCTATGTAGATTATCCTGCAGAAAAGACCAAAAAACTGTTGGAACTAATAAGAGATTATAGCAAGGTTGTAGCATGCCTAGTTAATTTACAGAAGTCAATTACTTTCATATAGACCAGCAATGAATAATTTGAATTTGAAATTAAAAACACAACATCATTTACATCAACACCAGAGGAAATGAAATACTTAGATATAAATCTAATGAAATACTCACAAGATCTATCTGAGGAAAACCACAAAACTGGTGAAAAATTAAAAATCTGAATAAATAGAGACATATTCCATGTTCATGGATAGAATGATTTAATGCTAATATGTCAGTTTTTCCCAACTTGATCTATATATTCAGTGCAATCCCAATCAGAATCCCAGCAGTTTATTCTGTGTATATTGACAAACTGATTCTAACGTTTATGTGGAAAGGCAAAAGATACAGAATCACCAGCACAACACTTGGGAAGAACAAACTCAGAGGACTGGCACTACCCAACTTCAAGACGTACTGTAAAGCCTCGGTGATGAAGACAGTTTGACATTGGTGGAAGAACAGACAAGGATATCAGTGGGACAGAATACAGAGCCCAGCAATAGACCCTCACAAATTTGGTCAACTGATCTTTGACAAAGGAGCAAAGACAAATCAATGGAGAAAACATAGTCTTTTTAACAAATGATGCTGGCACAACCACATGCCAAAAAAGGAGATGAATATAGACAAAGACCCTACACTTCTCACAACAACTAACTCAAAATGGATCATAGACTTAAATGCCAAACTATAAAACTTCTAGAAGATAACATATGGAGAAAACATAGGTAACCTTGGATTTGGCAATGACTTTTTAGATGCAGTATCAAAAATATAATCCATAAAAAAAAATTGGCATGTTTAACATCATTAAAATTAAAACTTTTGCTCTGTGAAAAGTCACTATTAATAGAATGGAGAGACACACAACAGACATCTAGAAAATATTTGCAAAACACATATCTGATAAAGGACTTGTATCCAAAATTTACAAAGAACTCTTAAATCTCAACAATAAGGAAAAAAAAAACAACCAAATTACAAAATGGGCAGAAGATATGAACAGAAGATATGACCCCTCACAAAAGAAGATATATAGATGGCAAATAAGCATATGAAAAGATGTTCAACATTATATGTCATTAGAAAATTGCAAATTAAAACAATAATGATATACCTCTACACACCTATTCGAATGTCTAAAATTCAAAACCTGACAACTCCAAATACTGGCGAGGATGCAGAGTAACATAACTCATTCATTGCTGGAGAAAACACAATATGACACAGCCACTTTAGAAGTCAGTCTGCCAGTTTCTTTAATGCTAAACGTAGGTTTACCATATGATATTGCAATCATGCTTAGGTGTTTAACCAAATGAGTTAAAACTGATGTCCACACAAAAACTAGCACATGAATGTTGATATGAGCTTTATTCATAATTGTGAAAAATAGGAAGCAACCAAGATGTCCTTCAGTAGGTGACTGAATAAACAAACTGGTACAATCACACAATGGTGTATTATTCAACAATAAAAAATGAGCATAAAGCTATGAAAAAAACATGGAAGAAACTTAAATGCATATTGCTAAGTGAAAGAAGCCAGATTTGGCTATGATTCCAACTATATGGCATTATGGGAAAGGGAAAACTATAATGACAATGAAAAGATCAGAGGTTGCCAATGGTTCAGGGGCGGTGGTAGGGGGTGAATAGGTTGAGTAAAAGGGTTTTTAGGTCAAAGAAACTATTCTATGTGATACTGGAATAGTGGATACAGAACACTATGCATTTGTCCTAAATCCATAGAACTATACAACACAAACAGTGAATCTAATGGAAGTTATAGACTTTCATTAATAATAACCTGTCACTATTGGGTCATGAATTATAGCAAACACAAGTTGCTAATTATAGGAGAAACTGTGTGTCTGTGTGCAGACATGCGGGGAAAGTATATGGAACTCTGCTTTTCAGTATAATTTTTCTGTAAACCTAAAACTATTTTAAAAATAAAATCTATTAAAAAATACATCACAAATTAAAAAAAAGTGAAGCCTTTTGTTGTTGACACGTCCACTTACCTTTTTGGCAGATGGCTGAGAAATTCGTTTAGGTGGAATAGCTCCTACCCTGATTATGCAGAATCACTGAACATACAATAAAAACCTATTTTAACAGCTTCCCAGGAAGATGCTGACCCTGTTCTCCAGTATCAGTGTTGATAAGGGTTTTTACTCTAGAATGAATTGTTCATCTTTATACTCAAAGCTGCTCCACTGCAGCCACTGGAAAGGTTAATGGGTAGTTTGCCGTTCTTCCCACGATGAATATGTAAATAGTTTATTCTTTGGTTGATAACTGGAGCTGTTTGCTGAGTCTGGTTTGTATTTCTGCTCTGGGTCTATGTGTTTTTCTCACATCTGTTGCACTATTTTGACTGAAACTGAGGTTCCCCACGTGGAGATCCTTTCAGTTTACATGGCATGCCTGCGGCATGGACGCTGCTTTCCCGGAACACACGGGTATCGGCATCAGTTAAAAGTCGCACAGGAAGACGTGTGCAACACATAATAAACCCGCATTTCAGCTTCTGTTCCCCCAGACATGGAGCTTTTGCAGTGGTTTACAAATAAGGAACCTGAGACCATTCTGTTTCATTACCACGCAGTTCCAATTGTTGGATTTGTGAAAGCATCAAACCATGCCCTCTTCTCTCCCCCTTTAAAACGTACTTTGGCATTAATTCCATTCTCTGAAAAATACAGGACAGGTGCTGCACCTCTTCTCCATGACAGCTTTTCAAAGATTTGAAAGCAGCTGCCTTCCCATATCTGAGCTAAACCATAAGTTACATTAGCCATTCCTTGCAACATAGTTCGTATGAAAATGGAGCTTCTCAAATTTGAACCCAGAACTTTAGGTATAATCTCAACAGCACAGCTACTAAAGCCCTGTCTCCACCATATCCATTCTTCAACTCTGCTGCCTGAGTAGTCATTCTAAAATACAGTTTTATGGTGTTGCTCCCTGTTTAAACCCTTCGTGACTTTGTGTTGCCAGTAGGATCACAACCGGGCGCCTTGGTGTGGTTCTCGAGGCCTTCTCGACATGGCTGTGCTGCTTCTCCAGCCTCAAACCTGCTCACAACCGGTACTGCAGCCAGGCCAGACAAAGTGTGCAACTCCTGCACATACTCACTACTGCATCCAGGCCAGACAAAAAGTGCAGCTCCTGCACATGCTCAGTAGTGCATCTAGGCCAGATGAAATGTGCAGCTCCTGCACATGCTTGGTACTGCAGCCAGGCCAGACCAACGTGCAGCTCCTGCACATGCTCAATACTGCAGCCAGACCAGACCAATGTGCAGCTCCTGTGCACGCCCAGTACTGCAGCCAAACCAGACCAATGTGCAGCTCCTGTGCACGCCCAGTACTGCAGCCAGACCAGACCAATGTGCAGCTCCTGTGCACACCCGGTACTGCAGCCAGGCCAGATGAAACGTGCAGCTCCTGCGCATGCTCAATACTGCAGCCAGGCCAGACAAAACATACAACTCCTGCACACGCTCAGTTCTGCAGCCAGGCCAGACGAAACATGCAGCTCCTGCACATGCCCCCTTGCCTTACGCCTTTGTGTCCTTGCTGTTCCTGCCTCCTGGGATTCCCTTTCCGTTTCTTCTCTGGCTCATCTTCCGCAGGGGCTCTCCTTAGGCTGAACTAGTAGCACCTCCTGTATACTTGCAGCGCACCTGTGCCAGCCTCTGTTCAGGACTCAGTCGTCAGTATCCTTATTTCTCCCTCTCCACAGCAGATTGTAGGAACCAGGACCTGTCTTGGTGTTTAACACAGTGGCGGCTCACAGGTGATGCTGAATGAACGAATGAAAGAACAAATGAACTCCATCCTCTGTTCCAACACACCCAAACCTGTCACTCTTAGAAAACGATCTGATTTCTTACTTTACAAAATGGAGAGTTCCTCAGGTGTGAAATCCGGTTCTCCCTTTTACCTTCAGAGTCACCCGCATCTCTGCACACTGCTCCCTCTTCTCCTGTTTCAAAGAAAAGGGATCCCAGGCTTCTTTCCAAGGCCATCTCCTACCTCTAAGGTTAATTCATGCTTGTTTCTTCCTACATTATGGATCTCTCTTCCAACAAAACCAAACCATCCTGTGATTTGCTCCTGCTATCCTCATAAACCACGGCCTTGGCTCTCTTTTTCCCAACCTCCTTCACGTCTCTTTTGGCCCCAGCACCGTGCTTGGGCACAGCTGCCCTCCGTGGCCAGAGGCAGCGACTCCTCTGCCAGGCTCCTGAGCTTCCCCTTCGGAGGTGTCCTGCTCTGCTGCAAATGCATGTCCCTCCACGGGCCTCCAGGCATTGCTTTCCCCCGGCCGCCCCGCTGTTCCAGGGATGGTCTTGCCCTTCTTTCCTTCACCCCTCGCCTACCTGTCCCCTAAATCTGCTTTTCCAAGGGCCTACCGGCTCCTACTCCCCATGCACTCCTGAGTGATCTCATTTACACGCAGCCTCATTCGCCACCTCTGGGGTCTTCAGCCTTGAATGTTCCAGATTCCACATCACATCTGCATCCCTGCAAGATGCCTCCACCGTTTATCCTAGATGAATTTCAAAGTGACAAAAATGAACAGCTTGCCCAGTCTTTACATTTCTGCCTCTGCCTCAGCAAACCTACCGCTTCTCTTGTCCTGTCTACTCACAGGCTGGGCTGTGGGGGTTACTTACAGCTGGTGTCTACTGTGGACACGTTTAATCATCTCTGCCACATGGGCAATACGTTTGTCACAGTTTCCCCTTTACTTATTTTTTTGAATTCAGTTTTATTGAGATATATTCACATGTCATACAGTCATCCATGGTGTACAATCAGTTGTTCACCATACCATCATATAGTTGTGCATTCATCACCCCAATCTATTTTTTGAACTTCTTCCTTGTACCAGAAAAAGTAAAAATAAGAATAAAAAATAAAAGTAAAAAAGAACACCCAAATCATCCCCCCCCATCCTACCCTATTTTTCATTTAGTTTTTGTTCCCATTTTTCTACTCATCCATCCATACACTGGATATAAGGAGTGTGATCCACAAGGCTTTCACAATCACACTGTCACCCCTTGTAAGCTACATTGTTATACAATCGTCTTCAGGAGTCAAGGCTGCTGGGTTGCAGTTTGATAGTTTCGGGTATTTGCTTCTAGCTATTCCAATACATTAAAACCTAAAAAGTGTTATCTATTTAGTGTGTAAGAATGTCCACCAGAGTGACCTCTCGACTCCATTTGAAATCTCTCAGCCACTGAAACTTTATTTTGTTTCATCTCACATCCCCCTTTTGTTCAAGAAGATGTTCTCAATCCCATGATGTTGGGTCCATAATCATCCCTGGGAGTCATATCCTGCATTGCCAGGGAGATTTACACCCCTGGGAGTCAGGTCCCACGTAGTGGGGAGGGCAGTGAGTTCACCGCCGAGCTGGCTTGGCTAGAGAGAGAGGGCCACATCTGAGCAAAAAAGAAGTACTCAGGGGGAGACTATTTTTAAATCACATGGATGGTGAGGCTGAGACAGTGGAATTTCCAGAATCTCTAGAAGACTGACTAAAGTAGAGAGGGCCAGAATTTCCCATTATTCTTCAACTTCGCTGGTAAGTGCTGTTCCAGGACTTGGTTATGGAAGTGTTAATTAAGAAATGACTGTTCCTGTGTCCCTGAAATCAGTCATGGGATAAGAGGATGAACTCGCAGATTTTTGTATTTCAGGTATCTGGCTCCCACCAGGTTTCTAACCGGCAACAGATCAATCAGCTGCCTAGAATGAAGGAGAATCTAGTGAGAATGTAAGTTCAGCTCAGTCTTTCTTTTCTAAGTAATTACATTTGCAGGCAAATAGTACTGACAAAACAGGTGCCTGTTATATTTGGGAAGTTGAACTTCTAAATTTTGTAACAACAATATGATATTTCAGATGGTAAGAGAAATTGAAGTTTGTGCTCTCGTCATTCACATTATTTACATATGTTTTTATAGATCCCAGAAATATTTCTGGTCCTGAAACATGACAAAATCTTATTCTTTAAGCTAAAACAATACTGTACCCAAGGAGGAATTAAAAGTACAGCAGTATAAATGCAGTTAAATTGTCAGTCTCAATGTTGTTAGTGAGGAAATATGTTCATTTCAGTGGTCATTGAAGAAAATACAGATGACAATATAGTTTAAACCATGTTTTCCTACACAAACAAAATGATTTAAGATGGATAAATAACAGAGGAATGTTTTATAGGTTTGAGGTTATTTCTGCACATAATTTTTCCTGGTCTATACTAAGTTCAAAAGAATCACTCAGGCAATCTTTGCCTTGTGTAACCTTATCTCTAGAGGATGTGTAACATGAATATATTCACATATAACTTAGCACTGTAAACACTGAACTAAGATATGAATTACTGTCAGTGCAAATGCTCTGTAAGTACAGGTTAAGGCATGAGGCTCTGAAGGTGTGTGCGATATAGTCAGTTTTCTTGGTGCAGATCCATGAAACAACAACATTTTGTCCAGTATTTAGCTAATTTTGCTGGATGGATAAAAGTATTCTTCTGTGAACAATCATAAATGCTGTCAACGGTAATTCATTATCTTTGCACCTTTCATCATTGGGAATGAATGTAGTAAAAACATTGCAGTTACGGAAAAGACCTTCCCTCTGAAGACTGTCCTAGCACTGTCTGGTGGCCCCGAGTCCACCCTGGGTTCTGTGATCTGCCGGAAGGACACGTGAACTCACGGCTCGCCACTACCATTTATTACAACGAAAGGAAGGCAACATCAGCAAAGGAGAATAAGCATGGGGCCCAGTCCAGGTAAAACCAGGCACAGGCTTCCAAGAGTCCTCACCCCGTGGGGCCACTCAGGACAGGCCTGGTACCTCCAGCAGTGAGCTGTGACAGCGTGTGGTGCCACATGGCGTGTCGTCCACCAGGGCACTTGTTAGAGACTCACCAGCCATCGTGTTTATTGGGTCTGCTCACATAGGCCCCTCTGCCTCCTACCTGCCCAAATTCCAGACCCCCAGAAGGAAAGCAGGTGTTCAGCATAAAGCTTATTGTTTGTACAAACAGGTTAGGCACGGTGGATAACTCGTACCATTTAGGGGAAGTTTTATATTGGTGGAAGGAACTGTTGACCTGCCAAGTTCCCAGACACCAGCCAAGGGCCATCCTTGCCTGCAGGCCTTTCAACGGATAATAGTCCCAGGCTTTCTATTTTAATTCTTTTCTGCACAATAATTAATTTTTTAAAACTATGTTCCATCTCTATTTTTTAAATGTTTTTATTAGAGAAATTGTGGGTTTACAGAATAATCATGCATAGATACAGGATCCCATACACCGCCCCATCACCAACACCTTGCGCTAGTGAGAAACATTTGTTAAAATTGATGCTAGCGCTTTTTTGTAATTGTACTACTTTTTTAACAGTAGTTACCTTTGTTACAATTGATGAGAGATTATTAAAATAGTACTTTAAGCTATCATCCATCGTTTACATTAGGTTTATTTTTCCCATATACCACCCTATTATTAACACTTTTTATTAGTGTCATACATTTGTTATAATTCGTGAAAGAATATTCTTATAGTTGTCCTATTAACTATAGTCCATTGTCTACAATAGGGTTCATTGCATTGTAAAGTACCATGTTTTATCATTTAATTTTTATTCTAGTAACATGTACAACCTAAAATTTTCCCTTTTAACCACATCACCTACACAGTTCAGTGCTGTTAATTACTCACAGTAATGGGCTACCATCACCACCATCCATTGTCAAACCTTTACCATCATCCTAAATACAAAGTCTGTACAAATTAATCAACTCCCAATTCTCTAACCCAAATCTATCCCCTGATAACCTATATTCTAGATTCTAATTCTACAAGTTTGCTTATTATAATTACTTAATATCAGATCATACTATAGTTGTCCTTTTGTGTCTGGCTTATATCACTCGGCATGATGCCCTGAAGGTTCATCCATGTTGTTGCATGCATCAGGACTTCATTCCTTTTTATGGCTGAATAATATTCCATTGTATGTATATACCCCATTTTGTTTACCCATTCATCAGTTGATGGACACTTGGGTTGCTTCCATCTTTTGGCAATTGTGAATAATGCCACTACGAACATCTGCAAATATCTGTTCAGGTCCTTACTTTCAATTATCCTGGGTATATACCTAGTAGTGGGATTGCCGGATCATAAAGCAATTCTATACTTAGCTTCCTGAGGAACTGCCAAACTGTCTTCCACAGCAGCTGCACCATTTTACATTCCCACCAGCAATGAATGAGTGTTCCTATTGCTCCACATCCTCTCCAACACTTGTAGTTTTTTGTGTTTTTTTTTAATAGTAGCTATTTAGTAGGTGTGAAATGATATCTCATTGTGGTTTTGATTTGCATTTCCATAATAGCTAGTGATATTGAGCATCTTTTCATATGCTTTCTAGTCATTTATGTATTCTCTTTGAAGAAATGTCTATTCAAGTCTTTTGACCAGTTTGGGTTTTTTTGGTTTGTTTGTTTGTTTGTTTTATTTTTATTGAGATTGTTCAGATACCATACAACTATCCAAAAATCCAAAGTATACAATCAGCTGCCCACGGCACCACCATACAGCTGTGCATCCATCAACACAATTATTTTTTTTTCAATTTTTAGAACATTTTCACTACTCCAGAAAAGAAACAAAGACAAAAAAAAGGAAACTCACATCCTCCCATACTCCTAACCGTGCCCCACCTCCATTATTGATTCATAGTTTTGGTATAGTACATTTGTTACTGTTGATGAAAGAATGTTAAAATACTACTAATTGTAGTATATAGTTTGCATTAGGTATATATTTTTTCCCTATATGCTTCTCTATTATTAACCTCTAGTTATAGTGACATACATTTGTTCTAGTTCATGAGAGACATTTCTAATATTTGCATAGTTATTCACAGACATTGTCCACCACAAGATTCACTGTTTTATACATTCCCATCTTTTAACCTCCAGCTTTCCTTCTGGTGACATACGTGACTCTGAGCTTACCCTTCCCACCACATTCACACACCTTTCAGCACTGTTGTTATTCTTATTACATGCTACCATCACCCCTGTCCATTTCCAAATATTTAAGTTCACCCTAGTTGAACATTCTGCTCATAATAAGCAACCACTCCCCATTCTTTAGCCTCATTCTATATCCTGGTAACTTATATTTCATGTCTATGAGTTTACATATTATAATTAGTTCATATCAGTGAGACCCTGCAATATTTGCCTTTATGTATCTGTCTTATTTTACTCAGTATAGTGCCCTCAGGGTTTCTTCATCAACCCATTTCTTTTAAGATGGTTTTGTTCAAACACTATACATTCCGTCCTAAGTAAACAATCGTTGGTTCCCCGTATAGTCACATATTTTTGTATTGAGCATCATCGCCACTCTATATAAGAACATTTCTTCCACAAAGACAGAGGAAGAGTCAAAGAAGGCAGAGAGGCAAAAGTAAAAGGCAAGAGAAAGAGAGAAAAACAAACAAACAAACAACCAAAAATCTTGATAGCTAGAAGGTGATAAAAGGAAAGATAGCATTAACCTAAAGTAGAATAAAGAGTCAGACAACATCACCAATGCCTGGAGTCCCATAGCCTTCCCCTATTCCCCACCCCACCCCCCATGTGCAATTAGCTTTGGTATATTGCTTTTGTTACATTAAAGGAAGCATAATACAATGTTTCTGTTAATTCTAGCCTCTAGTTTGCATTGATTATATTTTCCCCCCAATCCTACCCTATTTTTAACACCTTGCAATGTTGATATTCATTTGTTCTACCTCATGTAAAAACATATTTGTACCTTTTATTACAATCGTTGAGCATCCTAGGTTTCCCTGAGTTACACAGTTCCAGTCTTTATTGTTCATCTTTTGTTCTGGTGTCCCACATGATCCCAGCCGTCCTCTTTCAACCATATTCACGGTCATCTTTTTCAGTGTACTTACGTTGCTGTGCCACTACCTCCCAAAATTGTTTTCCAAACCTCTCACTTCTGTCTTTTCCTTTCTGTCTGCAGTGCTTCCTTTAGTGTTTCCTGTAGAGCAGGTTTCTTGTTCACAAACTCTGTCATTGTCCATTTGTCAGAATATTTTAAGCTTTCCCTCATATCTGAAGGATAGTTTTACCGGATATAGGATTCTTGGTTGGTTGTTTTTCTCTTTCAGCATCTTAAATATATCACACCACTTCCTTCTTGCCTCCATGGTTTCTATTGAGAAATCCTCACATAGTCTTATCAAGCGTCCTTTGTATGTGATAGATCATTTCTCTCTTGCTGCTTTCAGGATTCTCTCTTTATCTTTGATGTTTGATCATCTGATTATTAAGTGTCTTGGCATAGGCCTATTCAGATCTATTCTGTTTGGGGTATACTGCGCTTCTTTGATCCGTAATTTTATGTCTTTCATAAGAGATGGGAAATTTTCATTGATTATTTTCTCCATTGTTTCTGCCTCTTTTCCCTTCTCTCCTCCTTCTGGGACACCAATGACATGTAAATTCTTGCATTTTGTTTTGTTTTTAAGTTCCCAGAAACGTTGCTTGTATTTTTCCATTCTTTTCTCTATCCGTTCTTTTTTGTGTAGGCTTTCAGTTGCCTTGTTCTCCAGTTGCTGAGTGTTTTCTTCTGCCTCTTGAGATCTGCTGTTGTATGTTTCCATTGTGTCTTTCATCTCTTGTGTTGTGCCTTTCATTTCCATAGATTCCGCCATTTGGTTTTTTGAACTTTCAGTTTCTACTTTATGTATGTCCTGTGTTTTCATTATACGGTTCAGCTCTTTCACCATATCTTCCCTAAACTTTTTGAATTCACTTATTACTTGTTTCAATTCCTGCATCACAGTTGAAGTGCAAGTTTGTTCCCCTGACCGGGCCATAACCTCATTTTTCTTGGTGTACGTTGTAGTTTTCTGTTGTCTAGGCATGGTTTCCTTGGTTACCCCAATCAGGCCTCCCCAGATCAGAATGGGCTAAGGTCCCAGAAGGAAGAAATATTCAGTATCCAGTTTCCCTGAGGGTGTGTCTTAGAAAATTGGTACACCCTCTGATGCCTCCAGTCACTGTGCTTTTCTGCCCAGCAGGTGGCGCCCGTTAGCCTATAATTCTTGACTGGTGTAAGGAGGTGTGGCTGTTTTTCCCCAAGTTCTGAATGAAAGGCAAGTAGTAGAGCTGGGCCCCTCCCCTTTCCTCTTAGAGAAGATAGATGCCCTAGGGGGAGGTCATTGCATTTCAGTAGTCTCTCTCTGCCTGTGCTATACCCTTGTCTGGGTCACAGAACTGGGAACTGAAAATGGGTGAGGCTTTCTCCACTGAGTCAAAAAAGGAACAGAGCTAGTCCGAGGTGACCCTCCTGCTCTCCAAGGTCAGTCGTTACCCAAAGCCTCTGTCTGCGTTTTGGGGATTTGTACCTTGTAGTGAGCAGTTCACACTCATTTATTAAAACCCCAGTTGGAGCTCAGCTGAGCTATATATGCTTGCTGGGAGAAAGCTTCTCTCTGGCACCATGAGGCTTTGTAGCTCCGGCTGTGGGGGAGGGGTCTCCCAATTTAGATCTGCAGTTTTTACTTACAGATTTTATGCTGTGATCTCGGGCATTCCTCCCAATTCAGTTTGGTGTATGAGTGGACGGTCACGTTTGTCCCCCTGCAGTTATTCCAGATTATTTACTAGTTGTTTCTGTTTTTTTTTTCAGTTGTTCCAGGGGGACTACTTAGCTTCTGTTCCTCTCTATGCCACCATCTTAGATCCTCCCTTTTGACTAGTTTTAAATTCTGTTGTTTTTCTTTTTATTGTTGAATTGTAGGATTTCTTTATACATTCTGGATATTCAACCCTTATTGGATATTGCGGGACACTGATTACGTGCTTCAACTTGGCGGGCCTGGGCTGGGGGACCGGATCCACCCCTGGGGAGGGTAGTGGGCACGGGCGACAGCGCCCTCTACAGCCCCCCGGGCCTGGGAAAGTGAGGCCGGAGGCAGGCCCCATTTCCTCACCCAAAATACACCACTGTTAGGGGAGGCTTGCCGGAGGGAACCGCCTTTTCCCCACCCCCTTATCTTGCCCGGACACTCCCCGTTGCCAGCGCAACTCCCATCACCACCGGTGCGCATACATTGTTGCCGGACACCGTTACGGGAGCAACTCTCGCCCCTTTTCAATCAACCTCCGCGCCCTCTCAGAACCAATCCAAGCCTTTAACCTCTACAGCTACCCCGCCCTCTAAACCGCCCGATATAAGCTTGTACTCTCCCCTAATAAACTCTCTTGGTTTTCTTCATCCTAAAAGAAACGTGTCCCGCCTGTTCCTTTCTCGCCGCCCTCCATACTTGCACGCCTCCCGCCGGGGACCTGGCCAAGTCCCCCGCCTCGCCCTCGCCTCCGGGAAAGAGCCCCCGCCGCCGGTACCCTCGGAGCAATCCTGAGAGCCTAGGATTTAGCAACTGGCCGCCACCCTCCCCTAGACGAGTCAACTGCTCCACGTCTGGAGCCGCCCCTCCCACGCCGCTCCGCGCCCGGGCCGTTCTTCCTTTCCCGCGTTAACCTAACTCTTACCCCCGACTACCTTTCGTCTTCTCTTCCTATATCCCCCCCATTCCTCCTAACACTCTTCCTCCAGTAGCTTTCCCTCTTCCCCTCCATTACTTTGCTGTGGTCCTTTGTGTCTTTGTTTCTTTGTTTCGCGCGGTGTGCCTCTTTGCGACCGCCCCCCCCAAACTGCTCTCGCTACTAGAGGCTCCTGCCTCCTATTCTCGCCGTTTCCTCGGTTTACCTCATTTTCTTTACTCAATAATCAACCCCCCTTTTTTTCTTTTCTCACTCCGCTATGGGTAATCGTCTATCTGCACACCAAGCACCCCAAGTTCGCGCTCTGGCGGATCTCCTAGACACACATCGCTGTAAAGTGTCTGTCCGGCAGCTGCAAGTATACTGGGACCTCCTGCTGCCTTTTAACCCATGGCTCACCACTTGCCATCTTTGGGACCCTGTTACTTATGATCGCCTTATTGATCGGGTCACCAACGCCATGGAACATGAGAGCAAGCGCTTCCCTCCCGGCTTGCTCCCCACCTTAATAACCATCCGCTCCTGCCTTCAAGGCTCCCTTCCCCCTGATCGAGGCCCCATTAAATCCAAGGAGGCCCTATCAACCCAGCCAACAGATTCAGACAGCGATACTAATGTAGACCGCGATTCGGACACAGAATCCTTAGTCGAGCAAATTAACAACGCGCTCGAAGTCACCCCCCAAAAACAAAGCAATACTAAACCTCGCCAAGATGGCGAACTTCCTCCTTCTTCTTCCATCGAGGGGAGGAAGTGCTCTAGTGATGACGTCAGCCCTAAGCTGGGCCGGAAACCGCATGCGCTTTACCCCGCCCTTTCACAGGGCGGAGCTAGTCCACCATCTTATGCCTTAGCCACTCCCACCGCGCCACCGTCTTGCGACGCTTGGGGCCTCCCACTTCCGCCTCCCCCTCCGGCGAGCTCCGCCTCGGAGCCGCTACTGGCAGCTGCCGCCGCTCCTCCCACCCTGCCGACTAACAACCCCTGGCTGCCTTCTACACCTCAAGGCAACCCTTGGGGCAACGCTCCCCCTACCCCCACTCCCGCGCCAAGCCCTCTGCAAGCGCGTCCTCCTTTCTCTCGTGCTTTTCGCTGCTTTCCTCTTAACCTTACCCCCACACCACAGAAACCGTATGACTGGTATCCCATTGACTCTGATACTATCAAGCAGCTTCGCAGGGCCGTCAAGGAAGACGGGTTAGGTAGCCCATACGCTTCCCAGTTACTACAGGATATCGCCATGAACTTTTGCCTCCCCCAAGACTGGGCCTCGCTTGCCCGTTCCATTCTTAACCCCGGCCAGTTTGTAGATTGGCGTGCTCACTTCCAGGCGGAAGCAGCTAAGCAAAGCGAGCAAGACGCAGCCACTGGAGTCTATCATCACCCCGAAGCCTACTTGGGCACGGGAGCGTTTATAAATGCATCCGCCTATATTAATGCGCCTGCCGCCTTTTGGCCTATCCTTCGGGGAATCGCCTTGCGAGCTTTTGCCAACTGTTCCGCCTGTCGGCCTACTAAATTCACCAAGCTCCTCCAGGAGCCAAATGAGCCTTTTGCCACCTTTGTCTCTAGGGTTGAGGAAACCTGCGCTCGAAAGGTTAATGATCCCCAGGCCCAACTGGCTCTCGCTCGAGAACTCATTCTCGAGGGAGCCAATCCCCCTTGCAAACAGGCTATTCTTCCCTTGCGGGAGAAGAACCTATGCGACTGGATACTCGCCTGCAGCGCCTTTGACCCAGCTGCCGCGTCCCTAGCCCAGGCCGTCTCTGGCGCTGTCACTGCCGCCTTAGCCGCCACCACCGGTTGTTTTAAGTGCGGGCAGAGCGGTCATTTTGCCCGGGAGTGCCCCAATGCAGAAGTCAACCGCCCGCCTTTCATGCAGCGTAATGGGCGCCCCCCTCCCACTCCTTGCCCACGCTGCCAGCGTGGCTATCACTGGGCGCGCGATTGCAAGAGCAGCCCCAGAGATCTTAGCAAGGATAGCTTAAAAAACCTCTGCTATCCCTGGTGCCCTGACGGCAGTCAGCGCCAAGGCACTGAGCAAGCTTTAAACTCCAAGCGGGGCAAGCCTCAGCCCCGCCCCTAAGAGGCAGCGTGCCGGCCGGTTCTAATAAAACTAATCACTTCACTGGCAGTAAAACGCTTCTCTGGACAGTCCCTATCACCCCAGAAAAGCCTACTCGTAAGTTAAGAATAGAGGGGCAATGGTACACGGGCACGCTCGATTCAGGGGCAGAGGTCTCTTGCATGCCCGCTCAGTATGCCACCATGTGCATGGTTCTCGATGGTCCCTCGGTAGTGGGAGCCACTGGTTGGAATCAAGCCCAATATTATATGTGCCCATCCTCAAATCCTGGAAAACAGTACTGCAATTCCCCCAACCAATACTACTGTGCATATTGGGGATGTGAAACATTAGCCACTCAGTGGGAGACTTACGCCACTGATCATTACCTAACTCTAAAATGGGCCCCCTTTAACTGCAAACCACCTCAAGAACCCATTAACTGGGGTATCTATGGAGGCCATCACCAGATTGCACCTACAGGTACCTGCTCACATTTAAATCTCAGTGTGCAGCTCCCCAATGATCCCTCCTGGTTACTCGGTCGAACCTGGGGCTTCAGAATTTATTTGAAAGGAGTCGACCCAGGTTCCCTTATTCTTGTAAAAAAGGAGGCTGTACAAAAAAACCCCTCTGCCATTGGTCCCAATAAAGTCATTAACCCCCTTTTTCCACAGCTCTCCAGCCGCACCTCAGCTCCAACCAGCCGCACCTCAGCTGCAAACGGTGCGTTGCCAACACCACCACCCCAACCTCGTCCGCCCCCCGCCCGTTACTCCTCTCCCCTCCTCAGCCTTATCCAAGCGGCCTTCACCTCAGTGAATTCCTCCAACCCCAATCTTACCTCCTCTTGTTGGCTTTGCCTCTCCACCTCCTCCCCCCTGTATGAGCCAGTTGCCTCCAACCTCTCCTTTTCAGAAAACACAGAGGACAGCCCCTCGGAATGCAATTGGAATACCTCTGCCGTCCCCCTAACCTTTCATTCAGTCTCCTTTACAGGAAAGTGCATCCGCCCTCGCTCAAGTAACTCTCCCAACCTCACAGCTTGCGCCGACTACTCATCTCCCAGCAGCTCTGCAAAATTTCTCATTCCTCATAACTCCTCCCAATGGCTTTGCTCCTCTACAGGGCTTACCCCCTGCCTTAACGTGCAAACCCTCAATACAACTAATGAAACTTGCCTCCTAATTGTCCTCATCCCTAGGGTCCTATACCACAGCGAGGAAGACTTCTTCCTCCGCCTGGAAACAACTGCAGCTTCTGCCCCACTGCAAAAGCGAGAGCCCATCACCGTCCTCACGATTGCCTCCCTCCTAGGTCTTGCAGGCGCTGGCACCGGAATCGCTGCATTAGCCAGTCAAGACTCCGCCCTAACTCACCTCCGGGCGGCTGTTGACGAGGACATTCGTCACCTACAAGACGCTATTTCCCATCTTAAAAATTCTGTCAATTCCCTCTCTGAGGTAGTGCTCCAAAACCGCCGAGGTCTCGACCTTCTCCTCCTCAAAGAAGGAGGCCTCTGCGCCGCCCTAGGAGAAGAGTGCTGTGTATATGCCAATTCCACAGGTCTCGCCGAGGACAGCCTAAAAAAGGTCCGAGAGGGACTGGAACAACGCAAAAAAGACCGTGAAGCCACCAGCTATTAGTCCCACATCTTTACCCCCCTCCTCCCATACCTCCTCCCTCTCCTCGGCCCCCTACTAATGATTATTCTAGCTCTCACCTTAGGACCCTGCATTATCCGCAGAATTGTCCAGCTTGTAAGGAAACAAACGGATGCTATTTTTACCTCGTTCGTGCAAGTCCAGTACCAGCGACTCGCCACCTCTGACGCTCCCTACTCCGAGATGACAACCAACCCTCCGCGACCTCACCGCCACCGGTCAACCCGCCGACCGCAAGGCCCTTCTCGATCGCCTGAACATCGCACCAACCTCGAGCTCCAGCTTCTCTGAACCTCCAACTTTAAACCCCCCACCCTCGTCCATCCCGCAAGCAGCAAGGCCCCTGTCGAGCGCCCGGGCGCCACACCAACGCCGAGCTCCAGCCTCGCTGAGCCACCGTCAAACCCCTTTTCCCCTCCCCGACCTCCCCCTTCCCTCATCCCTTAGCGGACCTCTCCGGTAAGCTTCTTCCTTTAATTAGAAAAGAAGGGGGAAATGCGGGACACTAATTACGTGCTTCAACTTGGCGGGCCTGGGCTGGGGGACCGGATCCACCCCTGGGGAGGGTAGTGGGCACGGGCGACAGCGCCCTCCACAGCCCCCCGGGCCTGGGAAAGTGAGGCCGGAGGCAGGCCCCATTTCCTCACCCAAAATACCAATGTTAGGGGAGGCTTGCCGGAGGGAACCGCCTTTTCCCCACCCCCTTATCTTGCCCGGACACTCCCCGTTGCCAGCGCAACTCCCATCACCACCGGTGCGCATACATTGTTGCCGGACACCGTTACGGGAGCAACTCTCGCCCCTTTTCAATCAACCTCCGCGCTCTCTCAGAACCAATCCAAGCCTTTAACCTCTACAGCTACCCCGCCCTCTAAACCGCCCGATATAAGCTTGTACTCTCCCCTAATAAACTCTCTTGGTTTTCTTCATCCTAAAAGAAACGTGTCCCGCCTGTTCCTTTCTCGCCGCCCTCCATACTTGCACGCCTCCCGCCGGGGACCTGGCCAAGTCCCCCGCCTCGCCCTCGCCTCCGGGAAAGAGCCCCCGCCGCCGGTACCCTCGGAGCAATCCTGAGAGCCTAGGATTTAGCAACCGGCCGCCACCCTCCCCCAGACGAGTCAACTGCGACCGCAGGATATATGGCTTCCAAATATTTTCTCCCATTGAGCAGGTTGTCTTTTCACTTTCATGCCAAAGTGGTTTGATGCGCAAAAGTTTCTAATTTTGAGGAGGCCCCATTTTTCTGTTTTTCTTCTGTTGCTTTTGCTTTGGGTATAAAATGTAAGAAACCATTACCTAACCCAAGATCCTGAAGATGCTTCCATACATTTTCTTCTAAGACTTTTACCATCCTAGTTTTTATATTTAGGTCTTTGATCTGTTTTGAGTTAATATTTATATATGGTGTGAGGTAGAGGTCCTTTTCATTCTTTTGCATATCGATATCTAGTTCCCCCAGCACCATTTGTTGATGAGACTATTCTATCCCAATTGAATGGACTTGGCAGCATTGTCAAAAACCAATTGGCCATAGGCATGAGGGTCTATTTCTGAATTCTCAATTAGATTCCATTGGTCACTATATGTATCCTTGTGCAAGTACTATGCCAATTTAAACACAGTGGCTTTATAATATGTTTTAAAGTCAGGATGTGAGAGTCCTCCAACTTCATTTTTTTCTTTTTCAAGATGGTTTTGGCTATTCTGAGAACTTATCCTTCCAAATAAATTTGATAATTGGCTTTTCCATTTCTTCAAAGTAGGCTGTTGGAATTTGGGTTGGGATTGCATTGAATCTGTAAATCACTTTGGGTGGAATTCACATCTTAAAGATATTTAGTCTTCCAGTCCATGAACATGGAATTTCCTTCCATATATTTTGATCTTTGATTTCTTTTAGGAATGTTTTGTAGTTTTCTGTGTACAAGTCCTTTACATCCTTGGTTTATTTATTTCTAGATATTTAATCCTGTAGTTACTGTTGTACATAGAATTTTTTTCTTGATTTCCTCCTGAAATTACTCATTACTATCGTATAAAAACACTATTGATTTTGCATGTTGATCATGTACCCCACTACCTTGCTGAGTTTGTTTATTAGCTCTAGTAGCTTTGTCATAGATTTTTCAGGGCTTTCTTTATATAGGATCATGTCATATGCAAATAGAGAGAGTTTTGCTTCTTCCTTTCCAATTTGGATACTTTTTATTTCTTTTTCTTCCATTATTGCTCTGGCTAGAGCTTCCAGTGCAACCTTGAATATAACAGTGGTGACAATGAGCATCCTTTTCTTGTTCCAGATCTTAGAGGGAAAGCTTTCAGTATTTCACCATTGAGTATATTAGCTATGGGCTTTTCATATATGCCCTTTATCATGCTGAGGAAGTTTCCTTCTATTCTTCTTTTCTAAGTGTTTTTATCAGGAAGGGGTGCTGGATTTTGTGAAATGACTTTTCTCCATCAATTGAGATGATCATATGATTTTTCCCCCTTAGTTTTGTTAGTGTAGTGTGTTACATTACTTGATTTTCTTATGTTGAACCACCCTTGCCTACCTAGGTGAAATACCACTTGATCATAGTGTGTAATTCTTTCAGTATGCTGTTGAATTCAATTTGCAAGTATTTTGTTGAGGATTTTTGCATCTATATGCATAAGAGAATTTAGTCTGTAATTTTCTTTTCTTGCAGTATCTTTATCTGGCTTTGGTATTAGGGTGATGTTGGCCTCATAGAACATGTTGAAGTGTGTTCCCTCCTCTTCAATTTTTTGGAAGCGTTTGAGCAGGATTGATCTTAATTATTCTTGTAATGATTGATAGAATTCACCTGTGAAGACATCGGGTCCTGTTCTTTTTTTTTAGTAGGAGGTTTTTGATGACTGATTCAATCTCTTTACTTGTAATTGGTTTGTTGAGATCTTTCATTTCTTCTAGAGTCAGTGTAGGTGTTCATGTATTTGTAGGAATTTGTCCCTTTCATCTAGGTTGTCTAATTTGTTGGTATACAATTGTACATAGTATCCTCTTACGATCCATTTTATTTCTGTGGGGCCAGCTGCCATGTACTCCTTCTCATTTCTGATTTTATTTCTTTGCGTCTTCTCTTTTTCTTTGTCAGTCTAGCTAAATGTTTGTCAATTTTACTGATCTTTTCAAAGAACCAGCTTTTTTTTTTGGTCAGTTCTCTCTGTTGCTTTTTTAATTCTCAATTTCATTTATTTATGCTCTAACTTTATTATTTCTTTCCTTCTGCTAGATTTGGGTTTAGCTCGCTCTTATTTTTCTAGTTCCTTCATGTGAGCAGTTTGGACTTTAATTTTAGCTCTTTCTACCTTTTTAATGTAAACATTTAGGGCTATAAATTTCCCTCTCAGCACTGCTTTCACTGCATCCCATAAGTTTTGATATGTTGTGTTCTTGTTTTCATTCATTTAAAGATATTTACTGATTTCCCTTGCAATTTCTTCTTTGACCCACTGATTGTTTAAGAGTGTGTTATATAACTTGCATGTATTTGTGTATTTTCCAGTTCTCTGCCCATTATTGTTTTCCAGCCTCCTTCCATTATTGTCAGATAATTCACAGAGTATAATTTCAATCTTTTTTTTTTTTTAATTTATGGAGACTTGTTTCTTGACCAAACATTTGGTCTATGCTGGAGAACAATTCATGTGTACTGCGGTGTTAATGGTCTGTATATGTCTCTTAGGTCTAGTTCATTTATCATATTATTCACATTCTCTGTTTCCTTACTGATCTTCTGTCTATATAGTCTGTCTGTTGATGAGAGTGGTATATTAAAGTCTCCAACTATTATTCTAGAGGTGTCTATTTCTCCTTTCAGTTTTGCCAGTGTTTGGCTCATGTATTTTGGGGCACCCTGTTTAGGTACATAAATATTTATAATTGTTATTTCTTCTTGTTGAATTGCCCCTTTTATTAATATACAGTGTCCTCCTTTGTCGCTTATAACAGCTTTTGACATAGTCTATTTTGTCTGTACTAGTATAGTAACCCCAGCTATTTTTTGGTTTCTGTTTGCATGAAATATCTTTTTCCAGGTTTTCACTTTCAACCTATTTGTGTCTCTTAGTGTTAAGATGAGTCTCTTAGAGTTGGCAACTTATAGTTGGTTCATGCTTTTTTATCCAATCTGCTAACCTGTGTCATTTGATTGGGGAGGTTAATCCATTAACTTCCAGTGTTATTACTATAAAGGCTGTACTTACTTCAGCAGTTTTGTCCTTTTGGTTTTAATATGTCACAGTGCTTTTGTCTCTCTTTTCCATTATTGCAGCTTCCTTTTCTGAATAGTTAATCTTTTGTGATATATCAGTTTTATCCCTTTCTCATTTCTGTTTCTATATATTTTTAAAATGCTTTCTTCGTGATTACCCTGGGGTTTGTTTTATACAACCTGTGTCTATAACCTACTAATTTAAAAAGATACAAACTTAGCTTCAATAGCATATGGGTTCTCTGCACCCATATCCCTCCATTTCTTCTCTGTATATTGTTTTTTTCCCCCATTACCCTTTATATTTTGTGTGACCATTATCAGGAAATGTTATTTTTTTTCCTTTTCAGTTGTATTCTGACTCTTATAGGAATTATTTCTTTATTTAAATTTTTTGTGAAATATAGTATATATTCAGAAAACTGATAACATTCAAAGTACAGTTTAACAAGTAGTTATAATGCAAGTTTCAAAGTATGGTATGGGTTGCGGTTCCACATTTTCAGTTATTTCTTTCTAGCTGTTCTAATACACTAGAAACTAAAAAAAAAAAAAAACAAAACATAACAAAACAAAAAACCCATAGAATGATTCAGTAGTCATAATCCTTTGTTAAATCCTGTCTAGTCTGTTGCTACCCCTCCCTCTCCTTTGACCACTTTCTCAGTCTTCAGGGATATCTGGGCAATGGCCAGTGTAAGTTCTTACTGGAAAGGGGTGTCAGCATTAAAGGGAAGGGGATGCAGCTGGTTGATGTTCTTGAAGAGACTGGCGCCTCTGAGGTTTGAGGCTTATCTGGTGTAGGAAGAATCTGGAGGTTTTAAGATTCTGAAAAATAAACTTAGTGAATGAAACTTCTATAGAGTCTCAGATAGATACCTGGGTATTCTTTAGGATTTTCGGGAATACTGTTGGTTTGTGCTTGGCATGCTGTGGCAATTTGTAATATCTAGCTGAAGACTGCATGAAAGTAACCTCCAGGATAGCCTCTCAACTGTATTTGAAATCTCTTAGCCACTGAAATCTTATTTTATTACCTTTCTTTCCCCCATTTTGGTCAAGAAGGCATTCTCAATCCCACAATGCCAGGGCCAGGCTCATACCTGGGAGCCATGTCCCACATCAGCAGGGAGACTCACACCCCTGGGAGTCGTGTGCCATGTAGGGGGGGAGGGCAGTGAGTTTATTTGCAGAGTTTGGCTTAGAGAGTGAGGCCACATCTGAGCAACAAAGAGTTCCTCTGGGGGTGACTCGTAGGTATAATTATAAGTAAGCTTAGTTTTACCATTGCTGAAATAAGTTTCATAAGGGCAAGCCTCAAGATTGAGGGATTAGCTTATTAAATTGGGAGTCCCTAGTTTCACATAGCATGTATTCTATCCAAAATAAACAATCAGTGCCTCACATTATCCTCACTTAGTTGTAGAATCATCATCACTCTTGATTTTAAACGATTATCATAACCCAAAACACCCTCCTAATTATTTGCTTATCACCCTCCCAATTATTTACCCCTAGTATTTGTGTGGCACTAGTAAGGTATTCCTATTAAATATAGTCCACAATACGTAATAGATAGTTTTTCCCATATACCACTCTGTTGTTAACTCTTCGTACAAGTGTCATACCTGTGAAGTAGATTATGCAAGAACTAACTTATATTTGTTGTCCTAATCTGTGATATACATGACTTCAAACAACACCTTTCAATAGTGTTTGCCTTCAGTTTAGCTCTGATACTTATTATCCCATTAACGGGCTGTCATCACCCCTGTCCATTCCCGTACCTTTAAATTCAACCTCGTTAACCAGTCTGTGCGTATTATGTAACCACTCCCCCTTCTCTAGTTCTGGCTATCTCTAGGTCCCCTATATTCAACATATGAAGACACTGATTTTACATTATTCAGGGGTTCATATTAGTGAAATCATACAATATCTCTCCTTTTGTGTCTGGCTTATTTCACTCATCATTATGTCCCCAAATTTCATACATGTTGTCATATGTTTCTGGACCTCGTTACTTCTCACTGCTGCATAGTATTCCATTATATGTATATACTACATTTTGTTTATCTACTCTTCTGTTTGAAGGACACTTGGTTTGTTTCCACCTTTTGGCAATTGTGAATAATGCTGCTATGGACATTGGTGTGCAAATGTCTGTTCATGTCACTGCTTTCAGATCTTCTGGGTATACATATCAAGTAGCAGAATTGCCAGGTCATAGGGTACCTTGATATTTAGTTTTCTGAGGAATCACCAAATTGTCTTCCACAGCAGCTATACCAGCAGTGGATAAGAGATCCAATCTCTCCACATTGTATCCAGCATTTGTAGTTTCCTGTTTGTTTAATGGTAGCCATTCTTCCAGGTATGAAATGATATCTCATTGTGATTTTCATATGCATTTCCATAAAAGCTAACGAAGATGAACATTTTTATGTGCTTTTTAGCCATTTGAATTTCCTCTTCAGAAAAATGTCTTTTCATATCTTTTTCCCATTTTATAATTGTGTTGTTTGTACTTCTGTCATTGAGTTGTAGGATTTCTTTATATATGCTGGATATCAGTTCCTTATCAGATATATGGTTTCCAAATATTTCCCCCCATTGAGTTGGCTGCCTCTTCACCTTTTTGACAAAATCCTTTGAGACACAGAAGCATTTGATTTTGAGAGGTTCCCATTTATCTATTTTTTTTCTATCATTGTTTGTGCTTTGGATGTAAGCTCTAAGAAGCTACCTCTGATTACTAGGTCTTGAAGATGTTTGCGTATATTATTTTCTAGGTGTTTTATGCTACCGGCTCCTATATTTAGGTCTTTGATCCACTTTGAGTTAATTTTTGTACAACTTTTGAGGTAGCGGTCCTCTTTTATTGTTCTGGATATGGATATCCAGTTCTCCCAGACCATTTGTTGAAGAGACTACTCTGTTCCAGTACAGTGGATTTGGGGGCCTTGTCAAAAATCAATAAACTGTAGATCTGGAGGTCTATTTCTGAACTCTTAATTCAATTCCATTGATCAATATGTCTAACTTTCCACCAGTACCATGCTGTTTTGATCATTGTGGCTTTATAGTAGTCTTTAAGGAAGTGTAAGTCTTCTAGCTTCATTCTTCTTTTTTAGGACATTTTTGGCAATTTGAGGCCCCTTGCCCTTCCAAATAAATTTGTTGACTAACTTTTCCAAGTCTGCAAAGCAGGTTGTTGGAATTTTTATTGGAATTGCATTGAATCTGTAGATCAGTTTGGGTGGAATTGACATCTTAATGATGTTTAGCCTGTAGAGGACTTTTATATTCTTGGTTAAGTTTATTCCTAGATACTTGATTCATTTAGTTGCTATTGTGAATGGAAATTGTTTCTTGATTGCCTCTTGAGTTAGGTTATTACTAGTGAATAGAAACATCACTAATTTCTGCATATTAATCTTCTGTCCTGTCACTTTGCTGAATTTATTAGCTCAAGTAGCCTTGTTGCTGATTTCTCAGGATTTCCCAAATATAGGATCATGTCATCTGCAAATAGTGAAAGTTTTTCTTCTTCCTTTCCAATTTTGATGCCTTTTATTTCTTTTTCTTGCCTAATTGCTCTGGCTAGATCTTCTAGCACAATGTTGAATAATAGTGGTGACAGTCGGCATCCCTGTCTCATTCCCAATCTTAATGGGGAGGCTTTCTGTCCTGCACTGTTGAGTACTGTGTTGGCTGTGGGCCCTTCATATATGCCCTTTATCATATTGAGGAAGTTTCTTTTGATACCTACCTTTTGAAGTGCTTTTATCAAAAACAGGATGCTGAATTATGACAAATGCTTTTTCAGCCTCTATTGAGATGATCATATGACTTTTCCCTTTCGATTTCTTAATATGTGGTATTACATTGGTTCATTTTCTTATACTGAACCATGTTTGTATGCCTAAAATGAAACCCACTTGGTCATGGTGTATAATTCTTTTAATGTGCCTTTGGATTCGATTTGTAAGTATTTAGTTGAGAATTTTTGCCTCTATATTCATTAGGGAGATTGGCCTGCAGTTTTCCTTTTTGTAGTATCCTTATCTGGTTTTGGTATTAGAGTGATGTTAGCTTCATAAAATGAGTTAGGTAGTGTTCCTTTTTCTGCTATTTTCTTAGTTTGAATAGGAATGGTGTCAGTTCCTTTTGGAATGTTTGGTAAAATTCCCCATGAAGCCATCTGGTCTGGGCTTTTCTTTGTAGGAACATTTTTGATGACTCATTGGATCTCTTTACTTTTGATTGGTTTGTTGATGTTTTCTCTTTCTTCTTGAGTCAGTCTAGGATGTTAATTTTTTACAGGAAGTTGTCCATTTCCTCTAAGTTGTCCAGTTGTTGGCATACAACTGTATGTTCATACTATTCTATTATGATTTTTTCAAATTTCTTCAGGATCCATAGGAATGACCCCGCCCCCCAATTCTGCTTTTGTTTGGATCTTCTCTCGTGTGTTTGTTTGTGTATGTATTTTTTTTTTAGATTGTTCACATACCATACAACTATCCAGAGATCGAAAGTGCACAATCAATTGCCAATGGTACCATCATACGGCTGTGCATCCATCAACACAATTTTTTTTCAATTTATAGAACATTTTCATTACTCCAGAAAAGAAATAAAGACAAAAAAAGGAAATTCAAATCTTCCCATACCCCTAACCACGCCCCCCTCCATTATTGACTGTAGTATTGGTATAGTACATTTCTTACTGTGGATGAAAGAATGTTAAAATACTACTAACTGTAGTATATAGTTTGCAATAGCTATATGTTTTTCCCTATATGCCTCTCTGTTATTAATTTCTAGTTATAGTGTCATACATTTGTTCTAGTTCGTGAGAGATTTCTAATATTTGTATACTTATTCATGGACATTGTCCACCATAAGATTCACTGTTTTATACATTCACATCTTTTAACCTCCAACTTTCCTTCTGGTGACATACATGACTCTCAGCTGCCCCTTTCCACCACCTTCACACACCTTTCAGCACTGTTAGTTATTCTCACAACATGTTACCATCACCCCTGTCCATTTCCAAACATTTAAGTTCACCCTAGTTAAATATTGTGCTCATACTAAGAAACCGCTCCCTATTCTTTACCCTCATTGTATATCCTGGTAACTTATATTTCATGTCTATGAGTTTACATATTATAATTAGTTCATATCAGTGAGACCCTGCAATATTTGCCTTTACATGTGTGTCTCATTTCACTCAATATAGTACCCTCAAGGTTTCTTCAGCAACCCATTTCTTTTAAGATGGTTTTGTTCACACACCATACATTCCATCCTAAGTAAACAATCGTTGATTCCCTGTATAGTCACGTATTTATGTATTCAGCACCATCACCATTATCTATATAAGGACATCTCCATTTCTTCCACAAAGAAGGAGGAAGAATCAAAGAAGGCAGAGAGACAGAAGAAAAAGAAAAGAAAGAGAGAAAACAAAACAAAACAAAACAAAACTTGACTTCCCAGAGTTACACAGTCCCAGTCTTTATCCTTCATCTTTTGTTGTGGTGTCCCACATGGTCCCAACCTTCCTCTTTCAACCATAATCACAGTCATCTTTGTTCAGTGTACTTACTTTGCTGTGCTACTATCTCCCAAAATTGTTTTCCAAACCTCTCCCTCCTGTCTTTTCCTTTCTGTCTGCACTGTTTCCTTTAGTGTTTCCTGTAGAGCAGGTATCTTGTTCACAAACTCTGTCATTGTCCGTTTGTCAGAATATTTTAAGCTCTCCCTCATATTGGAAGGACAATTTTGCTGGATATAAGATTCTTGGTGGCTTTTCTCTTTCAGTATCTTAAATGTATCACACCACTTCCTTCTTGCTTCCATGATTTCTATTGAGAAATCCACACATAGTCTTATCAAGCTTCCTTTGTATGTGATGTATCACTTTTCTCTTGCTGCTTTCAGGATTCTCTCTTTATCTTGTAAATCTGATTATTGAGTGTCTTGGCATAGGCCTATTCAGATATATTCTGTTTGGGGTACGCTGTGCTTCTTGGATCCGTAATTTTATGTCTTTCATAAGAGTTGGGAAATTTTCATTGATTATTTCCTCTATTATTGCTTCTGCCCCTTTTCCCTTCTCTTCTCCTTCTGGGACACCAATGACACGTACATTCTTGCTTTTCATTTTGTCCTTACATTCCTGGAGATGTTGCTCATATTTTTCCATTCTTTTCTCTATCTGTTCTTTTGTGTGTAGGCTTTCAGGTGCCTTGTTCTCCAGTTGCTTAGTGTTTTCTTCTGCCTCTGGAGATCTGCTGTTGTATGTTTCCAGTGTGTCTTTCATCTCTTGTGTTGTGCCTTTCATTTCCATAGATTCGGCCAGTTGGTTTTTCAAACTTTCAATTTCTACCTGATGTACACCCAGTGTTTCCATTATACGGTTCGTCTCTTTCACCATATCTTCCCTAAACTTCTTGAATTGACTTATTATTAGTTGTTTCAATTCCTGTATCTCAGTTGAAGTGTAAGTTTGTTCCTTTGACTGGGCCATAACTTCGTTTTTCTTGCTGTAGGTTGTAGTTTTCTGTTGTCTAGGCATGGTTTCCTTTGCTACCCTAATCATGTTTTCCCAGACCAGAACGGGCTCAGGTCCCAGAAGGAAGAAATATTCAGTATCCGGTTTCCCTGAGGGTGTGTCTTAGAAGATTGGCACACCCTGTGAGGCCTTGGGTCACTGTGCTTTTCTGCCCAGCAGGTGGCACCTGTCAGCCTGTAACTCCAGACTGGTGTAAAGAGGTGTGGCCTGTGGCTGTTTTCCCCCAGGCTCTGGGGTCTGGTTCTGAATGGAAGGCAGGTAGTAGAGCTGGGCCCCACCCCTTTCCTCTTAGGGAAGATAACACCCCTAGGTAGAGGTCATTAGCATTTGAATAGACTCTGCCTGTGCTGTCTCCACCCTTGTCGGGGTCAGAGCTCTGGGAACTGAAAATGGCTGAGGCTTTCTCCACTGAGCCAAAACAGGAACAGAAAGCCCCCTTCAGAGCCAGTCTGTGGCCACCCTTTGGCTCTCCAAGATCAGTCGTCACCCAAAGCCTCTGTCTGCTTTCTGGGGATTTGTAGCTCATAGCTAGCAGTCCATGCTTGTTAATTAAAACCCCAGTTGGAGCTCAGCTGAGCTATATTCACTTGTTGGGAGAGAGCGTCTCTCTAGGACTACAAGGCTTTGCAGCTCGGGCTGTGGAGGGAGGGGGCTCCCGGCTTGGGTCCTCAGTTTTTACTTACAAATTTTATGCTGTGATCTCAGGCATTCCTCCCAATTCAGGTTGGTGTATGATGAGTGGATAGTCACGTTTGTCCCCCTACAGTTATTCTGGATTATTTAATAGTTGTTCCTGGTTGTTTTTTATTCGTTCCAGGGGGACTAACTGGCTTCCACTCCTCACTATGCTGCCATCCTCTGTCACTTTTAAAGGACAGCTTTGCTGGTTAAAGAATGCTTGGCTGTGAATTTTTCTCTTTCAGAATCTTAAATATTTCATACCACTGCCTTCTCACCTCTGTGGTGCCCCTTGAGTAATCAGTACTTAGTCTTACGTAGTTTCCCTTGTATGTGGTTAATCATTCTCTCTTGCTGCTTTCAGGACTTTCTCCTTCTCTTCAGCATTTGACAAGCTGATTAGTATGTGTCTCCAATTGAGTCTATTTGGATTCATTCTTTTTGGAATTTGTTGGGCTTCTTTGATTTGCATATATATGTCTTTTTTTAAGGATTGGGAAATGTTCTCCAAATCTCCTCAAATACTCTTCCTAGCCTTTTCTCTACTCCTTCTGGGGCACCAGTGATTCTTATATTTCTGTGCTTCATGTTGTCCATCATTTCCCTGAGATCCATTGCATATTTTTCGATCTTTATCGCCATTTGTTCTTTTGTGTATTCGCACCCAATTCCCATCCTATAGTTCACTTATTCTTTCATCTTCCTCTTCAGATCTGCTGTTGTGTGTCTCAAATATATTTTTAAATTGATCTACAGTATCTTTTATTTCCATAAGATCTGCTGTTTTCCTATTTACTCTTTCAAATTATGCTCTTCTAGTTTCTTCTTGATGTTCTTGATGTCTTTAGCCAACACACTGAGGTTGTTTTGGGGATTTGTATGAACTTAATTAGTTGTTCGAAGTTATGTGTCTCTTCCAGCTTTTTAATTTGGTCATTTGGCTTGTCCATATCTTCTTGGCGCTTCATTTGCCTTGTGATTTTCTTTTGATTTCTTGGCATTTGCTTATCTTGATAAGATTATTTTGGGAAATGCAAGTCTGTTTGGACATCTGCATAAAATTTGGCAGAACTGAAATTTGCCAGAGTGCACTTTCCCTGTCTTGCAAGGAGATGGCGCTCTTAGGTCACTTCTTCCCCTCAAGCCCACCTTTCCCCAACTGTGCCTGCTTGCTGGGCAGGGTCCAAACCAGCTGGAAATCCAATCAGTGCATCACAGTGGACTGCCAGCCACGGGGTGGGTGTTGGGGCATGTGCAGCTCAGCAGGGACTTCACTTAAGGGCACAGTGGATCTGGGGGGCTGTGAATTTCACCTTCCTAGCCCTCAGTCAGCTCAGAAGTGCCCTGCTTTTAGTCAGCCCATAAGGTCCCTACTTGCCATGTGTCTGTGGGCCTCTCACATATGGGAGGAGCTCCTTCCTAGTGCTTCCATTGGTACTGTCCCTTGTCCTCGCTTCTCCACCCATGCACACTGTGCCCACATTGAAGGAAGGAGACAGGCAGCAGAACACAGACTGTCTCTCTCACCTGCTGATTGTCAGATCAGCTCTGCTCAGCTCTGCAGCCCGTCTTCTAAGGGGAGGGTCCCCCAGTCCTCCCCAGAGCCTGGCCCCCAGAGCAGCCCTCCTCAGGCTGAGGGGGAGGCACTGCACACCGCTGCAGGGTTTCTGTGTGTGGCCAACACGGGTCCAGTGGTTCCCGAGTTCCCTCACAGGAGATCCCGGCTGCAGGACTGAGAAGGGTTACTCCCCAGCTGGTTGCAGAGATGGGAGGGTGGGAGTGCAGCGCTCTGCCCTCTCCCACTCCACCCTTCACATAGCTGCCTGCCCTGGCGGCAGTCATGATTGAATAAACTCACCCCACCCTTTCAGTTGCAATTTCTCCGCTTTTTCATCGAGGTCCTCTCCATATGTTATAGAGGTCCTTCCCTGGCCGCTCATATCCAGGACTTGCTGTCCCGGTTGTTTTCTGCCTTTTCTCTGGTTACTCCATGGGCGAGAAGTTTGCATTGCCTCTCCTGTCCTGCCATCTTCCTGGAAGTCCTCTTACAGGAACTAAAGAATAGGGTTATATATTGAGGATACAGTACTGTTGGTTTTTGCATTTACCCTTTTAGTTACCTTTACTGAAGATCTTCACTCCACATTTCTCCAAGCCACTCTCCCTTGTCTTTTCCTTTCAAAATCAGAACTCCCTTTAGTAATTGTTGTAGGGTGGGTCTCTTATGGACCAACTCTCTCATTGCTGTTTAACTGTGAATATTTTAATCTCTCCCTCATATTGGAAGAACAGTTTTCTGGATGAAGAATTTGGGGCTGTCAGTTTTTCTCTTTCAGTACCTTAAATATGTCATACCACTGCCTTCTTGACTTCATGCTTTCTGATGAGAAATCAGCACTTATTCTTACTGAGGTTCCCTTGTATGTGATGAATAGCTCTTTTCTTGCTGCTTTAAGAATTCTCTCTTTATCTTTTGCATTTGAGATTCTGATTATCTTGGAGGAGGTCTGTTAGGATTTATTCTCTTTGGAGTGTGTTGTGCTTCTTAGACATGTATATTTACATATTTCATAAGAGTTGGAAAATTTTCAGCAAAAATTTTATTTATTTCCTCAAATATTCTTTTTGCCCCCTTTCCCTTTTCTTCTTCTTCTTGGACACCCATGACACATAGATTTGTACACTTTTGCCATCACTCAAAACCCTGAGACACTGCTCAATTTTTTTCTGTTCTTTTCTCCATCTGTTCTTCTGCCTGTATGATTTTGATTGCGCTGTCTTCTAGCTCACTGATTCATTCTTCTACCTATAGAAATCTGCTGTGGCATGGCTCTAGTGTATTTTTAATCTCCATTATTGTGCTTTTCATTCCCATAATTTCTATTATGTTTCTCTTGATATTTTCAAATTGTTTTTTGCTCACACATTGTCTTCCTAATATCCTGTGTCTCTTTTTTGCCTGTTTTTCTTCATCTCCTTGAATCGATTTAGGAGATTTTTTTGAACTTCTTCAATTAATTGTTCCAAACTCTGCGTCTCCTCTGAAGTTTAATTTGTTCACTTGACTGAGGCATATTTAACTGTTTCTTAATATGACTTGTAATTTTTTGCTGATGTTTAGGCTTCTGATTATCTTGATAAGTTAACTCTGAAGGTTAGTTTCTCCCTCTTGTCTAGGGTTGTACTTTTTATTGGCTTTGTGCTGAGGCTCTTTTTTGACCCTTGGTCTAATTGTTCTAGACCTTTAGAATAGCCTGTGTTTAACTGATCAGATTTTCTCAGCTCTTCTTCCTCTGATTCTTACCCTGGGTTTGTGGTACTATTTTTAAGATTACACTTTTTGTGTAATTGTTTCACCTCCAGGAGAAAACTTCCTTTCCTCTCTTCTTTCTCTGGGAATCTTGATCTGTTCTGTGAAGGACAGTGGGTTGTGGAAACTGAATGAAATATATAGTTCTCCGTATTTGGCATATGGCATTTTTCTTTTTCAAAATTTTATTATGGTAATGTATAATATATAAATAATAAAATTAAAATCATATAAATTTATGTATATATATAATTTGTCACTTTAACCATTTTGAGCATACGATTCAGTGGCATTAATTATATTTACAATGTTGTGCATATAACATTTTTATTGTGTAAAATGGTGACTGAAAAATCATGATTAATACATATTATTTCAGGGGAAGATATAATCCAGTTAATCAGAAGACAATGAATGTCAGGAAAGGACCAGTGAAAAAGATTACAAGAACAAACCATCTTCCAAAACTCACTCCATGATTCCAGAACTGGATGGATTTCTAATTTCTTTTTTCATCTCTAATATTCAGTTTGTAAAGTTAATGTTCAACACATTTTGGGAGGAATGAAATAGATAAGAAAGAGTTACCGAACTTTGATTTAGCTCCTCTTCCAGAAGTTCCTTCCTTTGTCTGGATGAAAGTAATTTTCTCATGTGACTCTAAAATAGCTAGTAGCAGGGCTCATGATTTTTTTTACCTATGGTAGGAAACAGGAAGGTTGGCCTCATTACACATGCATTTAAAAGTATATCCATCATCTGCTCTTGCAGTAACATTGCTATTACATTTGGACTCTAGTTGACTTGCTTAAAAATATGAGTTCATGAAAAATTTGTGTTACTTTAGGCTATAGTATGTTCAGCATTTTACATGTAGGCTTAAACAAAGCTGCAAATCAAGTGCACTTTAAACTTTTGGTCTTGAAATATCATGGCATAGTGGAAACAGTTTTTAATCGGGAATCAATGTGGTTATATCCCTACTCTGTCATGAACTTCTGAGATTTCAGGAAAATCCCTTCACCTCACCTCTGTTTTCACACTTTTAAATAACTGAGGAAAATATACAATGTCTAAGGTTACATACCATTCTATGAAGTCAGTAATCATTCAGCAAGATCCTGCCACTTAGCAGATGGTGATTTAAGGCATTTGTGATGTTTATTAATCTATAGTAATGGCCTAGTTCTTTGGAACCAAATTTTGCAAGTGTTCACAATAGTTAACTCTGGGGGAGGTGGGTAGACTGGAGATACAAAAAAGGTTCTTTTAAGGTATTTAAATACTTATTGAGTTTTAGTCATGTTTAGACTGTTTTTGAAACTGTCACCTAGGTTTGAAACATACATATAATTTACTTGCCCATTTTGGCAAGTAAAGGTTTTATTAATCTTTAAGTGTTCAGAAATGACTCAGAGGTAAGCATTGCTTTCAGCCAATGGTGTTCTCATCTTATATCTGGTACTAAAACGTAAATTGTATTCAGTAGTAGTTTACTATTTATTTATTAGTTTTCAGTAATGAAAGCTAAATGTATTTCTATAACTTACCTCTCTAAGTGATCACTTTCTTTCTTAATGAAGAATGCATCAATTTCATGTAGCCAAACAGCAATCCTTTCATGTGAAAATGTAATACAGAGGAGAAGGTGGGGCAAGATGGCAGCATAGGGAAGTGTGGAATTTAGTTAGTCCTTGGAACAACTAGCATATATCCAGTAAATAGTCTGGAACAACTGTTGGGGGACATCTGTGACTGAACACACATTATGCACCAGTCTGGAATGGATGGAATAGCTGAGATCACAGCATAAGAACTATAAGTAAAGCTCCCCAAACTGTGGAGCTGATGCCCCTCCTCCACTGGCATGGCAGGCTGAGTTGAAACACTTCCCTGTGGGAAAAAGAAGCAGTGTACTAGGAGAAAGGGATGGTAGCTCAACCAAGCTCCAATTGCAGTTTTAATTAATGAATTTGGACTACTGAATACAAGCTATGAGCCAGATAAACCCAGAGCAAACAGGAAAGGAACCCGGAGATTCCTCCCAACAGAGAGGAAGTGGGGCTGACAGAAAAAGAAATACGTAAATAAATAAAAACAGAGGCTTTTGGAATCAGCTGAGCTCAGAATACTGGAAAAGGGCTGTGTCCCAAGAAAAGGGGCACATAGAACTGGGCACCAACTCCGATTCTTGACTGGTAACTGGGGTGCTGCGGACTGGCTCTGAAAAGGGGATTTCTTTTTTCCTTTTTTTCTCTCAGTCTACGTAGCTCATTAGAGAAAGCCTCAGGCATTTTCAGTTGTCAGTGCTGTTCCAGGCAGGGGTGGAGTTAAGAGAATCAGAGAGTCAAAGGAAGAAATCAAGTGTAGGAGATAAGTCCCTAAAGGGCTTATCTTTCCTAAGAAAAGGGGAAGGCAGGGCCCAGTTCAAGTTACTGCTCTCCCTCAGAGAACTCAGACCCTAGGGTCTGGGGAACAAAAAGAAAAAAACATAAACAGCTTAAGCTTGGCTTCTGACACTCTCAGCTCCTGGCAGGGACAGAGTCTGCTAAGAATTAAAGACAACACGCCTCTTTATGCTGGTGGGGCCCTGCAGGCTGACAAGCACCACCTGCTGGACAGGACAGAAAAAGCACAGCATCTCGAGGCTTCGCAGGAAAGTCTGACAACCTGCTGGGTCTCATCCTCAGGGAAATTTGATACTGATTACACCCTCTTCCTGAGACCTGGGCCTGTCTGGTCTGGGAAAATCTGTTTGGGGTAATCAAGGAAACCAGATGCCTACACAATTACAATTCACACACTAGAAAAAAGCGAAGATTTGGCCCAGTCAATGAAACAAACTTGCACTTCAAATGAGATACAGGAGTTGCAACAATTAAAGATCTTCAATCAAATTTGCTAAATCAATTAAAAAATCAAATCAATGAGTTGAGGAAAGATGTGGCAAAAGAGATGAAGAAAATAAATAAATCGGTCAAACATAAGAGGTTGAATGTTTGAAAAAACAATTGGAAGAACTTATGGGAATGAAAGACACAATAGAAGAGATGAAAAATGCAATGGAGACACACAACAGCAGATTTGAAGAGGCAGAAGAAAAGATTCATGAACTAGAGGACAGAACACCTGAAATCCTACACAAAAGAACAGATGGGAAAGAATGGAAAAAATATGAGCAGAGTCTCAGGGAATTGAATGACAACGTGAAGTACATGAATGTACATGTCATTGGTGTCCCACAAGGAGTATAGAAGGGAAAGGGGGCAGAAACAATAATGGAGGAAATAATCACTAAAAATTTCCCATCTGCTGTGAAAGACGTAAAATTACAGATCCAAGAAGTGCAGCAAACCCCAAACAGAATAGATCTGAATAGCCCTATGTCATGACACTTAATAATCACATTATCAAGTGTCAAAGATAAAGAGAAAATTCTGAAAGCAGCAAGGGAAAAGTGATCCATCACATTCAAAGGACACTTGATAAGACTATGTAAGGATTTCTCAGTAGAAATGGAAGCAAGAAGGCAGTGGTGTGATATATTTAAGATACTGAAAGAGAAAAGCTGTCAGCCAAGAATTCTATATCTGGCAAAACTATCCTTCAGAAGTGAGGGAGAGTTTAAAATGTTTTCAGACGGACAGACACTGAGAGAGTTTGTGAACAACATTCCTGCTCTACAAGAAATACTAAAAGGGGCACTACAGAGAGATAGGAAAAGACGGGAGAGAGAGGTTTGGAGAAGAGCATAGAAATGAAGACTGTCAGTGAGAGTAAAAAGAGAGAGAGAGAAAATAAGATATAACATAGAAAATCCAAAAGACAAAATGGTAGACAGTAGACATTACATTGAGTGAAATTAGCCAGAAACCAAAGGATGGATACTCTCTGGACACACTAAGATGAACTAACGTTGATGAGCAAACTTTGAAAGTTGAAGTTGAGAACACAGGTTGTCAGAAGATAGAAAGAAGTTTGAAAATGGGCATTTGATGCTGACAGAGTACATAATGTTCAACAGGATTGATTGTATAGATCCAGAAATGGATAGCATAATACTGTGTGATGGTAGCACAATATTGTAAGTACTCTGAACAAAGATGAGTGTGAGTATGGTTGAAAGCGAAAGGCTAGGGGCATGTATGACACCAGAAGGAAAGACAGAAGATAAAGACTGAGATTGTATAACTTAGTGAAATCTAGTGTGGTCAGTGATGGTGATTAAATGTACAAATATAAGAATGTTTTTTAAAAAGGGAGAACAAATGCATGTCAACATTGCAAGGTGCTAAAAATTGGATGGTATAGGGGAAGAATACAATCAATGCAAACTAGAGTCTATAGTTAATGGCAACATTATAAGATGTTTCCATGAATTGTAACAAAGGCGATATACCACAGCTAAATGTCTATAAAAGGGAGATTTAAGAGGGTGATATGGGATTCTTGGTATTTGTTGTTGTTGTCTGACCTTTTCATTGTATTTTATTTTATTTTTCTTCCGTCTTTCACATTTTAAATCTTCATTTCTTTTCTCTTTTCCTCTTTCTTTGTGGAAGAAATGGAAAGTCCTGATACATATTGTGGTGGTGAATGTATAATTACATGATTATACCGGGAATCACTGATTCTTTACTTAGGGTGGATTGTATGATGTGTAAATAAAACTGTTTAAAAAATAAAAAGAGGGATACAGGTACTTGAGGAAATGTGGAGAGGGGTGTGCCTATTCAGTGTTGGTGTGGAAGTAGAATGGTGCAGCCCATCTGGAGGGCAGTGTGGTGGTTCCACAGGAAGCTAAGCATGGGGTTGCCATCTGGTCCTGCAACCCCATTATTGGGTATATACTTGGAAGAACTGAGAGCAGGGACACAAATGGACATTTGCACACTGGTGTTTTGGCAGCAGTATTCATGATTCGCAATGGATGGAGGTGACCTAAGGGTACATCATCCGATAAATGGAATGATTAACTCTGGTGTATACATACCATGGAATATTGAATGGCAGCAAGAAGAAATGAAGTTGTGAGTTATGCAACCAAGTGAATAGACCTTGAGGACAGTATGTTGAGTGAAATAAGCCAGAAATGAAAAGACAAACAACATAACGTCTCACAAATATGGACTTAACTCTCATGTGCAAACTCAGAGAATTGAATCTGGGAGCATGGGTTATCAGGGGAAGGTTTATGTAAAGTCCCCTAGATTGTAAGCTCTTACAGCAGTCACACCCATTCACGAGTTGCAACAGTTATTTCTAAATTCAGAGATGATGAGCTGTTTGTGTATAACCTGGTCGGTCCCTGGAACTTCGGCTATTGTGTGACACCTGAGACTCGGAGCTAGAGTTTTGTAGCTATGAATGTCAGTATTACCCCATACAGCAAATGGTAAAGAAGCTGAAAAAGAGATCAGAATTTAATTAGAGCTATGAACAAAATGGACTTTGTTAGGACTAAGATAAGCAAGATTAAAGAGAAAAGGATGATATTGACTGTATTTTTAAATTTCTATTTCTGTGTGAAACCAAAGGAAGAGATGTTTATTTTCTGTAGCATGCTATATAAGTTAACTTGAATGGTCAGTTTACTCAAACACCATGATTGCATGGAACCTTGAATAGCATTATGAGATCTGGTCATTTTGTACAAGTTAGCATGAAACCCTGATACATCCCAGAATAATTTGAGCAGAGAATAAAAAGTATTTGCAAAGCCCCCTTGAAAGGCTGGGGGAAAATTAGAAAAATTCAACTTCCCCACTTGGGAAATTCCTGATATTCTTGCAAGCATTAGGGACTACCATTGTAGTAGGCCAAGCCCTCGATCTTGGGGCTTGCCCTTAGGAGGCTTGTCACTGCAAAGGAGAGGCTAAGCCTACTTATAATTGTGCCTAAGTGTTACCCCCAGAGAACCTCTTTCATTGCTCAGATGTGGCCCCTCTCTCTAAGCCCACACTTCAGGTAAACTCACTGCCTTCCCCCGTGTGGGACATGACTCCCAGGGGTATAAATCTCCCTGGCAACACGGCATATGACTCCTGGGAATAAGCCTGGACCCAGCATCATGGAATTCAGAAAGCCTTCTGGACCAAAATGGGGAAGAAAAATGAAACAAAGTTTCAGTGGCTGAGAGATTTCAAATGGAGTTGAGAGGTCATTCTGGAAGTAACTCTTATGCATTATATAGCTATCCCTTTTTGGTTTCTATTGTATTAGAATAGCTAGAAGGAAATACCTGAAACTGTTGAACTGCAATGCATTATCCTTGAATCTTGAAGATGATTGTATATCTATATAGCTTACACTGTGTGACCATGTGATTGTGATAACTTGTGACTCACATTCCCTTTATCCAGTATATGGACAGATGAGTAGAAAAAGGGGGGACAAAAAGTAAAGGTATAATAGCGGGGGAAAGGGGTCTGAGATGTTTTGGGTGTTCCTTCTTTTATTTTTATTTTTATTCTTATTTTTATTTCTTGGAGTAATGAAAATGTTCAAAAAATTGATTTTGGTGATGAATGCACAGCTATATCATGATACTGTGAACAAAGTGATTGTACCCTTTGGGTGATTTTATGGTATGTGAATATATCTCAATAAAATTGCATTAAAAATGTAATATAGAGAAATACAAAGTAACTTCTTGTAAAGTATTCATATTCTACATTTGAACCATTTGAAAATGTTTTCCCTTGTTCTTAATTAAGCTGACTATGGATACCAGGTTCTATAACCCATATTAAACCAGTATTAGATTTTTTTTCTCTCCCACCATCCTTCTTAGCATGAACACAAATTTGGTAATTTAAATACTAGTAGTAATAATGATTATCATAGAATCATCACTAAAAATAAACAAGTTTGTTTCTATCAAATGAGCTAAACTACTGGCTGGATTGAATCAAGAACAGTTAGCCAGCCCAGTCCCTGGGTTAGCACAGAAGTTGAACATCTTATCGCTGAGACCTGACATGTTAAGAGAGAGTTTAGGAGCTACTCTGGGACACTTTCCAGAAGTCGGAATATGTCTGTCTTAAGCAGAGCAATCGAATGTTACCAGAGTCGTCTGAAGAACTGAAATGGAAGACTCTCTAAGGTGCGTGTTCTACTCTCGGTTTTGCCACTGATAAGCTGGTCACTTGCGGTGGCCTCAGCTCCATCGTTTCCATACCTGGGAACATTCACCCCAACTACGCCCACGGGATTGCTGTGTGTCAAGAGTACTTAACTAGAGATTTACCTGTTTTCTTCTTTATATCCCTTCTTTACATCCCTCTAAGAAGGATGAGTTAGCTTTTGATAAATATGGAAGTGTAACAGTAACTACACTCATAAAAGACAAACAACCAAGTAGTAAAGGAAAATAAAAGTTAAACAGTTTTGCAAGAATTCCCAAATAAGAAAAGCTCTAACTTTGAGGTTTTATTGGCCAGTGCAAGAGTTATGTAGCTCTCTTTTTTGTTGAAATGTATATATGAAGAGATTGAAAGTGTTACCTAGTTCTGAGCTCTGAATGTAATTTTCCAGGTGAGGTTAATAAGAAAATGCAAGTATTTATTAATAGAAAATAAATATTAATACAAAGTAAATATTAATATTTATTAATACAGAGTAAAAATGACACTTTTGGGTCTTTATTTTGTTTAACATTGAAATGTCTATTAATATCAGTGTTTTTTGAAAATTTCATAATTCACAAATTAGTAAAACAGTATTTGATATATTCAAAATTTTAAATGTGTAAATGTATTACAAAATACTAAGTATAACCATTTATAAAACACAAATGTTGCTATAATCAAAAAGGCAAACAATAAGAAGTGTTGGTGGGGATTTGGAGAAATCAGATCCCTGATACATGGCTGGTGGGAAGTCACTTTGGAAACAGTCTGGCAGTTTCTCAGAAGGTTAAATATAAGGTTACCTATGACCCAGGAATTTCCCCCCCTAGGTATATTCCCAAGAGAATTGAATACCTGTGTCCACAAAACCTTGTACACGTGTGTTCACAGGAGCCGTATTCATAATGGCTGAGAGGTGGAAACAACCCAAGGACCGTCAACTGATGAGTGGATAAATAAAATCTGGCTGATCTGTATAATGAAGATGTTATTCAACAATAAAAAGAAATGAAGTACCGATAACTGCTACAACATAGATGCACCTTGAAAACATTATGCTTAGTGACAAAAGCCAGTCACGAAAGACTACATTTATATTCTATGCAGTGTCCAGAAAAGGCCAGTCCACAGATACAGAGAGTAGACTGGCAGCTGCCGAGCACTAGGGAGTAGGGGGAGAAATGGGCCGTGACTGCTAATGGGTGTGGGAGTCCTTGTTGGTGATGATAATGTTCTAAAATTGATTGGTGGTTGCACAACTCTGTGACTATACTAAAAATCGTTGACTTGTATACCTTAAATGGGTGAATTTTATGTTACATGAATTGTATCTCAATAAAGCTGTTCTAAAAAGCAAATGTTGAACATACATTAAAAATTTTAATATAATTAGCAGATAAATTTTATTGAAATGTTATTTGATCTTTCTCAGAATATGTGATCCCCCAAAATAAAATATGTCACTATGCCTAGTTGAGTCAAGAGCTTATTTTTGAGCAGAATTTTCCAATTTACTTTCAGATAATCCCATCTCTTGCTTGATAACCTTGAGGAAATATTTATAAAATACCTTTTGATTTTTGACTGAGTTACCTATATCAATTTGATTATTGTGATATCTATATTCTATTGGACAAGGAGTTCTTTATTTTGGACAAAGAATTATTCTTGCAACAAACTTATCAAGAAGTGCAATGTTTGCACAAGTGAGGACATGTCTAGTATTACCAACTACATATTCTATGTCTTTTTTTTTATAAAATGAAAATACTTACTTCAAGGTATAATGATTTCAATTTTTTTGAAATTTTTATTAAATATAAGAATAACAGACATGCCAACAATACTGGGATTATGGTGTTTAAAATGAGCAGAGTGTACCAGAATACTAAAATCAGTGAAGATGATTGAGTTTTGTAAAGTACCTTTAAAATAATAGATGTGAAGTCATATCAATATTGGCATTAGAACACTACTTTTACAACAGTTTAACATAATCTGACTTATAAATTAGAAAAAATTTTAATTTATAGAGTCCTTTAAATTTATCAAAACCATTTCATTTTGACTATCTCAGTCACATGGGGAAAGGATGATCTAGAGAATTGCCCTATAGTGAGTTTGTCATCGTGGAGTTGTTCAAGCAGAGCCTAGGTGGGTGGCAGGGATCGTTTAGAAAGGAGCTCGGCGATGAGTGGAAGTTTGGATTATCGAACTCTTTCGGTTTGCTAAAGCTGCTGGAATGCAATATGCGAGAAATGTATTGGCTTTTACAATGGGGCTTTCTTAGTTCACAAATTTACAGTTCTAGGGCCATGAAAATGTCCCAATTAAGGCATCAACAGGATGATACCTTCTCTGAAGAAAGGCTGATGGCATCCGGGGTTCCTGTGTCACATGGGAAGGAACATGGCCAGAGCCTGCTGGTCCTTCTCTCCCAGGTTTAGCTTTTGGTTTCCGTGGCTGTCTCCAAAATGTCTCTGGGCTTCTGTCTTAGCTCCTGTGGATTTCATCTCTCAGCTTCTCTGAGCACTCTGAGTTTCATCTGTCTTTAGACCCACCTTGAACAGGCTGGGTCACATCTCCATGGAAACAGCCTAACCAAAAGGTCCCGCCCACAACAGGTCTGCCCCCACAGGGACAGATGCAGAGAACATGGCTTTTATGGGGTACATAACAGCTTCCAACCAGCACACTGACTGCCAGTATCCTGTGTGATGCCAAGATTTTGTGATCGTCTGCTCATTTATCAGATATGGAAACTAGAAATACAAATAACTCCCTGAAATATATGCTGATTGCATCATATAAAAGGCTACAATACAGGCTTTGAAAATCATTTTTGATTGATCAGGTAGCCAAAAACTAACAAAACCATGTGTAATATTATTAATGGCCATTTATTAAATGTAAACTAAATTAGATGCCATTTTTATCTATTAAATAAACAGTGGTTCTCAAAAACATAATGCTCAGTGCTAACAAGTTTGAAGTAAAAAAGAAAGTTCTAGTCTACTGATGATGGGAATACAAAATTAATGTCATTTTTGGAAAACAATTTGGTACCATTATTGAATATCCTTACTGTTCATACATGGACTCAATAATTACATTTCTACGCATCTGTTCAAATGAAAGATTCTAATATAGAAAACACTGAAGGACAAAGTAATTTTATCTGCATGATTTATAATTAACAAAAAATGTAAGCTGCTTCATTGGGCAGTTACAAGGGGTGCTTAAGTGGATTGCGATTCACCTGCATGGTTGAATATTATGCAGCAATTAGCACTTGTTACCTTATTTTAAAATTGTTTCTTCTACTGTGTTTCCCACATTCTGCAGCACCTCAGTGTCACTTAGCTCCTGTGCTTTGATTTCGTGAAGAATCTTATCCCTCATTTATTGCCAGCTAGCTCAGTACCTAGCACACGACAGGCACTTAATGTATTTTGTTTAACCTAAATGGATGTTTGGAAAACAAGAGTTTATAATATCAGGGGAAGACTTAATATTAGAATAACACCATGATGCAAAATCATCCCTACCATACCATTTTAACTATTTAAAATATGCATAGAAGAGGCTACAAAAGGGGACTTTACCGACCATGCTGAAAGATGTATCTCTGGTGTATACAGTGAGTGTGCTGTGCAACTCTAGGAAGGAAGGTGGAGTAGGCTCCAAATGATGACCCAGGGGTAGGCAGAGCCCAGTGGAGGAGGCTTGAGGAGTGGGAGAAGGAAACATGCTTTGACAAACTATATAACTTAGGGAAGAAGTCTTAACTTTCCTGTCTTAATTTCTTTTCTGTAGAATGAAGAGAGGACTAACTGATCTCCAAGGTACGTTCACATGTGTTAAAGGGAAGAGAGAGGAGGCAGAGAACTGCTTTATTGAGACAGTTCTGATACCATAATGAAATAAGACAAATCACAGTATACCATAGGATATCTAAATATTGACTGACCTCCATACAAATGGTCATGAAAGTCTTGAAAACAGGTGACAGCCACTAGACTAACTAGTCTAGGTTGTGTAAGAAGAGTTGGAGCAAAGAATCCATAGGAAATGGTGAGAAGAGGTCAATGAAAAAGCCACACCAGGATTTAGGAGCTTCCAAGTAGAATACTTTCCCTTACCTCCTCCCTTTTTCAACCATTACAACTTAGCTAAGGCCTTTATTATAGCTCTAGACAAAGGGGCAAAAGGCGCTAATGGAGCGCTGGGGTGCTGAGAGTTAATATGTTGATGGGCATGGAGAACTCCAGAGCTCTGCTAACTAGAATTGACCTCTTCATTAACTGAACTGTGATTAACTTCCTTGCTTATACCACTTTTATATTTCTGATCACCTTCTATCCTAAATGACAAGTTTGTTTTGTTTTGTATTTTGCATGTCTTAGAGAATTCGCTCCTGGTGGAGGAGGGCAGTGTCTTACTCATCTTTGTATCTCCATCAGTACTTAGCTTGGGGGGCATGCACACATTGGTTCCTCAGCAAATATTTGGAAAGGAGGGGTGGATCTAAACAAGAATGACGTTACTTCTTTAAGAGCCTAGGGAACTAAAGAGACTTGTACTGTAAGAAAGATAAGAATAGAGCAGCACATTGTGAGGATCACCCAGCCATAGAATAGAGACCCCAAGCTCACGAATAAGGCCTGTGATAGTAGCCTGTGGAGAGCCCAGGTGAATGAGGCGTGGCTGTTGTGGGACGGCTGCTGAATCATGAGTGATCAACAAGGACATGAAGCTACGACTGGCTGGATCTCAAATGCCACCAGCTCTGCGTAAGCCCCGGGGCCATTCAGCTCGTTACCAGGGAACTCTGCCTGACCTTGTAGAGGTCAGCTTAAGCTTGGGTGTCCTAGGATTCAGCAAACACTCAAGGGGACCCTTTATGCAGGTGTCTAGCATTGTCCCTCTGTAACCCCTTCCCCAGGGGATGCAGAGCCACAAGATGGAAGGAACTTCAGTCCCTGAATGGTTGCACATCAGGTCCATTCCTGTCACCTTGCTAGCCCTCATTTGAAGGTGGTGGGAGAAAAAGGAAGCCCTTGGTTTGCAGGGGTATGTAAGTGTATGAAGTTACTGAGATTTGGGTTTTACTTGTTGAAACAGCCTATTCTCACTAATATCATATCAAATAATATTTCTTAGTAAAAATACTAAGAACGTAGATTTTTTTTTTTTAAGTAGATAATGGTGTCTTTCCTTGGCACTACAAAGAAATAACTTTGGCTATTCATGGACAGTGATGGCCCCTGGGCTGCCTGCATCACTGAGCCAGATTCTAGAATAGCAATTGATATTTTTAAATTGATTCTAACTCACTGGATTCTCCAGCTTGCTGAACATAACTAGAGCAATGATGGGGTTTTTTTGTGTTTTTTTTCTTACTAAACAGAATCTCTGCTTTTCCATCAGTGTCTTTATATATTACTCTTTTAAGCCTTCGTACAAATGCTGTACAATTTGATAACCAAATATAGGCTGGGCCCAAATAACCGTGAAAGCCACAGTCAGGACCTGAGCAGGGACAGGCTTACTCCCACTCAGGAAAAGGGAGAACATGCCAACCACGGCACTTACGGCCTCCCGGGGGCAATCACGGCCACACGTCCTCTCTGGGGTGGGTGGGTCCTTGATTGGGCTCTGTCCTGCTTTCCGGCAGGAGTGGTCTTGCCCATTTTTTAGTGACCTCTGGCTCCACTCCCTGGGAGTCTCTTTCTTGCCCAACTCCTTCCCTGGTGTGAAGTGGGCACTGGGGGTTGCACCTCCCTTGGAGATGCCCAGCGTTCAAAGCTCATTTTGTTTGAACAAGCTTGGGTGCCCAACGATGGCTTTCCAGTTCAACAGTCAAAGGCCTTTTAGTCCAACTTTATGGTTTCTTAGATAATATAATTTCATCAAAAATAGTAAGCAATGCCATATTTACTCATCATCACAGTTTGAGAGCCAGATTTGTTTTGGGTTACTTAGTGATTGTGGTATCTCCTCTGACAGCGGAGCCCTAATCTGAGACTTGAGGGAGCTGCTTCTGCTGGTTCTGTGAGTCAGAACCCTGGGAGACCCTCGGAGCTCACGTCATGGCCACGCAAACCTTCCATGGCACAGGCCCCTCAGCCCTGGTTAGAGCGTCACTTCAGTTTTGCTCTGCAGGTTCTGGTAAAGACACCTCGTTCTAATTCAGTAGAACTAAATCCTGCTGTTGAAGGTGAGTTGGGATATTGAATGATGAGAATACCAACTCTTATTGCAAACTATTTCAGGGTGTCAGTAGAGATTGGCACCATCCTTTGACCTCCATCACTGCCTAAGGGCAAGGATTCTAACTCATTGGGGAAAACATGAATTTACTGATCACCCCCTTTTTATGAGACGTGAAGACACAAGGTCTAGTAAAAGAGTCTCTGCCTTATGCTACCATAATACAATTATAATTGTTGAGCAGCGGTGTGGGATGGAATTGGGAAAACTTTGAGAATTGTCCTGTTGTCTTCCTGGATTAACCACAAAAGGAAAGCATGTAGTGTAGTGTGAGAGCCAGCGCGAGCCAGGACAAGTGAGAATGTTCAGGGTAAGGGCATCTAACGTCAGAACAGAACTTTCCTGTTCACAGGCCGGAGCCAGGGCAGGGAGAAGGCCTGCGAGCAGGAGGGTCCCCAGCCTCATGTACACAGGAAAAAGGGCCAGGACAAGTTTTAGGCTGAGACAAACCAAAGACAAGCAAGGGGGACAGGAATTCACAGCTGGGGAGATCAGGGCAAGTATCCAGCACAGTTCCCCAATCGGTGAGCTGTGCTCACAGGACTCATAGCCGTCCCTTCAGGGGAGCTCAGGTCTAGCCTGGGCCCAGGGCAATTTACCCATCAACACCAGAGTTCCAGAGAAAGAAAAGTAGGGCTCCAACACTGGGGCAGGGCTGGGACAGGGACAGGGGGCCCCAGGACACTCTCAGGGTACAGGACGCATAGTTATGCCCGACGGAGTATTACTGCGAGCTATTGAGAGCCAGATTGGGGCACAATAATGTGGGAATGAGAAATTAATTTGATAAGCAGAGGATGTCCTTGTGTGCTTTTAAATAGGGAAAGGACGGGATTAAAACTCAACCTCAACTCTGAGTGAGCAAGTCCACTCCCCCTGTTTCCCCCAGCACAGTGTGCACCATGTCCAGCTCTGAGATACTGAGCTTGTCGTTTTGCTGCCTGCAATACTTTTCCTTCCCTCTAAACTTCATCTTCTTTCTACTACAAGAGTGGCATTCTGAAACAGAGGACAGATCACAGGCTGGGAGCTAGAAAGAACTGAACCCAAATCCACACGCACCCCTCAATCAGGAAATCACTTTGCTTCATTCTTTCATTCAGATGGCGGGTGCCTGCTGTGCGCCGGGCACTTTTCTGGGCCACGGCATGAATGGTGGGGGACGAGACAGACAAATTCTCTGTCCTGTGGAGGAAAGACAAAAACAAATATGCAATATAACATGAGATAAATGGCACGGAGAAAAAGTAGGGTATGGGGCTAGACTCTGATGGGGTTGTCCGAGGAGGTGAAGAAATCTGCAAGAAACCTAAAGGAAAGGAGAAACCTGGGGTGGGGGAGGGGAAGAACATTCCAGAAGACAAGCGCAAAGGCTCCAGCCTTGCACTGAGCTGCGACTGTGGGTCCAGCAAGGAGGCCGGGTGACTGGGGGCCTAGAGAGGCAGCAACGGGCTGGAGGTCACCCATCTCCTTGATGCCCTTGAGGAGGGTCTGGATTGTTTCCTGAGCGGAAGGTTTTGAGAAGGGGTGAGCATATACTGATGTATATTCTAAAAGGTCACTGGCTATTCTGACGGGGCAGGTAGGGTCAAACGTGCAAGCAAACGTCGCTTTCCCCAGCTAACGTTATGAAAATGTCCTTAAGATCCTATAATGGAATCTAATTGTTTATTCAAGTTACGGTAGATTCTTGGATTTAGTAATCCCCCAACAGTGCAAGCATGCTGTTCAAGAGAACTTGAATTCTGAAAGGGAGTTTTGTGGCATTATTAAATGCAAAAACTTACTAGTAGAAGTGATTCAAATTAGTTAATTCTCTAGCTTTCAAGTCAGTTGGTTGAGAACATTCTCTGAATTTTTGAAAGGGGAGGAGAATTAGGTAATCTCTAGGGCCCCCATTTAAATCTGAAATCAATGATTCTGCATTACTTTCAACAATGCCTTTGGGATTATTAGTTTAGGACTCGCTAGTCTAGACCCGGGGTGGGGGTTAGGATGTGTGGCCTGACTCCACCTTTGTCCTGTATCAGTGAGGAAACTTGATCTAGAAACGCACATTTCCTAGTTAATTAGAAAAGAAAAAAAAAAAAAAAACAGCCCAAATACATATTTATTAAAATGTGAACACTGTCTGCCACAAGTAATGCAGACGGACCCCATAGGAAATTCTTCTGCACGTTTTCTCTCCACCAAAATCACAGCAAACCCCAGCGGTGTGTCTGCAGGCTCCCCTGAGCTGAGTCAAGCCACAGAACACGGTGCCAGCCGCTCCAGAGCCCCTCGGGGGGCCGCCCACCGCCCACCGCCCGGGGTGGAGGATGAGGAGCGAGCTCTGGATTCTAGGTTCAGGTGGGACCAAGGGTCCAAGCCAGTCCAAGGTGAGGACTTTATCCGATCCCACCAGGCCCCCACCTCCCCACCCCAACCCCGCTGCCACGGGTGAGTCACAGGAGGTCCCCGGGGCAAAGGGGAAGGGCGGCGGCCACCCAAGGACTTCCTTACTGCCTGGCTTTTTCCAGGTGAGAACATGGGCGCAATCTCGGGGGCAATTGGTTAAGTCTCGGGACAAAATGAAGTGTTTTAAGTGTTACATCCTTCATGCGCCGGCGAGAAAGCGCCCGGACGGCCCTCGATCTCCCGGTCTTCTCCCTATCTCTGCCCGGGAAAGAGGAGAAAAGCCCAAGCGCCCGCCAGTTCCTAACCTCCAAACCCGAGCGCCTTCCCGCCAACGGCCCCGGGCCCGGGAGGGCCGCTTCAAGGGCGCGCGGGGCGGGCGCGCGGGCGGCACGTGGGGCGCGGCCATGGCGGCCTCCAGCGCCTGCGGGGAGCCGGGCCCCAGCGGCGCCCAGGTAGGCGGCGAGCGGGGCGGCGGGGGCGGGACGAAGAGGGCGCGGGGCAGCCGGGTGGGCGCGGGGGGCCGCCCGCGGCGTCCGGGAAGCGTTTCGGCGGGAGGGGCCCCCAGGCGGGCCGCACCCCGGGCCGAGCGCTCCGGGCCCCGCGCCGCCTCGACGGGAGCGCCCGCGCGTCCCTGGCCTTTTCAGACGGAGACACCGGTCCCTGCCGGGGCGGAGTCCCCACATCCCCCGGGCAAGCCGGGGCGGCCACCTCGGTGCCCGGGCAGCCGTCGGCCTTCGCGCGCACTTTATTTCCCGGCTTCTTCCTCGAGAAGAAGCTTCCCGAAAGCCGCTCTCCCGGGCTGGCGCCGACCCGCCTCGCGGGCCCTGACGAGTGCTTTTCAAAATGGAGGCGCCTGTTTAAACCCGAAGTCGAGTCCTGCCTTGTGCAGGATGAGGCAGAGCTGCGCAAACGGAGGGGGCTCGAGTGGGCCCTCGGGGCACGTAAGGAGCCGCGGCTTCCCTCCCCGAGGGAGCGGGGACCCCAGTGGACCTCGGGCTGCCCTTAGGAGAAGCGCCCGGCTCGGGGAAGAAGTGACACCCCGGGGGCCCGGGGGGCCCCGCCGTCACCAGGGAGGGTGCAGGGGATCCGGGGGTCGCGCCTCTTTTCCTTTGGTCTTTTGGTGTTTTCTTCTCATTCCCGGCGAACGTATAGTGTTTATTATTATTATTATTTTTAAACCCCAACAGAAAAATGGTTCCGTGAGCCCCTCAAAGACAAAGACTTTCCGTCAAATGCAGACCAGCGTCGGTTCCAACCGTGGCGCCCACAGGTGGAAATAACAGCGGCTCTAACAGGCAGTTTTCCAAGGCAGAACACGCTAGAACGTTCTGTTCCTTTTCCTTTCGCGAGTCTCATCAGCGGCTCCGCCTCGTCACCTGTGTTCGGGTTAGACGTTGCGCTGAAGACAAAACCGGATTTCAGTTGCCTCCAGGGTTTGCGTGAATGCGCGCGCCCGCGGGGTGGCGAGCACGGAGGGGCCGGGTGCCTGTGTGCGGAGCGCGGAGGGGGCGGGAGGGGTCCCTGTCCCGCGCCCCCTGAGGGCCGCCCGCGCCTGCTCAGCCCCTCGGGATCCCCCCTGGACGGGCCGCACAGAGGAGTCCAGGATTCCAGCGGCTGTCTGGGGAAACCGAGGCAGCCGAGCTCTGCAGCAGAAGAAAGACTGGATGTCGGCCCCCCACACGGCTGGGAGGTGACGAGAGGGAGCCACGGATGAGAATCAGGAGAGGAAAAGGAATAGAACATTCTAGCATATTCTGCCTTCAAAACTGCCTGTTAGGACAGCTGCTGTTTCCACCTGTGAGCGCCGTAGCTGGACCCGCTCCGGGTCCCAGCACCTGGCGCTCTGCCTTGGATGAGGACCTAGGAAGGAGTCAATACTAGCAGCCTGCGTAAGCAGACACAGAGCAACAGGGTGTGTTAAAGGAAAGCGGGTTTGAAGATGTGCTGCCATCCTGTTGGAATGTGGGTGTTTGAGGGGCAGGGAAGGAAGCAGGTGCTGTGGGTGGGTGCCAGGCCCCTGAGGAGCGAGAACTCCCAGGGGAGAGTAGCTCAGGGTGGTGAACTGCGCACACCTGCAGCCTCCCATGACCCTGCAGAGAGTAAGTGTGGAGGAGGGGTGGGAGATTCCAAATTCAAAGTCCAGGGAGACACAGCAACCAGATGTATGCTCCTTAATGGATCTTGCTTCGGACAAGCCAGCTTCTCTCGGAACCTTAAAAAATGTAAATACACAGGAAAACCTGAAATTTAGGAAACAGATGGGATCAAATTGTTACTAAAACAAAAGTACAAAAACCACAGGTTGAAAGACATGGAGAAGAAAAGAAATGCAGAAGTAGAACAGGTCTAGGGACCCCCCAGGCTCCCTGGTAACAGACCTGTGGATGGACGTGGCCAGGGGGATGCCCTGCCAGTGAGGCAGCCAGACCTGCAGCTGGGCTCTGCTCTCCCGTGGCCCCCGCTCCCCCATGACCCCGCTCCCCAGTGACTCCCGCTGTCCCCCACTCGCTGGGCCTCTGTGCCCTGCTCTCTGTCTTGGGCTCAACCAGCCACTCTCACTGCAGCAGCAGCACTTTGCACCCTAGGATAAAACCCAGGAACAGCTGTCTAAAGAGCCTCCTGGTGGGTGATTTCTAGACCTCTGTAACTGACAGGGGAGGGGGTGGGGGGGAGCCATGGCCAGCAGCGTTTCATACCTGCCCTCCTCCTTCTGGAGGATTAGCTGGTCCCGGGCTCTGTCCTCTCGTCCACTCCCTCCAAGCCCCAGCCAGCTTCGGGACGCCCAGGCCCAAGGTCCACACGGCTTGTCTCCAGATCCTAGTTCTACTTGGATAACCAAGGGTCACTGGACATTTGGGGAAAAATGACAGATTAGGCCCAAGTGCACACAGAGCACAACTATTCCAAAGGAACTGATTACTAAAGGACAAAGAAAAAGCTTTTAAAACTTGAATTCGTATCCTAAAACTAACAGATTATGATAAATTACCAAAAAGAGAAATCTTAGAAATTAACAACTAAATTAACTGATACCATAAAAAAACAGAAAACAGTAGAAGAATCTCCACTAAAAGAACTGAAGCGTGATCTGGTGGTTGGAAGGAAAAGGCAAGGAAATCTCTCGATCTAGGACATCCAATATCTGTCTAGTAGAAGATACATCAGGAGAGACGAGGACAGCGGAGAGGAGAAAATAATCAGGGAAATGGCAGAAGGAAATGTCCACAGCCAAGACCCACTGAGTGCCAGGCAATGTGAATAAGAAAACATCCAGATCGTGAAGCTGTGACTCTAGGATATGTCCCTGTTTGCATAATGATATATTACAGAGGTGTTCATTGCAGCCTTGTAACATCAGAATCCAACAGTAGAAGGTGATTCAGTAAATCATTGTAATATTCCCTCTGTCCCAATGTAGGCCTATTTACTCATCCTCTTAAATGAGGGAGACTGGATGAAGATGACAGAGCGAGCACAAATCGCTGTCTCTCTTTCTACCCCAGGTCCTCAAAAATGATAGAAAATATTTTTAAGAGAACATATGGAAAATGAGAAAGAATATAACCAGTAAACCAGAATCTGAGAAATTACTGAACTATACTGTTAAGTGGAGAAAGCAACTCTCTTTTTTCATGTAATGGCCCAATTATGAAAATGCTGTAAACGTGTGTACATATACTTCCATGTTATAAATACATAGAAATCGTCTGGAAGGATTTAGACAAAACCGTTGACAGTGGTTGCTTCTCGGGAGGAGGTTGGATTGGGGTAGATTTCTGAAAAGGGAGGTGAGCATATGGAAATGCACAGTGTTGCTTGCTTTTAAACTCCTACCTGGTTGCCTGCACCTCGCCTTTCCTCTCCAGCAACCCCTGGGCCAGGTGCTTTCCTCCTCCCGCAGCCGCGGTTCCCACCCCGCTGTGCTGGCGTCACCTCTCGCAGATCCCGGGTCCGTCTCCTGGTGTGGGCCTGTCACTGGCTGGCATGGCCATCTCTGCTGACCGTTCCCGTTGATGCAAACATCCCCATTCTTTTGGCTTTTGCAGTAGCCTATCTTTTATTCCTTTGCTATACGGAATAAAAGGTAGAGAAATAAAAAGTAAAGAAGAAAATTATGTGTATTTTTCCTAATTGAGTGTATCTGAAAATATCCCCAAATGAGAAGATAGCCTTTTTGTTTCCTTATATTAGGCTTGAACAGTACATGTATTTCATTGACAGGACTTTACTCTAGCATTTCCTGAGGTTGCAGAACTTGGGCCTTTCTCTCTCCTCTTGAAAGCGTGTTTCACTGAAGTAAACTCGGGGGGAGTCAAAGGTCTGGTTCTTTTAGCAGCAAACAGGTTTTCCAGCAGGAGGGGAATTGGGAACCCGGCCCCTGAGAGTCCCATCGATCGTCAATAGGAAAACCAGAGTAGGGGACCCCAGTCGGGAGTATCTGTAGGAGGAACCATTAAAAACAGCGTCACCTCCAGATCCAGCTGCTCCCCAGGAACCCAGGGCTGGAAGCTACGGGTTCCCAACCTGGGGGAGCCGGCCCAGAGCCGCTGCTGTCACCTTTATTTATCTTATCCTCCCAACGTCACATTTGCTCTCTGCCTGGCTAGTAGTTATGTAGCATTCTGCTTTCTTCCTTCTCTTCCAGGCAAAAATAGACCTCTTACTGGTTGGAGATGTCATTGTTGGGAACCTGGCCGATAATGTGCAGAAGTTATTTTCAAATACAGCGAAAGTCCGAGTAACCATGAGTGATGTGAAGCAGGCGGCAGCGTTTTTGGCTGAGTGCATGTTCAACTTGGTTTTCCTGAAGAAGGCTTCCTTACCAAACGCCGAGGAGCTGGAAGCTGTCAAATTAATTAGGTAAGAACGTTGACTCTACATCTTTAGAAGAGATTTGTTAGAACCTATTTCTATAAAAATCTGTAAAATATGATACAATTTTTATTTTAGTTTTTAAAATGACAGATATTTTCATAGGCAGAATCCACAAGTTTTTATTTCCAGTTTGATGGGCTATTATAAAAATTATAATAGGGAGAAAATAAGAATTAGTCATAATAATTTATCTGCCATATAATACTTCCATTATCCCCATAAGTACTCCTTTTTAACAGCTATCATTAAAATGGCACATCTTTTCAGAGTTTATTTGTGTGGCAGATACCAAAGCACATGAGCACTCTTAGCTCTCTGTCATGTTAGCTGAGGGTATCTTTCAAGAGATGTCCCAATGCAAAGGGCTTGATCTTCAGCGAGCCCTGGGGCCTTCTGGATCCATTTAGTCCAAATCAAAACCACCTCTGGTACTCTTTTTTTTTTAAATGCAATTTTTTTTTTATCTTCATTTTATTGAGATATATTCACATACCACGCAGTCATACAAAACAAATCGTACTTTCTATTGTTTACAGTACCATTACATAGTGGTACATTCATCACCCAAATCAATCCCTGACACCTTCATTAGCACACACACAAAAATAACAAGAATAATAATTAGAGTGAAAAAGAGCAATTGAAGTAAAAAAGAACACTGGGTACCTTTGTTTGTTTCCTTCCCCTATTTTTCTACTCATCCATCCCTAAACTAGACAAAGTGGAGTGTGGTCCTTATGGCTTTCCCAATCCCATTGTCACCCCTCATAAGCTACATTTTTATACAACTGTCTTCGAGATTCATGGGTTCTGGGTTGTAGTTTGATAGTTTCAGGTATCCACCACCAGCTACCCCAATTCTTTAGAACCTAAAAAGGGTTGTCTAAAGTGTGCATAAGAGTGCCCACCAGAGTGACCTCTCGGCTCCTTTTTTTTTTTTTTTTTTTTTTTTGGTTTTTTTTTTTTTTTTTTTTTTTTTTTTTTTTTTTACAAAACAAATCATACTTTTGATTGTTTACAGTACCATTACATAGTTGTACATTCATCACCTAAATCAATCCCTGACACCTTCATTAGCACACACACAAAAATAACAAGAATAATAATTAGAGTGAAAAAGAGCAATTGAAGTAAAAAAGAACACTGGGTACCTTTGTCTGTTTGTTTCCTTCCCCTATTTTTCTACTCATCCATTCATAAACTAGACAAAGTGGAGTGTGGTCCTTATCGCTTTCCCAATCCCATTGACACCCCTCATAAGCTACATTTTTATACAACTGTCTTCGAGATTCATGGGTTCTGGGTTGTAGTTTGATAGTTTCAGGTATCCACCACCAGCTACCCCAATTCTTTAGAACCTAAAAACGGTTGTCTAAAGTGTGTGTAAGAGTGCTCACCAGAGTGACCTCTCGGCTCATTTTGGAATCTCTCTGCCACTGAAGCTTATTTCATTTCCTTTCACATCCCCCTTTTGGTCAAGAAGATGTTCTCCGTCCCACGATGCCGGGTCTACATTCCTCCCCGGGAGTCATATTCCACGTTGCCAGGGAGATTCACTCCCCTGGGTGTCTGATCCTACGTAGGGGGGAGGGCAGTGATTTCACCTTTCAAGTTGGCTTAGCCAGAGAGAGAGGGCCACATCTGAGCAACAAAGAGGCATTCAGGAGGAGACTCTTAGGCACAAATATAGGGAGGCCTAGCCTCTCCTTTGCAGCAACCGTCTTCCCAAGGGTAAAACTTATGGTAGAGGGCTCAACCCATCAAACCACCAGTCCCCTATGTCTGTGGTCATGTTAGCAACCATGGAGGTGGGGTAGGCGAATACCCCTGCATTCTCCACAGGCTCCTCAAGGGGGCACTACATCATTTTTTTTTCCTTTTTTTTCTTTCTTCTTTTTTTTTTTTTTTAACTTTCCCTTCTTTTTTAAATCAACTGTATGAAAAAAAAAGTTAAAAAGAAAACAAACATACAATAAAAGAACATTTCAAAAAGACCATAACAAGGGAGTAAGAAAAAGACAACTAACCTAAGATAACTGCTTAACTTCCAACATGTTCCGACTTTACCCCAAGAAAGTTACATAATATAGCAACCTTTCTGTGAACTTGTTCCTACTATATCCATCAGAAATTAACAGACCATAGTCATTTCTGGGCATCCCCAGAACGTTAAATAGCTTATCTGTTCTTCTTGGAATATTGTTCCCCCTTCCTTAATTGCTCTCTACTGCTAGTTCCCCTACATTCTACATTATAAACCATTTGTTTTACATTTTTCAAAGTTCGCATTAGTGGTAGCATATAATATTTCTCTTTTTGTGCCTGGCTTATTTCACTCAGCATTATGTCTTCAAGGTTCATCCATGTTGTCATATGTTTCACGAGATCGTTCCTTCTTACTGCCGCGTAGTATTCCATCGTGTGTATATACCACATTTTATTTATCCACTCATCTGTTGAAGGACATTTGGGTTGTTTCCATCTCTTTGCAATTTTGAATAATGCTGCTATGAACACTGGCGTGCAGATATCTGTTCGTGTCACTGCTTTCCGACCTTCCGGGTATATACCGAGAAGTGCAATCGCTGGATTGAATGGTAACTCTATATCTAGTTTTCTAAGGAACTGCCAGACTGACTTCCAGAGTGGCTGAACCATTATACAGTCCCACCAACAATGAATAAGAGTTCCAATTTCTCCACATCCCCTCCAGCATTTGTAGTTTCCTGTTTGTTTAATGGCAGCCATTCTAACCGGTGTTAGATGGTATCTCATTGTGGTCTTAATTTGCATCTCTCTAATAGCTAGTGAAGCTGAACATTTTTTCATGTGTTTCTTGGCCATTTGTATTTCCTCTTCAGAGAACTGTCTTTTCATATCTTTTGCCCATTTTATAATTGGGCTGTCTGTACTATTGTCATTGAGTTGTAGGATTTCTTTGTATATGCAAGATATCAGTCTTTTGTCAGATACATGGTTTCCAAAAATTTTTTCCCATTGAGTTGGCTGCCTCTTTACCTTTTTGAGAAATTCCTTTGAGGTGCAGAAACTTCGAAGCTTGAGGAGTTCCCATTTATCTATTTTCTCTTTTGTTGCTTATGCTTTGGGTGTAAAGTCTAGGAAGTGGCCGCCTAATACAAGGTCTTGAAGATGTTTTCCCACATTATCTTCTAGGAGTTTTATGGTACTTTCTTTTATATTGAGATCTTTGGTCCATTTTGAGTTAATTTTTGTGTAGGGGGTGAGGTAGGGGTCCTCTTTCATTCTTTTGGATATGGATATCCAACTCTCCCAGCCCCATTTGTTGAAAAGACCATTATGGCTCAGTTCGGTGACTTTGGGGGCCTTATCAAAGATCAGTCGGCCATAGATCTGAGGGTCTATCTCTGAATTCTCAATTCGATTCCATTGATCTATATGTCTATCTTTGTGCCAGTACCATGCTGTTTTGGCAACTGTGGCTTTATAATAAGCTTCAAAGTCAGGGAGTGTAAGTCCTCCCACTTTGTTTTTCTTTTTTAGAGTGTCTTTAGCAATTCGAGGCATCATCCCTTTCCAAATAAATTTGATTGCTAGCTTTTCCAAGTCTGCAAAGTAGGTTGTTGGAATTTTGATTGGGATTGCATTGAATCTGTAGATGAGTTTGGGTAGAATTGACATCTTAATGACATTTAGCCTTCCTATCCATGAACATGGAATATTTTTCCATCTTTTAAGGTCCCCTTCTATTTCTTTTAGTAGAGTTATGTAGTTTTCTTTGTATAGGTCTTTTACATCTTTGGTTCAGTTTATTCCTAGGTACTTGATTTTTTTAGTTGCTATTGAAAATGGTATCTTTTTCTTGAGTGTCTCTTCAGTTTGTTCATTTCTAGCATATAGAAACATTACTGACTTATGTGCATTAATCTTGTATCCCGCTACTTTGCTAAATTTGTTTATTAGCTCTAGTAGCTGTATCGTCGATTTCTCAGGGTTTTCTAGATATAAGATCATATCGTCTGCAAACAATGACAGTTTTACTTCTTCTTTTCCAATTTGGATGGCTTTTATTTCTTTGTCTTGCCGGATTGCCCTGGCTAGCACTTCCAGCACAATGTTGAATAACAGTGGTGACAGCGGGCATCCTTGTCTTGTTCCTGATCTTAGAGGGAAGGCTTTCAGTCTCTCACCATTGAGTACTATGCTGGCTGTGGGTTTTTCATATATGCTCTTTATCATGTTGAGGAAGTTTCCTTCAATTCCTACCTTTTGAAGTGTTTTTATCAAAAAGGGATGTTGGATTTTGTCAAATGCTTTTTCAGCATCTATTGAGATGATCAATTGATTTTTCCCTTTCGAGTTTTTAATGTGTTGTAATACATTGATTGTTTTCCTTATGTTGAACCATCCTTGCATGCCTGGAATGAACCCCACTTGGTCATGGTGTATGATATTTTTAATGTGTCTTTGGATTCGATTTGCAAGTATTTTGTTGAGGATTTTTGCATCTATATTCATTAGGGAGATTGGCCGGTAGTTTTCCTTTTTTGGAGCATCTTTGCCTGGTTTTGGTATTAGATTGATGTTAGCTTCATAAAATGAGTTAGGTAGTGTTCCATTTTCTTCAATGTTTTGAAAGAGTTTGAGTAAGATTGGTGTCAGTTCTTTCTGGAAAGTTTGGTAGAATTCCCCTGTGAAGCCATCTGGCCCTGGGCATTTATTTGTGGGAAGATTTTTGATGACTGATTGGATCTCTTTGCTTGTGATGGGTTGGTTGAGGTCTTCTATTTCTGCTCTGGTCAGTCTAGGTTGTTCATATGTTTCCAGGAAATTGTCCATTTCTTCTACATTGTCCAGTTTGTTGCTATACAGTTGTTCATAATATCCTCTTATAATTTTTTTAATTTCTTCAGGATCTGCAGTTATGTCACCTTTTTCATTCATTATTTTGTTTATATGGGTCTTCTCTCTTTTTGATTTTGTCAGTCTAGCTAGGGGCTTGTCAATCTTGTTGATCTTCTCAAAGAACCAACTTTTGGTGATATTTATCCTCTCTATTGTTTTTTTGTTCTCTATGTCATTTATTTCTGCTTTAATCCTTGTTATTTCTTTTCTTCTACTTGGTTTAGGATTGGTTTGCTGTTCATTTTCTAGCTTCTTCAGTTGATCCATTAGTTCTTTGATTTTGGCTCTTTCTTCCTTTTTAATATATGCGTTTAGTGCTATAAATTTCCCCCTTAGCACTGCTTTTGCTGCATCCCATAAGTTTTGGTATCTTGTGTTCTCATTTTCATTCGTCTCTATATATTTAGCAATTTCTCTTGCTATTTCTTCTTTAACCCACTGATTGTTTAGGAGTGTGTTGTTTAACCTCCAGGTATTTGTGAATTTTCTAAGTCTCTGATGGTTATTGACTTCTAATTGTATTCCATTGTGGTCAGAGAATGTGCTTTGAATAATTTCAATCTTTTTAAATTTATTGAGGCTTGTTTTATGTCCCAGCATATGATCTATTCTGGAGAAAGTTCCGTGAGCACTAGAAAAGTATGTGTATCCTGGTGATTTGGGATGTAATGTCCTGTATATGTCTGTTAAATCTAATTCATTTATCAGATTGTTTAGGTTTTCAATTTCCTTATTGGTCTTCTGTCTGGTTGATCTATCTATAGGAGAGAGTGATGTGTTGAAGTCTCCCACAATTATTGTGGAAACATCAATTGCTTCCTTTAGTTTTGCCAGTGTTTCTCTCATTTATTTTGTGGCACCTTGATTGGGTGCATAGACATTTACGATTGTTATTTCTTCTTGCTGAATTGCCCCTTTTATTAGTATGTAGTGGCCTTCTTTGTCTCTCAAAACATCCCTGCATTTGAAGTCTATTTTATCTGAGATTAATATTGCTACACCTGCTTTCTTTTGGCTGTAGCTTGCATGAAATATTTTTTTGCATCCTTTCACTTTCAGTTTCTTTGTGTCCCTGTGTCTAAGATGAGTCTCTTGTATGCAACATATTGATGGTTCATTTTTTTTGATCCATTCTGCGAATCTATATCTTTTAATTGGGGAGTTTAATCCATTTACATTCAACGTTATAACCGTGAAGGCATTTCGTGAATCAGCCATCTTATCCTTTGGTTTATGTTTGTCATATTTTTCCCCCTCTGTCTATTAATATCCTTTATTGTACCCATACCGAATCTCTTTAGTACTGAACCTTTCTCCAAGTCTCTCTGTCGTTTCTTTGTTTCTCTGTCTGTAGGGCTCCCTTTAGTATCTCCAGTAGGGCAGGTCTCTTGTTAGCAAATTCTCTCAGCATTTGTTTGTCTGTGAAAAATTTAAGCTCTCCCTCAAATTTGAAGGAGAGCTTTGCTGGATAAAGTATTCTTGGCTGGAAATTTTTCTCACTCAGAATTTTAAATATATCGTGCCACTGCCTTCTCGCCTCCATGGTGGCTGCTGAGTAGTCACTACTTAGTCTTATGCTGTTTCCTTTGTATGTGGTGAATTGCTTTTCTCTTGCTGCGTTCAGAACTTGCTCCTTCTCTTCTGTGTTTGACAGTGTGATCAGTATATGTCTCGGAGTGGGTTTATTTGGATTTATTCTATTTGGGGTTAGCTGAGCATTTGTGATTTGTGTATTTATGTTGTTTAGAAGATTTGGGAAGTTTTCCCCAATAATTTCTTTGAATACTCTTCCTAGACCTTTACCCTTTTCTTCCCCTTCTGGGACACCAGTGAGTCTTATATTTGGACGTTTCATATTATCTGTCACATCCCTGAGGTCCATTTCGATTTTTTCAATTTTTTTCCCCATTCTTTCTTTTATGCTTTCATTTTCCATTCTGTCATCTTCAAGGTCACTGATTCGTTGTTCAACTTCCTCTAGTCTTGTACTATGAGTGTCCAGAATGTTTTTAATTTGGTCAACAGTTTCTTTAATTTCCATAAGATCATCCATTTTTTTATTTAGTCTTGCAGTGTCTTCTTTATGCTCTTCTAGGGTCTT